>NC_043004.1:47189051-47214051 GCF_006345805.1 Octopus sinensis | reverse complement strand
CTTGTGTCTCTCCTTACTAACCGTCAGCCATTTTGTATTTCTATTGTATGTCTTCATTTGCGCATGCTTATATCTCTATGTGCGTCTATGTTTATTTAGTGTGTGTGGGGGGGATGCCTGTAATATTTCTATCTTCTGTTTATATACATTCTTGTAATTTGTATTTTGTTTTTGTTGTTGTTGCTTTTGTTCGAATTTTGTTCATGTGTTTACATCCACCCATTATTATCATTACATATGCTTGTATGTATGTATAACAACAATATTAGTAATAATAATAATAAATCTAATCGAAAAAAAAAAAAATATATATATATATATATATATATACATATATACACACATATATACACATATACATATATATATATATATATATACACACATACATATATATAGTTATTCATTTCTATTTCTTTAATTATCTGTGTATTTATTATGTTTGCAGGATCCACTATCGTCATATGTTGTGGTGTGTGCTATTGCTCCATTCTAGTTTTCTATTCAGGCTAGGTTTATTTTCTATTATATGTGTAGCTTCTGTAATTTGTCTAATTGTTGTATCTGTTCTATGTGTGGACAATATCTTAATCTCTATGTTATTGATTGATCCCCCGTGTTCTTGTTCGGCGTGTTGGTACAGAATCGATGAGCTTTTACCTTCCTTGAGTTGTCTCCAATGTTCATTCACCCGCTCTCCAATGCTTCTTGCTGTTTCCCCTACGTATGTTACTGTCTTGTTACTACTGCATCGTCCCTCTATACATCTTATACTATAGACCACATTTCTGGCTTTACAGTTTGTTTGTGGGCTAAATCTACATACAGTGCAATAGTTATCCGTACAGAGAGTTCTACTAAAAGGATAGGTTCTACCAATTATAGATCTGATAGGGTTGCCTGGCTTTTCAACAACCTTAATTCTTAGTTTAAGTTTATCTAGGGTCCTTCTAAAGCGGTACGCTAGTTCACCTCCAGGGGTGGTGTCAACGAACATGACACTCTGGTATTTATGGCTATCATACCAAGATAGAAATATTACAGGCATCCCCCCACACACACACTAAATAAACATAGACGCACATAGAGATATAAGCATGCGCAAATGAAGACATACAATAGAAATACAAAATGGCTGACGGTTAGTAAGGAGAGACACAAGTAAGTGAGAAGAAAACAAAGGACCACTGATGCGGTCACAGGAGTGTGACGAAAGAACTTTGGCCGAAATAAGATTAAGATTAATGTAAAAAATAAATATCACTGAAGCAAAATAACACCAAATATATAGTGCGTGTGTTTTTATTGGCTAAACTGGCAATATGACCATTCCGAAATATAACAATATATATATATATATATATATTATATATATATATATATATATATATATAATATATATATATATATATATATATATATATATATATATATATATACATACATATATATGCACATTCATACACGGTATATCACCATGTACTTGTGTGTGTGTTAATACGTGAGCTGATGGATTTGCTGCCGATTTTGGTGCAAACTGTTCAGTCGCACTATTGAATGAGTTCTTTTTATAAGTTCAAAATCTAAAACCTTAATGTCTAAGCAGCCGAACATATAAACGGGACTTTGATTTGAATACTATTAATAACTTCGTTCAGTGTGAGTTATGTTACAATGGATAGGCCTTTAAAATAAAGATGCATTTCGAAATGAAGAAGTGAGAGATGAAAATATCCGTTTATTTACCACATTAAGCCAGCAGCACTATAATCAAAATCAAACAAGCTTTGTAGTAATTCTAGTAAGCCGATACTTCCTTGGTTTTATAATCACTATTTTGTGTCAGCCAAGTTAACAGAAATGGTTGAAATATAATTATGTCATCAATTAAGAACGCTACATAATTTTTTTCAGACTAAATGCTCCTTAATTGGTATATTGAATTAAATAAAAGACAATCTTTATATTCAACTTATCTTGGATGTATTACTAGAACTCTGAATAGTGCGGTATTGATATTGTGAAGCATTGTCTTATTGATGAATGGCGCATAAAAGCATATCTTACTCATTTTTGTTTACATTAGGCGTCCCCGGATACAAAACGCGTTACAAACCAGTGCTGGCTGTAATTTCTATAGAAAATATGTAAAGATAACCTTAAAAAATGAGTTAATAGCGATGCTAGCACACAGGACAACATAGTATTGACTTATAAAGCGTTTAATATACTGTGGGATATATAATGGTTGCACAACGAAATACGGTGTCCTTACAAGTTGTTAATATACGTCACTATTATAAATAGTTTATAAATAGAAATGAATAAGCATAATTCTGAAGCTGTGTTGATTTTCGTTGGTGGCTGGTGTCTGGTTGCCGCATACGAGCCGAACCTCGCTGGCAAATGTATATACAATAAAATTAAGTTTTTAATCACTGAAATCAAAAAATAACCAGCAAGCGTATTACAAAAGGGAGTGTTAAATAACGCAGTGTTCAGAGCCCTAACAATTTAACCTCGCCAAGTTGGATATACAGATTGCATTTTGGTATCAATAATGCTTCTGCCGAGGCTGGCAGAACCGTTAGTACGCCGGGCGAGATGCGTAGCCGTATTTTGTCTGCCGTTACGTTCTGAGTTTAAATTCCGCCGAGGTCCACTTTGCCTTTCATCATTTCGGGGTCGATGAAATAAGTACCAGTTACACACTGTCGTCGATATAATCGACTTAATCCATGTGTCTGTCCTTGTTTGTCCTCTCTGTGTTTAGCCCTTTGTGGGTTGTAATCAAATAGGTATTTCGTCTCTCTTAATGTTTTGAATTCGTATTTCGCCGAGGTCGACTTTACCTTTCATCAAAATAACGTTGGTTGATTTTACGGCTCTCAAATGGCATCTGTCGGTGATTGGAGGATGATAATTTTTGTCAGCATTTGATGTTATTTTATTTCTTAAATCTTTAGGGCTAAGGGTATCATAACGTTAAGTAGTATCAATTGGAATGGGTTTGTTTGGCAGCGTGAAAGTGTGTATATGTGCGTTTGTGCATATGTGTCATGCAAGAAAAAATGTAATGTAATTTACGTTTATGCTCTCTTAATGGCATGATGTCACCCACTGTGACAGATACAAATATATCCATGTGCAAAATCTAGGAAAGAAGAGAGAATAGAATATATCTCAAGCAGAATAGAGTAAAAATGGGATGCAGAATGAAGGTAAAAGTTTTAAATATGCGGACTACAATGATTATATCTTAAGAGCATTTTGTTAAAGTGAACTTAAATAACATTAAGTGAAACTATCAATTTACATGCAATATTATCTATACACTAATATACACATCTATATGTAGGTATGCACACTTGTATGTGTGAGTGTATATACAAGTGAGTGTGTGTGTGAGTTTATGTATGAGTGTGTGAGTATATATATGTATATATATATATATATGTATATATATAATATATATATATAAGGATATGTGTGTATATTGTGTGTATATATATATAAGGATATGTGTGTATATTGTATATATATATATATATATAAGGATATGTATATATATATATATATATATATATAAGGATATGTATGTATATATATATATATATATAAGGATATGTATATATATATATATATATATATATATATATATAAGGATATATGTGTATATATATGTATATTTATATATGTATACATATGTGTATATATACATATACCTATGTGTGTAGGTATTTATAAAGAAATACTTTTAAGTTAATATCATATCCATGTGTTTGTGCGTATATATGCATATATATTTATGAACACGTGTGCATATATGTGTGTGTACGCTTATATGTGTATATAATGTGTGCTCATACGTGTGGGTCTGGGTGTGCGCATGTGCACCTGCATGTGATTTTTTTATGATATGACAGACCGTATAATTTTGTACCTTGAAACTTCAAGTAAGGCGTTGGAGATTACACCTTCGCTATGTATATTTTAGTCATATTCCTATTTCTTTGGTGTCAGTCATAATAATTAACTGACTTCCCCTTTTCTCATCACTTGCTTCACTTCGTTACTATCTATCACACGTTCTTCCCCCCCCCCACTATAAATCCTGTGTTCGTTCCTCTCTTCCTATTTCTCTATTTCTGGGTTGTATTTATTGGTTGTAATCTTCATCATCATCATCATCATCATCATCATCATCGTCGTCGTCGTCGTTGTCGTTGTTGTTATTGTTATTATCCGTGACGCTTTTTCTCTGGCAGATCATACACCGACACTTTACCAAAGCAGAGAGCTATACCCGATGGCCAGACGTCCTTTGGGTTCTTCCTTTTCCTTCAGTTTTCTAACACTTTCCTTAGAACCTTTGCTGTTCACAAAAAGGCTGATTTCTGCAACGGTCCCGTGCTGATGATAATTCTTAGCCTCCTAAACCATGCATCCAACTTTTTAGTATCTGCTCTCACTGCGCCAACTACAATAGGTACGACTTCTACGAGCTTTATTCTCCATAGTTTCCTAAATACTCTCTTCAGCCCCTTACTGATACATATCAACTCCTCACTTTCCGCTTGTTATTGTTGTTGCTATTATTGAGTGAAAGAACAGTGCATGCCATCAAAGTGACACTGGGGTATAATATACTAAGCCCAGTATACCCATCATGACTACCCGTCTGATGAGGCTACACCAGGCACATGCATCACAACCATATGTGCGCGATATGGTGATTTCATATCAAGATAAACAGCCATGACCTTGGGGCCCAGTTAGAATTTTCTTCTGGTCGAGTAATCCATCCCGCTCTGAAGGTCCCTCAATAAGGGTTGTTTAAGGATGTTGAACGAAACACCCATGTTTCCAGAGGTGAAGTATTCAAACACCAAAGAATCCCTCCCAACACATGGCTATGATGCTCCCCTACTACTTCTGCTCGTGATCAAACAAGCACATATCGTCAGCCGCTAAGGGACATGCTCAACTGGCTAAGATCAAGCAACTGACAAGCACATTTCTTTTACGGAGCAGAATATTTGCTGTAGTCTATCTGTGTGTGTGTGTGTTTGTCTTCTCGGATCTCGGGCATCCTCCATCCGATTGCGATCAAATTTGATATGTAGATACCGACGGTATCAGGGCGTGTATACGTCTTGAAAAAAAATTACAAAAATCGAGAATGCGATCGATAAAGACGTTTTTGTCCTGCATTTCTTCCGTCAACCTGTACATAACTGCACCTTCCATTTTTTGTTGTTTTTGTACTACTTGAATGCACGTTTTTTTTCCTGCCAAGCTTACTGCTTAAACCATGTTTGTGTTATCCCAGTCAGCAGCCTTATCATTACTAGTGCTTTAAACTCTTCGCTTGCATATTTGTGTGAATAAAAATCGTTTTTCTTTGGAATACAAAAAAGTCTATCTTTATTTCTTCCTTTGCTGGTGTCTCAAATTTAGGTTCAATCAATGTTTCTCAAAGAGGAGGCCTATAGGACGGTCGGATAAGTTGTTTTGAGAAAACTTGGTTTAAATGTTTGACAACTCAGCACCGTCCATTGGGCGGTGGGCGTTTTGCTCGTAAAATTATATTTTTAAAACTTACTTAAATACAAATGCATCAGTATAGGTCTTAATGAAGTCAACTGATATCAAAACAATATTTCATATCCGGAGAAATACTGAGTATTCTATGGCAGCAAAAAGAATGTGTGCAATTAGTGCAGGTATTAGTGTAGAAGGAATATCCATAAATTGAAAGCCGCGATGTCATACAAGGAATAATTATGATTTCATCAATTCACATATTTGATTGGCTTGTTAATTTAACCAGGAAAAGGATGAATTGCATATTGATTTATGTTGTGTGGACGCCCCCAGACGATGAAGTAGACTAGCCCAATACGTAGATATAGAGAGAGAAGACTAGACGTCTGAGTAGCGGTGAGAGCAGAGTTGGGCTGCGTAGAGGTCATCCGAACGAGTGACATAATTTATTATTGCGATTTCATTATACAAATAATAATAATAACAATAACAACAACAACAACAACAACAATAATAATAATAATAATAATAATAATAATGATAATAATAATAATAATAATAATAATGATAATAATGAAATAATAATAATAATAATAATAATAATAATAATAATAATAATAATAATAATAATAATAATAATAATAATAATAATAATAATGATAATAATAATAACAATAACCGGGGACGTTTAAGAGAACACCAGGGACGTTTAAGAGAATACCGGGGACGTTTAAGAGAACACCGGGGACGTTTAAGAGAACACCGGGGACGTTTAAGAGAACACCGGGGACGTTTAAGATGTAAGAAGGAAAATACAGAGCTCCGAAATCTATCCACAAACATCGAAAACAAGGACATCCTATGGCGCCAAAGATTTACTAACAAAGAATTGGACTGTATCCGAGTAAGTAATACTAATTGAAATTTATTACTATTTTCGAAACGAAATGATGTATTTTGACTCGATATTATATCCACCTCTAACACAACACATGTAAACATGCGTGGAACATCACGATCATCACCGACCTCAAACACCATGTACAAAGGCACTACGAAGAAATTAAATGCCACCGATACTATTCAACCCAAGAATAACAATCGAGCGGTACGTACATTAAACTTACAACAAAAAATGTACGAAAAACTACACGTGCGAAATAATGTGACAACAGAAATAAACGGACCGGTACCCTACGAAAATGACGACCGTCAAAATAATGGGCCGGACGTTGTACCTCATGTCCCGCAAATAAAACCCAAAAGACGTAAATGGACACGTGAGGAATACATTTCTAACTTACATGCATACTTCACAGCAGTACTCTACCCAAAAAATGAAAATACAACAACACATACATATAAAATACGGAAGGAAAATAATAGAGATATAGACTTGTATACAGCAATGAACCCTAATAAATTAGCTAACGTACGAAGATACATTCTCAACACAAACAAAATATCAGAAATAGAAATAGAACACCTAAAAGAAAACATACACCAGGAAAATGTAGATAGAAGCCACACAACAATGCCCAATAATATAAACACTGAAACTGTAACACACGAAGACAAACGCAACATTCACAACAAACACGATGTAAACAACGAAAGGGAACCTAATGATTATGATAATATAAAAAATATAATAATCTTAGAACTGAAAACCACAGAGCTCAAAATGGACCACCGACCATACCTCCCAAGAATAAAAATAAACGAAATAACAACACCAATTATAAACAGCATAAACCTAGCCGTCACTGAACTAGCCACTGAAACAAAAAAAGTGATATCACTGAACTAAATGACTTGATATACGCAGCAGCCACTGCAACCACAAAAGAAGCTGGATACTCACCCAAACCCGCCCAAACAGGAGTACCACCACCCAAACAAACCCTGAGGATAAATAACATCCAAAACAAAATTAAAAAATTAGAAAAGACCTGTCGATTCTTAATGAAATCAGCAAACAATCAACGCTACTGAGCAACAAAAAGAGAACAAAAATGCTCCGCAAATATAACATCACAGAAAAAGATTTGCCAGAGATAAAAGAAAAGCTGAAGCAAGATATCCTTGCCAAAGCTCAAAGGATCCGCCGGTACGAGAAACGCCAACGCTTCTTTGAACAGAACAAAAAGTTCAACACCAACCCCAAAAAGTTCTACCAAGATCTGGGAAAAAATAAAATAGAAGTCACTGCAGCACCAACGGCAGAAGAATTGGAAGAATTCTGGAGAGAAATATGGTCGGCGAACGAACAGCCAAAAAAAAGGAGTATGAAACTAACAAACTCGGCATCTGAACAACTTTAGACCCCCATAACAACTGAAGAGGTCACCCAGGCACTGCAAAAACTAAGCAACTGGAAGGCATCTGGGCATGACAAGATCCCCAACTTCTGGTTGAAATATCTAACAGGAATGCACAAAAAGCTGGCTGAAAACTTTAACAGCATACTAGCAGAGCCAGAGACAATGCCTGAATGGCTCACGAAGGGGAAAACCATCTTAATTCCCAAATCAAATGAAACAGCAAAACCAGAAAACTACAGACCAATAACCTGCCTCCCTACTATGTTCAAGGCATTTACTGCAGTGATATCACAAAGGCTGAACAAGCACCTGGACGAAAACAAACTGTTCCCAGAAGAGCAGAAATGATGCCGCAAAGGCTCATATGGCTGTAAAGACCAACTAATGATTAATAAAGCCGTAACTGAAGACAGCCACAGAAAGAAGAAAGGCCTCAGTATGGCCTGGATTGACTACAAAAAGGCGTTTGATAGCATCCTCCACACATGGATCCTCGAAACACTAGCCATTAACAAAGTAGCACCAACAATCATAAAATTCATAGAGCACTCTATGAATAAATGGCAAACAGTCCTACACCTCTAAACAAAAGAGGGACTCATGAAAACCAAAGACATCCCCATCAGAAGAGGAATATTCCAGGGAGACACGCTCTCTCCACAACTTTTCTGCTTGGCACTGTCACCTCTATCTGATATGCTAAATAGAACTGGATGCGGATATAAATGTTACGGCAAAACGATCAGCCACCTTTTATATATGGATGACCTAAAACGCTGCAAATGACAAACAGCTGGAAACACTATTAAAGACAGTTCATGGATTTACCAAAGAAATAGATATGAAATTTGGATTAGAAAAATGCGCCAAAGTAACCATGAAAAGAGGAAAACTAGTTAAGAGTAACAACATCACACTAGATAAAACCAATGAAATAAAAGAATTAGACCAAAGCCAAACTTACAAATACTTAGGAATCCATGAACTAGATAAGACACAACACACACAAATGAAAGAGAAAATAAAAAAAAGAATATTATAGACGAGTTAGATCAATACTAAAAACAGAGCTCAATGCTAAAAACAAGATAATTGGTATCAACACTTTACATTTAAACTAATTAAATATTATTTTACAGAATAATAGAATTAAAATTTCTTTGAATAAAGCCCTTTCTAACATGGAAGTATCCAAAGAGCATTTGAGTCACAAAAGTGGAGATTTCAGCCTTGAAGATGAAGTTGGAAGAGGACGTCCAGTTGAGTTTGATGATAAGCTCCTTGAGGCATTACTTGAAGAAAATTCTGCATTATCAGTTGAAGAATTGGCAATAAAGCATACTTCAAACAATACAACTGTCGCTCATCCTCTTCAACAGCTTGGAAAGGTTCGTAAACTTGGGAAATGGGTGCCGAATAGACATCTGCTGTTTTCTCCATTCTCGCGAACTCATTTCACCCTTTTTTTCGAAATGTCAAACGTCCTAAACATAGGCGCAGGATCGGTTGTGTGATAACTAGTTTGCTTACCAACCACATGGTCCCGGGTTCTGTCTCACTGCGTGGCCTTTTGGGCAAATGTCTTCTACAATGGCTTCGGACCGACCAAAGCCTTGTGAGTTCATTTGGTAGACGGAAACTTGAAGAAGTCCGTCGTATTATATATATATATATATATATATATATTATATATATATATATATATATATATATATATATGTATATGTATGTGTGTGTATATGTCTGTGTGTCTGTTTGCCCCACCCAACATCGCTTCACACCGTTGTTGGTGTGTTTACGTCACCATAACTTAGCCATTCGGAAAAAGAGACCGATTATATATGTACTAGGATTACAAACAAAAAGTCCTGGGGTTGATAGGCTTGACTAAAGGTAGTACTCCAGCATGGCCGCAGTCAAATGACTGAAACAAGAAAAAGAGTAAAATTAGCTTGGTAAAAGGGAAAATGGTCAACCACAACCGAGAAGGGAACTTTATGGTAAAAAACGGTTCTTCTCTCTATCTTTAGGAATTGCAAAGGAGTAATTCATTTTGAATTGTTCCCACCTAATGCAACAGTCAATGCTCAAAAAAACTGTCGGCAATTAGTGCGTTTGGACCAGAGCTTTGAAGGAAAAAAGACACGCTTTAGTGAATTGAAAAGGAGTGCTGTTTCATGAGGACAATGCACGGCCCCACACTGCAAAGATAACATCACAGAAGATGGAAGAGCTTGGGTGGAAAAAAAATCAACATACACCTTATTCTCCCAACCTTGTTCCTGCAGACTACCTTTTGTTTCGTAGTTTACAAAAACATTGGCGGGACAAAAATTTCGCAAGCCAGGAGGAGTTCTTCACTTTGAAACCAAAAGAGTTTTATATTGATGTGATTAAAAAACCTTGTAAATAATGGAAGAAAGTCATAGATAATCAGGGAAAGTTCATTGATGATTAAATTTCAAGGAAATATATTTGATCACTTGTTTTCTTTATACTAAATTCGGACAGAACTTATGGGATGACCTGATATATGACTATGCACGTATATATATATATATATATATATATATATATATATAACTCTTATATATTATTACTTTATATTTGTAGCACTGAGACTATGTAAATGTGAAGAAAGCCTGCCAAGAATGAAAAACAAACAAACAAACAAACAAACAAAAAGAAGCGATTGAGTAGGAAAGTCTGTATTAGTGTTTAAGATATTCCAATAAATAGACTGTGCAGACATTTTGATATAATCTAATTTTCATGGCAAATATCCATAAATTTTACGATCACTATTTACAACTCCAATACATCAAATTTCTCTCCTCTCCTCAGGCATTCTACCACTGTTGCTGAAGTTTTGTCTCATAAACGTCACATAGATCGTAGATAAATATCTTTGTAAATTCAGGATGGTTCTATGATTGACGGTAAATTATCTAATATTTTCTCGTGTTACATCTTATTAAGCTATAAATGAACATTTTGTCTCTGGTGTTCCTAATACCTTTATGCAATCCCTGTAATTTGAAGTTTTCGGTATGTTTCATTCCTTGGAATATTTTTCAGTCGTACGTTCTCCACTGCAATGTCCTACACGAAATTCTCGGAGCCGGAATACAAAATAATAGTGGTTTGTAAAGTATCAGCACCTGTAAAATTGCAGATGATATTAAACTATCGCAGCAGAGAACCTATTTATGTTTGCGTTTCTCCTTGTGTCTGTTTACGGTAAGTGTGTGAGTGAGTACTCTATGTGTATATGCGTAGCGCGTCAGTAATACTTTCATGCTTTTGATTTAGCCATGTTGCCTCTTTAATTTTGCTCTTCTAAGACATGGTAATACATCTTCCTTAAGTATCATGTAGCATATTCAACTTCCAGCTGAATATGATGTCCATGATCGGTAGCTAACTGCTTCCATCTTAATCTACTTCACGACTGAGTTAAAGGTAAGGATGCCTCGTAAAATAGAATGAGGAATTCACGACATGAAATTCCTACCCTTGAATGCAGTTTATTAGCGTTATTATCTTCGACTTCAAAATCTGAATTTGTACATCTCACCGAAGTCCGTAATATACACGTGAGGGATGTGTGCGTGCGTATGTATATGCCTTTGTGTACATGTGAATGTGTGCGTGTATGCTTAGGTGTAACTAGGCATGTACTTGTATATATATATATATATATATATATATATATATAATATATATATATATATTGGTAAAACCGGTAAGATAACAAAAGAAAGAAAGGGACCTCAATATTATGTAAATAGAGGAAAGTTATCTGTAATTTAATATTTGACAATTATTCAATAGGCCAGATAAAACTCTGAGTTTAGGATGCCGAAGTGGAAATCCACAACACCATCTCTTCGGTTATCTGGCCATCCGAAAAACGCTAGCGTTTTTCAGCATCCGAAACTCAGAATTTCATCTTGGCTATTGAATATTTGTCACATATTAATTTACATATATATATGTATATATATATATATACACACATACAGTGTATATTGTGATACAACTGTTTTTCCACAACAGAACCTGTGCAACTTGTGGAAAGGTGTTTCTGCCAGGTGGATGATTAAAAAGGCAGATCAAAAGAATTGATACTGTGTCACCTGTTCCCTCTGCGAGCCAGCCCATCTGTGCATAATGCAATAGAATATGCAAATCTCAGAATGGACTTAAGAGTTATAAAAGCGGCTCACATTGCATTATGAATTATTTATTTCAATGATCCTTCCTTGCAATGGCTCTGCTGGTACATGAGGAAGGAAATACTATATATATATAGTTAATCCAAACAAGAAAGCACAAAAAAACACAACGACGCGAGGACGTGGACAAATATAGTATTATTGGACGCTCATGAAAGAAGGAAAGAAGGTGGGTTTAACGTTTCGAGCGGTTCTCTTCGTCGGAAACATAGGAGAAGGAAAGATCCAGAGACGGGAAGACAGAGTGACATAAATGTAGAAACAAACTACATAAACAATGGTAAAAGTGATGTAAGAAACGTATTAGACTGACATACATAGGTTACTCAGCTAGTGCAAAGGCCTACTCTGAGGGATACATTTGACATTCCATATAATGATATATGTATTGCACGTTCGCCAGTTAGTATCTTTATACTACTACATGCCTCAAATTTTCTTAAGCTATCTGAATCTAATAGAATTAGGTAGCTAATACCATCCAACAACATGGCGTTTATGCGATAAGTTGATATACGTCATATAAAAGGGAATACTAGAGAAAGTTTACACAAGACTCTTAGCATCATTCAAATATTCTGGTCTTCGATGAAAAGTATCTGTGAGATAAAAAACAGAAAGAAGATAACAACTCAAATGTGTTTAATAATAAATCCATTTAAACAAGGCTTATTTGGTGTTCGACACCACCATGAAATCATAAATATTATATTCCACATAACAACCTGCCACTATAGGATTTACATTTTGTTAGAAAGGCAACATGGCGGGGGAGGGGGTAAATCGTCTCTATCAACTCCCGTACATTTGTAGGTATTTATTTTATCGAACCCCAAAATGATGAAGGACAAAATCGACACATTATATGTACAGCAAATCACGACCCAATTATATATCACAACTTAACTCATATTCTCACCTAATGCTTTTTGGCCACTCAATTTTAGAAGGATCGTCCCCACATACGTCTTCCATTGTGCCCTGTCAAACGCAACTTTCTCCAATTGATCTGGCTGACCGACGCGAGATCATGCGAACTCATGGATGTTATGCAACAATCTTGCAAGTGGCCTACTTGCAATTGGTCTACTTTTGCCTGTAAGACGTTTCCAACGATTTATAACTCCGTGGCATTGCAGCTGCGATCTCTCAATTCGGAGAAGTAGCGGCTCTATCTGGAGCGTCTCTCTGGTCCCTGAGCTACGCACACTACCGAGTAACGTTATTCCAAAGACCCTTCGTTTTTAATCCATCTCAGCCATTTGTATTCAAGATTGTATTCTTTCGGTCATTCCTCAAGATTATAGCTACCCTTCATATAAGCAAGACTAGGCACGGACATCGGATTGAAGACAGCATGTTTGGCTTTTTACAAGTATCTTCTTTCTTCTGATGAATAAATATTGAAGCTAACTCATTAACGCACGAACTCCACAAATATTTGCAATTAATGCAGCCTCCTGTCATTTTTACATCACTCATGCTTACACACTCAAGGTAATGGAACTTCTCTTGCTTCAGTGTAAATCTTCTCAAAAGTAGAGTATGCTTCGCAGGCTTGCTTGTGAAGATGAACATCCCAGTTTTCCAAGCCTTCGTTTTCCTTAAACCCGAGAAGCACTGAAAACTATGCGGTGCACTTTCGTTGATCCATGATCCACTAAAATAAGACATTGCAATCGGTACATATAAAACAAATAAAGGAAGCATATAACATAATGGAAGAAACAACAAAACGAAGTATGTAGTTTTATGACAACATAAAATTCACACGCTGAAATATCATATGGACATGTAGTTGTAGAGAACTTGCAGAGAACCGATAATAATAATGATGATGATGATGATGGTGATAATAATATTAATAATAATAATAATAATAAAAATAATAATAATAATATAATAATAATAATAATAATAATAATACTAATAATAATAATAATAATAATAATAATAATAATAATAATAATAATAATAATAATAATAATAATAATAATAATAATAATAATAATAATAATAATAATAGTAATAATTTGTTTTAATGTAAGGCATCTAAGGAAACCGGAAGGATTTTCCTACATGGAGTATATATATATATATATATATCAGAAATAGCTTGTCTCAGATGCCCCGCCACAGAAATACGTGTGTGGAAATGTAAACACATGGACTGCCTTATTTGTATACGAAAATTGCAGACCTGTGAGTCATATTTTGAATTTTATATTTTAATTACATATGCATCTATATTTATACAAGACCTCTCTCTATATGCACATTTTGGTACAAAGCCAGCGATTTCAGGCAGAGGGAGAAAAATTGATTACATCTAACTCAGTTCTCAAATGGTACTTATTTTATGAACCCCAAAATGGAGAAAATGCAAAGCCAGCCTCGGTAGAATTTGAACTCAGATCGTTAAGATGGACGAAATAGTGCTATGCATTGTGCCCGGAATGCTAACGATTCGGCCAACTCACCACCTGATTGTAACCGAAAGATTAAAAGCAAATAACATCCGAAAAGATAAATAGTGGTCAACGTTATTCGAAAATAAACAAAGAAATAACATGAAACAGCGAAAGAAATAGTCGCAACGAGCATGGATTTAACATAGACATTGCTTCAACGTTAAATTCAAAACTGAGAAATTGAGGGACACAGTCTTTAAGATATTGCCAAAACAATTTAAGAAATGAATTAAAATAATTTAACAATTGCAGTTTTTGGGAATTAATGAGTACAATATATCGGAACTGTAATACCGCACAAAAGTCGAGAAAGGTATACCTTTATTAAGTAAATGCTTAAAGCAGAACAAGCTGTAATAAAAATGTAACAGTTACGCATGAAGAAAGTGTTCATGTACTACGTTAAAGTTACAATGTTTTCAACTGTTGTCAACAAGGCGAATTATCAAAACCATACCGGAACAGAAAGAATGTTATTTGTGTATAGTCTAAAAGCGAAAATATCGTTATATTTCCCGTGAACATCTCGAAGTACAAGTTGAATTTTATAAGGAAATACTTAATACTGGCAACATAATAACAATAATGATGATGATGATGATGATGGTGATAATAACAACAACAACAACAGCAACAACAATAATAATAATAATAATAATAATAATAATAATAATATAATAATAATAATAATAATAATAATAATGATAATAATAGTAATAATAATAATAATAATAATAATGATAATAACTGTAATAATAATAATAATAATAATAATAATAATAATAATAATAATAATAATAATAATAATAATAACAACAACAATAATAAATTAATGCATATTACGAAAAACGTAATTGTAAAGTACACGAAAGCACAAAAAAAGTTCTGTCTCACAGATGACAACAAATAAAAATCAGAGACTAAGATCAAAGTTAGAAATGAGATACAACAACGTACATTATTTTTAAACAAATTAATTAAAACTGGTATTGTAAGTTATTGTGCCGACACGTTGGCAACCAAAACCGTACATGGCTAATAACTGACAAAAATTGGCAAAGCGGAATGAGATAAAAAAAGAGAATTGTGTTTCACAAGCTATGGAGTCGAGAAACTACCAACACATATAACGAAAATATATATAATACAAAACGCGGTAGCAGAATATGTGGAGTGTGTGAAGAGACAATCAATCACATTATTTTTGGCTGTCCAGTTTTAGCCGAAACAAGATATATAAAAATAATTGACAGAACGTGTTGTTTCATACACATGGAAATTTACCACATTATACAGAGGTATGTGTGCATATATATATATATATATATATATATATGCATGCATCTATACATATATATGCGTGTATAGATATATGTATATATATATATATATTTAAATACACACCTACATATATATGTATATTCGTATATATATATATGTATATATATATATATATATATATATATATATATATGCATGTGTATATATATATATATATATATATATATATATACACGCACACATATATATGTATGTATACACGCACACACGTATATATGTATGTATTTACATGTATTTACATATAGGAATATGTATGTGCGTGAGTGTGTGTGTGTGTGTGTGTGTGTTTGTGTGTGTGTGTGTGTGTTTCTATATATATAAACACATACATGTACACGGAGAAAAGACAGTATTCACATCTGAATGTGGAGTTTTATATTATGTAAATGTGGAAATGTACATATTGGAAGCTTTTATTTCCGAAGGCTATTTGCTTTGTTCTTCGCTTCCGAACTGCGTACGATTAAGAGCAACCGTGGCTGTATAAAAATTACTAAAAGACAGCTAGTTAGATGTTTGAATATGAATACAAATTTAAACTGTTTGTGTAACGCAAAATAAACTAGTATAAGTGATTCATATAGGTTAAGTGCCTAACAAAATTATTTCGTAGAGAAAAGGGCTTATAAAATAGCATAAAACATGTATTTAACGGGAAGTGAAAGTGATTTGGTTTAGAAGAAGGCTCATGTACTCAGAGGAAAAAGGGTTTGCTGTGATATAGTAGCTAAAATGGTGTACAAATTCACAAATATATGTCAAAATAATAAACTGCTCCCTTAATAGATTTATATTGAATGATCCTTGTATGACCTAGTTATTGTACACAATGATTATATATTCAAAAATAAGATTCTCGTTTGAATTTTGGTGTAGTTAACTAGGTAAAAGAAAAGAAAAGTATTTCAGAATTAAACTATTCTTATCCCCAAATTTATCTCTCGACTAACGGAAAAGATGAAAAATTTGTTAAGTTTCATCTTCACCTAAAGGATCCTATACATACATACATACATACATACATACATACGTACATACATACATACATACATACATACGTACATACATACATACATACGTATATACTTGCTAAAGTTCCAGTGAGAATAGTCAAAGCAATAGCTGACCAGACTCCATCGTGGACCAGCATCTTGAAATTAGGCATAAAAAAGTGATTGTATTGTCACCGATATAATACAGTATCGCAAAGGCATATTCCAAAGAGACAGCTTCTCTGTGATGTTTATACTTTCTGTAAACCCCTTGTCATACATGTTAAAGAAGCTTGAATGTCACCTCACTGGCTCACATGGAAACACAAATACCAAAGTTACACAGTTTTTCTGTGGCTGACTTAAAACCTTATGCTAATATCATGTATGAGATGAAAAAGAGCCTTGGATTATTTACAACATTCTCAAAGGATATAAGGTCGGAGTTTGGTCAGGATAATTGTTGTTTTATGGTTACAAAAAGAGGTGAAATTATAAAACTGTGTAGTAACATATCCATCAATGATTTGACTGTTTCCCCTGTAACTCTGCATGAAAATATATCTTACAATGACACCTGTAACTAAACACGTGTTACTAAAGAATATTACAGCCGAATAAAGAAAATGTGATCCTCAGGACTCTCTGCATTCAATAAAACAGTGGCCAACAAGGTGTTTGCATTGGCAGTACTAATACCAACATTTGGGCTGCTTCATTGGACGCTTGATGAGATCCGAGCCATTGATGTGAAAACCCGAAAAATACTAACAAGCTCACACAGTTTTCACATAAGCAGTGACGTAGACCTAAAACGAAAACAGGGCGGCAGAAGCTATGCCTTTGAATGTCACATCATATCCCTTCAGCAATATCTTTTAACCCCCAAGTGTCGGAGTTCATCCTTTCATTAATTTTGCATACATAAGGTTGATAACATCATGAGATTTGGAAAGCAACCCCTTGAGCAACACTCTGTGTCTCATAACCTGGGAAACATGCCCAAAGACGTCGCGTGACTCTACTGCAAATTATCATCATAGGAGAGGATGCGCCTATATAAGCAGAAGACTATGAATATGTTAGTATAAAGCGCTGGGATGATTGTAACTTCGATCATCAAATCAGTTTATCATGGACCAGTATTCAGATTACTTCCTCCCACTTTGAAAGGAATGCGTTTGCAATCCATGAACAGGAAATTTCAACCAAGTACCTGATGCACAAAAGCGATAGAGATGAGGGAAAACCAGCAAAATATGACAATCGATGCAGAGTTTCTGGAGTTCACAGTGACGATATCACCCACATCATAAACAGTTGTCCGAAAATGTCATCACGGTGTTATTTACCGATGAGGCATGATGTTTTAAGTAAGACATTACATAAAGAAATCCGTCGGAACGATGATCCCGAGGACAAGGAAATAAAAACCCACAATATGGTACACTCCATAGCCACTCATAATATAAAGGAATACCAGCGGAATGTTCCAGTGATGATAGTAAAAAAGTATAAGCACAACAGACCCCATATAATGAATTGGGAGAGAGAAGAGAAACTGTGCACAGAGAAGAGAAATTGCGCACATTTGTGGAAATTAGCTGCCCAGTGGATGTTAACAGAAAGCTGAAGATCAGGGAAAAAGAGAAAACCTGTGCTGAACTATAGAGAAATCTGCATTTACTTTAACCAAACTGCACGTTTAGAATTATACGTGTAATTATTGGGACGCTGGGATATGTAACAGACTTCCTAAATGCCAATCTTGAGTAATTAGGCTTCTCAAAATCAGAAAGGTGAAAAATAATTCGAATACTACAGATCCAATCCATCACTGGAGCTGTAAACTATATGTATACGAATATATACAGAAACCATACAAATCTGCATATAAATACATACATACATACATACCTATATACATACATGCATACATGCATACAAGCAAAAATACCCTGTTAATGATGAAATTCCAATGAAGAAGATTTGGATCTAGGTTAGAAACCGGTTCTTCCCCTATTGGGAAGAAATCTTGAAATAAACTAAATAATGACATGCATATGTACATACATACATGGATAATAGATATATACAAGCATTCATACAGATATCTATGTATATACAAACACGTACACTACTTTCATACTTACGTATATGCATGTCTCGCATGAGTAAATATGTGCATATGTACTATATAATCTATCTATATATATATATATAATATATATATATATATACATAAATAACCAGACATATATGTAGCTACACGGAATGATTACGAATGATGGCAATCAGGGAATAATTACGAAGCAACATAAAATATGAGGTTAATATACACTTTCATTGAAAATATTATCGCTGCCGTTAGCAATAAGATATACACGGCTCGAAATGATTTCTTTTTTATTCCTTGAGCAAAATTATTAGATTCTCTGCAAGAGAAAATCTTTTGGAATGGTGTTTCAGCATTGCCGCTTCGTTAATATTCTTTAGCCCCTAGTAAACTGTTTAATTCACCTAAATAAGAGAAAATCTGATAGTGGTAACTCTGAGAAAATAATGAGAGTGTGTTCGAGTTCCCCAAGATAATGTATTATTTCTTTTCTTTTGTTATCCACGCTGGATGTGGAGTTGCAGGTTTAGGTTCCGACTTCCCTTCTCCATATAATTTATAAGCCTACTCTGCTAATATTACACAGTGGACATCTTGAATATGTCTCCGATTTCTTCACCCTGGATTCTAGTCAATTGTAATTTTCAGTGAGTCTTTATTGAACATAGAATTTTCCCCTAATCGATACCAATTCAAAAAATAGAAACCACCATTTTCGAATTTTTTTCATCCGTAATTTTCTATTACTCACACAATCAGGATATACAGTATGTATGCTGTTTCCATTACATGCATTGCACTGTTGCTCTTACGGAATTCATAAAGCATGCAATGCTGAATATTAAGTTCATTAAATCCCTGAATATCATAGACTATCAAATACAGCGTATACACATATGGCGCGTATCAACATTAACATTTGGACAATAAATTTAGGTTGATTTATTAAATGCAAGCGCATCCTTTATCTCCTAGTAAACGATGTGTTCTATGATGTCTGAGTGTGTCCTTGAAACAAGGGCATTAACCTTTGGTATAACTAATATATGCGAGATTTTATGTGTATCACTGTCTGTCTTTGTCTGTATATCTCTCTATCTGTCTCTCTCGCTATATATAAGTTTATATGGGGAGAGAGAGAGACAGAAGGAAAGAGAGAAAGAGAGAGGAAGAGAGGGCGAGAGAGGATGGATTGATAGATTGATGAATAATCGCTTGATAATGCAGTGAAAGCAAAAACACCCAAGTACAGTATTTAAGAATGTAACAACCGCATAACCCATTGTATTAAGGAGAAAACATGAATACTTCACTTTCTTATAATATGGAACTTGAAGTTGATAGCGTAAGATGTGAACAAGGAGCATTACGGAATGCAATTATACAATGCAAGTTAGTTTGTTCTCCAGTTCACTTTTTCTACCATTCCACCGCTCTGCATACATTAGTATCACAATACGCCAGGTGTTACACACATATCTTCTCCTCGGCATCCATCCGTCTCGAGAGACGATGGTGTAGCTCGGAAAAGGTGGTGGGTTTATCTGCACGTCCTGGTGTGGCTGTGCAGACCAATCACTGAGTGTCAGTCTCTACCACATCTGGTGCAAGTGAAAGGGGATGAGAGATGTGGTTGCTGCTGTTGCTCCTTTCGCCTGGTTCTCTTTAGTTTGGCAGTAGTGGTCCTCAGGGTCTCTGCTGTCATGGCACCGTGCTTGACACTGTGTCGCCAGGCACCTCTGTCGGCAGCGGCGGATTCTCATGTTTGGGTGTTGATCTGTCATAGCTGTAGGTCCTTCTTGAAGATATCCTTGAAGTGCAGTTTGGGGCGTCACATTGTTCTGGAGCCTTCCGCTAGCTATCCGTACAGTAGGTCCCTTGGAATCCGTCCTGCATCCATTCGGCTGACATGACCTAGCCACCGAAGACGCCTCTCAGAATGTGATGTTTGCATGCTGTACATGCTGTACATATATAAGGAACTAAATACAAATTATAAGACTATTATGAACGAAGTGAAAGAAAATAATATGTGATTAAATCAATATTGGCAAAACGTCGACAGTCATGTCACTTGTGATATAATCAAGCTTTTAAGTGACACGCAATGGGCTTTCTTCCTGTCATAAAAGTCTCGCTGTATTTGACACGTCATTTTAAAAATTGCCGAAATTAATCTGAATCATTTGCTATTATCTAATGATGCAACACTTTATATTACAACTTATTTCATAGTTACAAGTAACTTTTTTTATTGACAAGTTAGCGAATTAACAATTTATTGGCCGACTATGCAGGCTAACACGATTTGACAAGTGCACGATTCAGCTTTCCTCAGCAGAATATCAGAGGCATCGGTTTCTTAAAAATCCCCTCAAACTACCATAAAAATTAAGTAGGGCAAAAGTTAGCTCATTGAATTGTAATATTGTCTATAATTGTAATAAAGCTCTTAGTATTTTGTGTGAAACGCTCCTTGTGGGTGGAACTTGCAATGCAAAAGAGGTATGATTTCATTTTATCTTGTTTCAGTCATTTGATTACAGTCATGCTGGGGTGACGTCCCGAGGGGCCTTAGTCGAAAAAATCGACCACAGATTATATTATTAATTATATCTTAATGTGTGGGTACTTTTTGCCGAACCACTAGGGTAGATGATGTAAACAAATTAACATCATTTATTATCTGGTAGGGGAAGAAAACTCACACAAAATGATAAGCACACACATATATAATATATGTACAGCACATGTCTATATATATATATATATATATAAGAGGGAGCAACGAAGACGGACGTTTTTGCAAAGAACTCACAAAATTATTAATTATAGTTGCAACCAAGTTTTATTGACATTAATGTGTTCGTATTGAATTAGCATTTTCTCAAAATCAGGTGTAGAAAACTACATTTAGCATGTGGTGTCCCTTTTTGTTGATGCATTGCTGAAAGGTTGTATGACGTGTTTCGTACCGTTTGTACCGCCCACACCAGTCTCTCATTCATTAGTGTACCCCGTGTACAATGTGCATTCACCTAACTTACGATTGTGTTACGAGTGGGAACAGCTTGATTTCGTGATCGTTGAACTGGCGCCGAAACCCACGCTGAACAGCTGTAACAGACACATTATTCTTCAAGTAACTGTTGGAGAGAAATACGCGATGCACTCTCGTCTACAGCGCCGTGGCTTTACCTGAAAATAAACTAAAAAGCTAAGACATCATAGCAGAATGGTATCTGTCAGATATATGTCCCTTACCCTGGGGCTGAGTGACAGCCATTTGGAAAACGTCCGTCTGCGCCACAATATATATATATATATACACGACATGTTTCCACAGTCTATGTCCACCAATCTCGCTCGCAAGTTTTTTTTAATCGTCTTGAGGCTATAGTAAATGTCATTCAACGAATGGGGCCCAGCAGTGAGACTGAAGAGGAAATCGTGCGGCTGCAAAGTTTTCTCCTTAATCACTGCACAATATCGTGCCGGTAATAGGAAAGAATTGACTGCCCCCATAATGACCAGGGATACCAAGAGCCTAAATAGGATCAGTCTCGATCACAACACTTATTTAAATTCTAGTGCTCCAGACATTATGGCTGATCATGGTAAATTAATCTCTTTGCTGTATGTGCATAATTGGTAAAAATACAAATTTTCATAAAACGTTGTGTATTATAATTGGTGTGCATTATATACTAACAAGCAGTAATATAGTAATAATGAAAATTACGATAATAAATTTAAACACGAATTCAAATTGAAAGGCATTTCAATTGTTAAAACTACTTCGTTTTAGTCTTGATTACATCACGTATATCATTTCATCTGCACGCCTAGCTTTCATTGCATTATGTTTTTACGGATACGATTTGAGAATGTTAAGAAAATTTGCCATAAAAATATCCCGAAAAAAGCATTAGCAATTTTGTCAGTAATATCTTTCATGAAAATCAAATTCACTTGCAAAGAAACGTTTTGGCTATGACAGTGGTGCCTCACACATGAAAAGTTCGGTTTGTAAATCAAATTAATGAATTTCCTCAATCGCTATTTCCTTTCCTATTGCGTTACATATCAGGACATTATGCAAAATTGTTTTCAAAGATGAAAGCTATCTTCCTCATAGTTGTTAGTGTCTGTAGAAACTAAATTCAAGGTTACATCTATGTTCATTTCAAACTTTTTTCCAGAGGTTTGCTTGAGTTTGTGAAGTGTTTGAAAAGTGGTCAATTAGTTAATATACTTTATGAATGATTATATAAAATCAGTACCTTTACATATTTGTTGTGCAAGTTGTTTTATGTGAAGTCATGTGCTGAAGCAAAATAACACCAAATATATAGTGCGTGTGTTTTTATTGGCTATACTGGCAAAATGACCATTCCGGAATATAACAATATATAAAATCAGGTTCTATTTAAATAAGAAAAAAATGAAGTTGCTTTCCCACAGCTAAATAAGTTCATAAGCCACAATAGAGCTGCAGTATTCTGGATAATGTATCGCTGTATCATTTAGATTGATCAAGAATTTGTGGCTAAACTCAGCATATTTAAATGTTTCAACGTTGAGGGTGAAAAATAGTGGCTAAACTCAGCATATTTAAATGTTTCAAATTTGAGGGTGAAAAATAGTTAAAGTAACCAACTCCAGTCTCATACACAGCATACTTTATACAAATTTTAAAAGATGTAACACAGTGAATACTTTTCTTGTAGATTTGAGCAATTAAGAAATTTAAAAGAAATAATAAAATTTTGTTGCAAAATGAAATGCGTTTGAGTGGTTGAATTTCAAAGATATAGAAACGCAGTTAGTTGATTTCTAATCAAGTTCTATCTAGAAGCAAAATTGATTGAGTGCAGGTTTAGCATGGCCCTGCGCGCGCGCACGTGTCTGTAATGATGCCTAAATATGGAGAGTGATCATACGAGTGTGGACTTGCAATCTGGAAAATTTTATTTCTCTTAAAATTCTTGCAACAACTACCCCCTTAGCATTTTCTCATTAATGTATTCATGGAGAATATCGTTCGCAACACAAAATAATATCTGCAAATAAAACAGTATTTGTATTGACATGTGTGATAGACAGCACCTAATATGCTTATATCCCTCTCACAAATCTAAATTCATACTTTAAATGTTTTGTAAATATATTTTCCAAATTAAGTATAATTAAATTCCTAATTTTAGAAATATTTAAGAAGTAGCCATCTTATCTATTAGCTTACATATAAAACGTCAATGCATGTATATGTTTAGGTGTCACTTCATTAGCAAAATTTACAAATTATAACTTCAACAGACCGGCTTACAAGATTGGAATTCACCGACTGAACTACTCTACAGTTGTAGGAATAATTCGAATTATTTAGTAAACAAGAATCAGTTCTTTTGAAAATATTCATATCCCGCTAGATTTTCTTTCACTCTGTTCGTGAGGAGTGAATAATCAATACATTGATAGTTGTTTGATTACTGTGAAGGCTAGTTACAATTATTTAAATAAGATTCTCTTCGAATATCTCGCTAAAACTTCTTCAACGCCAAAAATATAAAGAAAAATCATTTGAGAAAATTTTTTATTGTTTTGTATTACAAATTGTCGAAAACCTCATGAGAACACGTACTGAAAATAAGGAAATGAAAATGTCCCTCAACTCAATGAAAAATTATTTTTTATTGATGACAACCGCTGCTAAAAGATACCTATCAAAACATTCATAATATTGATAGCTTTCAGCTGGAATTTTTACGTTTACACATCTATCCTTCCAGAGGAATAAACACACAGTTCATGACATTATACAATCTTATACCGTTCTCATATTATAAACTACAAATTTCAGATTGTTATCGAACTCAAATGGGAAACCTATATTTATAGAGTTTGGAAGATATGATTATTTAGTTCAGAATATAGGATGAGATAAACATGATAGTAAAAATGACAATGT
>NC_043004.1:47181551-47184051 GCF_006345805.1 Octopus sinensis | reverse complement strand
AAACATACACACACACACAGCCACGCAAACATACACACACACACATATATATATATATAGACATATATGTATATATATATATATATATATATTATATATATATATATATATATATATATATATATATATATATATACGACGGGCTTCATTCAGTTTCCGTCTACCAAATCCACTCACAATGCTTTGGTCGGCCCGAGGCTATAGTAGAAGAAACTTGCCCAAGGTGCCACGTAGTGGAACTGAACCCGAAACCGTGTGGTTGGTAAGTAAGCTACTTACCACAGAGCCACGACTGCGCTTTATCTGCACTGTTACACACATTTATGCTAACGTCTTTTTGAGCGCATGGTAATTTGTAACCCTTGCAGTGACTAAAGCGAATTTCCTACTACACTATCTTGGTGGTAATTTTCAGAGACCAGAGAACTTGATAATATTCGAAATTAAATAACTGATTAGGAACTACAGACAGCATTGGTTTAACTTAAAAGTATCCTGCTATATGTATTTATATAGAGATGTAAATACACGCATACACAGCAAGCCTACGTATGTATTTGGATCGCCATTAGGAATCATGAGTTTATTTCGTCTTTGACAAAAGCTGCTTTTCATTTTTTATGGTGTCCAAGATTCAGCCCAACATTATGTAGGCATAAGTGTACGCATATACACATATATGTGTTTGTGTGCCTGTGTGTCTCTGTGTATATGTGTTATAATTTAGAACAAACAATAACAGATTGTCATTATAGCACTCAGAGTTTCGAATGTCGGAACGACCTACGATGCACACTCATCGGCTATTAATGGCAACTGACGCTATGAAAAACCGTTAAATAAAAGGAAAGTTACTCTAATAGGTAGATAAATAGCAAAAAGGAAAAAAAAGAAAAAATAATATAGGCAAATATTCTCACATTAAATAGAAAAAACCTTCAAAGTGCACAACGTCTACATACTTACGCAATCACACAAACATATATGTGCATGTACGTACACATACATACATATCCAAACACACATGCACACACGTGTGTGTGTTTATATATATATACCCTATTTTCCCTGGACTATGGAAAGATAGGGTAAACGTTTTTATTTCCTTTCCGTTCAGAATGACAACTATTAGTGGTTTAGAGTTTAACTGCCCTTTCTAGTGAGTCACATGTCCTATTATGGTCATCTCTTATGTGTTTAAATGTGTATTATATAGTCTATTGATTATCTTTCCTTCTCGCTAGACCACTGGCAGCGGAGAAATTTTCTAAATTTTTTTTTTGCTACCCTAAAATTTATTATATATATATATAATATATATATATATATATATATATATATATATATACTGCACATATGCATATCTGTATAAATGAAGGGGTCATGAAAGTCGCACATGCGCATCGGACACAGTCTTACACTCATATACATTTACATATGAACATATATACACATGCTCACACATATACATATAAATATGTACATATATAGAAATACACACACACACACATACACACTTGCACAATTAAAAAGGAAATGGAATTTAATTAAAATTAAAAACATTCAATTAAAATTTACATTTCCAGTGGTCTAACGCGTAAAAAAATTTTAATCAAAAATACTATATATTAGTCATACGATACAGTGTATATTTAAACACATAGAGAATCCACTTATAAGGATTCTACGAATTAGAAAGAACAGCTTAGTTCTATAACCACAAAAAATTCGGGATAAAATTCGTCAGGAATAAATTTGGAAATGAAAAACATTTACCATCTTGTCTCCTGGACAAATTGGTTTCTCATCATCTTTTAGCGAGTTATGGAGAACTCACATGGTTTGATATTCTGCAGCAGGTCCAACCTAGTCTTAAACATATCAACACGAGACAAACAAGGCTACCTGTCTCGTGTTTATACGAACTAACTTTTCAAATTTACGTTTGTCTCTCCTGGTTTGTCCTTTCTCTCTTTAGTCCCTTGTGGGTACTAAAGAAATAGGTAATACCCACATAATATTTTAAAATGACAACAAAGGTCTTGAAACGCCACAAAAAACTGCAGACATACGCGCACCCAAGCATATGCAAATACAGATCAATATATATGTGTATATATAAGTGCATGAATATACGTAAGCGTGGATATCTCTGTTTATGTCTATGTGTATGAAGAGGTGTCTTTGGGTATGCGTGCGCATGTGACAATACACCGTGTATGAGATCAGGTGTATATACATTTATATAGATTCAACATTTGAAGAAAACGCTATCTTTAAGTTCTCAACAATATTGACACACATTTAAAATTATCTATCACTTATTTATATACCATTTGTTGTGAGTTGTTTCTAGGAATGATATCATTACGTTTGTGTTTCCCTTCCCTTTCATCATTAACTTGCAGATAACAGGAAGTGTGAAGATATATCGTATACTCGATACAACTATAACAAATTCATACAAGTGGAAATATGTGCGATGAAAATAGAGAGAGGA
>NC_043004.1:47174051-47176551 GCF_006345805.1 Octopus sinensis | reverse complement strand
AATAACATTATCGTTACACATTATGCAAGTTCACTATAGATTTTTTTTTCATCGTAGACAAAATCCTTGTTCTCGCCGTGATTGTATTATTACTACCTACTACTCCCGTTTCCTTGAAACTACCCCTAATCTTGCCCTCCCTCTATTGCCTCTGAATTTCGTAGTCGCTTTACTGTTGGATGTCAAATTACTTGTCCCTGCAAGAGAACTGACAACGAGTCCATCCAGCCAGCTGCTTATCTTCTAATATCTGATCGCTATCTAGCTGTTCTGTATCCTTCCTTCCCACCTAACTCTTGCCTCTCGCTAACTTTTTCCACCTACCTCTCTGCTTGTCACTTCTGTTTAAAATTTTAACTTCCTAAACACTTCTAAAAGACAATTATTTCCTTTGCGGCTCTACTGTTGAAAAGTGAAGCCGGAGTTAATTAAATTCATTTAGATTTTACGAACATATCACCTTGAGAGATGCATAACAAACGGGAAACTTGATGGAAACTTAACGGACAGGAAATTAAACAAAGGCATGATACAAGGAATATTAGCATACGTATGTTTGTGTATATACATACATACATATATATATATATATATATATAAAATAATAATAATAATAATAATAATAATAATAATAATAATAATAATAATAATATTAGGGAGTATATCCAAGAGTATGCCTAATAGTGGTTTTTATCTCTAAATTGCTTTATATATATATATGTATATATATATATATATATATATATATATATATATATATATATATATATATATATATGCTGAATCGCAGTAAGCAATAGTAAATGCTTTATACATGGTGAGTCAGATGTAGGCTACGGATCTCCAGCTCTATCCCTCGTTGTGAACTTGGGCTCCCTGTGTGTTAGACCACTGAAATCTACAAGTTTTGTTTCATTTATTCAGCCAATTTCATTCTCTCTCGCTTTATTCTCTCTTATTCCTTTATGTTGAAGAGCGTAGGCAGGAAACGTAAAAGACGTTTTCTTTTATCGTGAGCGTTAAACTAATAGACTTGCTTCTTATTCATGCACCTGTCTTCGTCTTTTGTTTTTCTATAAATTTCAACTATACACACACGCGCACGCACGCATGTACACACAGACACACACATATATATGCATATGTATATATATATGTAATATATATGCATATAGATATGTATACATATGTATATATGTATACATATATAAGTATATAAATATATATATATTTTTTTTCTGTTGAAGAGCGTAGGCTCGAAACGTAAAAGACGTGTTTTATTTATATTTCTGAGCGCCATACTAATACGATTGTTTGTTTGTATTCCACCTGCCTTCGTCTTTTGTTTATTTTCATAAAGCTTTCCGTTATATATATATATATGTATATATGTATGTAAATGTATATATATATCTTTGTTTTATGTTCTGTATTTGTAGTCTCTATACATATGTCTCGAGCCTAATTGTGCTTATCTGCTCGATTTGGATTGCACACTGAGGTTAATTTTGTTTTTCTCTCCATTTCTCTCTTCTGTATATTAATCTTACTTGCAGCTACAGCAAGACGGCCCACCATTACACAACCGGCGCTACATTTCATTTACTTATCGTAACATGTTCATGCCATATCTCACCCACTCAGTCTCATACAATACACTCAGACAATACAGTTATCCAATGAACATATACTTAGATAACACGTTACAACAGGGATACGACAATAATGGTTCTTTCAACATATGAATAGGATATCACCAAATTATCTTATTGTCATTACCAGTATCTGGTTAAAGACTTCACAATCGTTCTAGTCATTGGCTAAAAAATCGTGTAGGATCGGTTTGGGAGATATCATACCCTTAACAAATCTGGGGACGTCTTCTGACGACTAAGCTATCTCATAAGTTACTTCCTTGCTTAATTATATTGTCAATGAGAAAGCTATACAAAGGTTTGCGAGGGCTTCTTGCTTTCCAACTTGGATGAGTGTTGCTCTTCAGGTACAGATAATTTAAGTGAGTTCAAGAAGAGTGTGACTCATTTGGATGGAGTCATTCATAATCTTGTCGAATGTCCACGTGCTTGTTTGTATGATGGTGTGTTTGTACATTTGCACGTGTTTATGCATGTATCATCTTTCGTATAATGAGGCAATCTTCTATGTACCTGTGTTTATATACATATAGATTATATACAGATAGATTGATAGATAGGAAGGTAGATAGATACACACACACACACACACACATATATGTATATATATTGTTATATATAGAGATATCTATATACTCACATGTATATGCATGTGTATATATACATAAGTATATAAATATGCATGTATAAATATACATGTATACATTTATATTGCTTTTTCTCTCTTTTCGCCGATCTCTCTCTTTCTATATATATATATGCATTTATTGATGATGAGCCGCGTGTTGTAAATCCTACGTAATTATCTTTGCATCCGGTTCTTGAGATAGTTGGGTAGACATTCT
>NC_043004.1:47159051-47169051 GCF_006345805.1 Octopus sinensis | reverse complement strand
GTATAGCTAGGCGTACTGATAGGCAAAGATCGCAGCGTTTATTCGGGGTGTTGTACGAAGTTGTTTGTTGTGAGTAGTCGCTAGTTTAATCCATAATCTATTTATTGTATCCTTAAGTTCCCAAATGTATGTACCGCGCCTTACTTGGTTTGGCCTCCTATTTCTGAATGTCAATTAGTGCGCGTTATATCTAAGAATCATTTGGTTCTTCGTGGCGCCTATATATGATTTTGTCTGGCTAATTGTGTGCACCTCACATTGGTAAACTACATTATTTGTCTTGCATCTATTTTAGAAAGGGCACTTTGTTCACAGCCGCACAAATAATTAGGTATATCTTAGTTCGTGTTGTGTGTGTTTGTGGGTATGTGGGGCTGTTATTATTCAGCTGTATATCTAAGTTAGCAGAAGGCGCTGCGTCGGTGGTGGGCTTAGTTCTATTACTTGGTTGTTTTTTTTTTATTTTTTATGGTTCACAAGCTTTCTAGTTTCATTTGAGTTGCATGGTGTAGGGGATTACGAGCCAGATATTATCACTATTTTGTTTATTTTTTGTGTTGAAAATATATATACATGTATATATGTATATATATATATAATATATATATATATATATATATATATATAATATATATATTATATATATATATATATATATATATATATATGTATATATATCTATGTATATATATATATATATATATATATATATCTATATATATATATATAATATATATATATATATATATATATATATATATATATATATATGTGTGTGTGTGCGTGTGTGTATATGTATGTATATATATATACTTGGCCTGAAGAGTAGCCCTGGATATTTACCTCTTCCGAAGTTCTTCTCAGTATGAAACATACGTAGTCTGCTTTTTATCTACTCCATTCCTTAGATACTATGTTTGTGTGTGTGTGTGTCTGTGTGTGCGTGTATGTGTGTGTGTGTGTGTGTGTGTGTGTGTGTGTATGTGTGTGTATGTGTGTGTGTGTACATATATTACGTATATCACAGTTTGAATGCCACAAATGCATTACCCGATGTAAGATACGTAGCAAAAACTCGAATCCCATGTATTAAATTGATAAATTAGCTAATTTTAGTTAGGTAATTTAAAATTGCTTCGCAGTATCTTGCTTTTTTACTGCCTGAAGTATTGCTTCGAAGTTTCAAGTTTTCCGAATTTTCCATGTAAAGACTCCCAACAAATATTTCCATTTACCGTCTATAATTTTATCATGTTTTAAAATGCACATGCTACAGGACTTAGTCAGAACCTGTGATAAAATCGTGAGGAATATTTAAACGCAATTATTCAGAAGATTATTTTTACATTTATATACTTGATCCTAATCTTGTAAGGGAAGACCTTGACGGTATAAATTCTAATGGGCTGAAGAAACAACATACAATACTCAGTGAATTTGTATTGCCTTGCCGCAACAAAAATATTTTGGTCCAAAAGTAGCGGCAATCCTCTTCTCAAATACAGTCCGGAATTGGCGATTGATATAGGGAATGATGCATCGTTTCATTTTCATATCACCAACATGAAAGAAATGTAAATGCGAATGACCTGATGGACTCTGAGAAGTTACAGAAAAGGAACCAGGAAACAATGCTGCTCTTTATAGAAATTTTATCATCAGCAATTGGGACTACTGTTTTCAAATATGGTCAATCCACAATCACTATGTTTAAAAGCATAGCGGAACTCGAGAGAGTGCAGTGGGGATACACCTACAAAGTTGTATGTATGAACCACTTAACCTATTGGGAGATCTTAAAAAATTCGACTTTCTTCCGGGAGCAATGACATGATAGATATGTTTTACAATACATAAAGAAAATTTTCGAGGACCTGGCATCAAGCTTTAACATCGCGAGTTATAGCAGGCTTCGAAAAACATTGCCACTGTTCTAAAGTTTCCGTCATTATCAGATTATTTGGCATGTTAAATCGTTGACTCGGCTTTATCTTTTCTTTTTCAGTATCAAGATAGCACACTTAGTGATATAATTTCCATTACTGAAAATTTTTCCTTCATAGTAGATGGTAAACCACTCACACTTCCTTTTCCAAATCATATGCTGCTCTCACATCTCAGAAAAGCGTCGTCAAACGTATTAATATCAGTACAAACAAGAGGTGTTGAGAGATATATTCCTTTTCTGTTGTTCATTATGCCCAATCATATTTCCAAATATCGCCATACAATTCCCATTCCAGTCGTAAGGTGCCATATCACAGTCCTTTTTGTAATCTATTCATACCATTGCTGGGATCATTAACTTACTTTTGCAGTTACCTCGTATCAGTTTGTATATTAACAGTTCATCCTGAACTGCGTTTATAACTCACCTGCAGTCATTTGGCTAAACATCCTTGAAAGTTTCCGGATCTATCCAGCAGTTCTCGAGATACCTTGTCCACGGACAAAGAAACAAAGAAACAAACAAACAAACAAACACAACTGAAAACAATACCCCCGCCTTCGCTGCTGGCTACAGTTTTCACATAATTCGTAAACATGTTCTTGCTCGATAGTGTGACACTATTACACTTTGTCCCAATACTCAACAATAATATTCTTTACCCATGTGTCATACACAATGGTTACACCACCACTATTCAGAAGTCCTTGAAATTGGCTTGAAATTCTAAAATGGCATGGAAATACCGTAATACAATATCCCTTCAATACCCCGGGGCCTAGTGATTTCAAATGTTTCATATTCCCTATATGTTTCTCCGTTGCTTTCGAGGATATTGTGATATTTTATTGCCTGTTTTTACTTCTCAACTTCTCTTCAAATATACCCTCAATTTCAAATTTATGCACGAGCAGGCGATCGCACATCTCACCCTAGAACGATACAAACACATCCCTATTCGATATGACTCCATTATTTTAAATTTTTTTCTCTAACCTTTCGAATATTTTTTCTTCTTCGTTTGGAACATCATGTTCTGTATAAAAATTGTGTCCATCAAATATTTCTAGCATTCCTCGTTTTGAAATAATTGTTTATCAACCGATCCCTTCTGTAACCACATCAATTCCGTTTCTACATACGTTGTACTTTCTTTCCAAATGGTCATTAATTCCACTATTTTGCAGTTCGTATCTTCAACTGTATAACCTGCTCATATCTTTTCGCATTTGTGCAACATCCTCAGTTTTCCGTTTACCCACGATGGTTCTTCGTTGCGTTCTCTTGTCTGACATTTTATTTCCAAGATGCTTAGCAGTTATACATGCAGCTTCTTTGAACACTTCATTCGTTTCAGTGATGCCAGCAGTTTGTCTTTATCCAAAGACTTTCTTGACTTGACTCGGTTTTTCTCACAGATTCTAGTAATATACGTTCTTCAAATTTGATGGCCCTTCCTTCAATATATGTTCCATTATTTCTTCTGATCCTTTGATTTCTTCATCTTCCTCAATTCTTCTGCTTTGGAACTTCTAATGCTTCCTCTCTATATATTCTGTATCGCGGTGTTATTTCCATCATTGTTTTCGGCTTCAGCAAGATATTCATATCTTTGCTTTTCATCCATTCGATTATCTAATTGTTCTTCACTCGGTTCACGTCACTCAAACTCCATTGTATTGTCTCTTTTATCTCACAGAACTCTACATATGAAAGGGACGTATTTGTTCAAATGTGTTGATTCTGGTCGGCAAGTCTTTATCTATTAGTTTCAAAGACCCCGATTTCCATCAATGTGGCTATCCTTTGCTTTCTGTTTCCTCTTCAGCTGTGATTCTTGCCGTTGTTGTTGTTGTTGTTGTCGTTATTATTATTATATTATTATTATTATTATTATTATTATTATTATTATTATTATTATTATTATTATTATTACGCTATTGCACGCTAATTTAGTTATCAGGTAATTTATCTTGATGTTTAGTGACAAAAAGTCTCCTCAAATCTCAAGTATCTTACAGAATATAGGATGGTGCTTTTCTACAGGCTGACAATTCAAGTTTCCCTTTAAATCTCATTCAGTATGTATGGTAGCACTTTGGTTGTTGTGTCAGGGGCACCAATTACCGCAGGGACCACTGTGTTATGATGAACATGATCATGATCATCGTCATCATGCGGAAGCACCGTCTTTAGTCGAGAACATTGACCCCAGGACTTATTCTTTGGAAGCCTAGTACTTATTCTATCGGCCTCTTTTACCGAACCGCTAAGTTACGGGGACGTAAACACACCAGCATTGGTTGTCAATCGATGTTGGGAAGGGGTAAGCACAGATACACAAACACAGACACACAAACATATACACACATACATGTATATACATATATACGATGGGCTTCTTTCGGTTTCCGTCTATCAAATCCACTTACAAGTCTTTGGTCGGCCCGAGGTTATAGTAGAAGATACTTGCCCAAGGTGCCACGCACTGGGAAACAACATGGAACCATGCAGCTGATGGCAAGCTACTTACCATGCAGCTACTCCTGCGCCTAACTTATTGACTTCTTTTACTTCTATTCCTATCAAATACACAGGGCACTTCTACGTAGGAAGTCTTCTCAAACACCAAGATACTTCGTCTTAAACATTTAATCTCCATCTTTGTTACAGTCACTTGCCGAGACACTTCTAGCGTATTCAGTAGTCGTATTTTTATCACGTTCTCTAACTGCATTTACCGGGTGCAGCTCTGTGTGCCTTAAGTATATACTGTGGTTTGTTGTGAGGCTCTTATTTTTCCTGTATTGAAAGCGTTTCAGGTAGGATGTGTGCGGTAAAAAGAAACCACTTACAATACGGTAAAATATAAGAGCATCTCAAAGAACCAGAGCGAACACCCAAGGCACACAGAGCTGCACTCGGTAGTGCAGTGAAAGCACGTGATGAAAATAAGACTAATGGATAATAATAATAATAATAATAATAATAAATAATAATGATGATGATGATGATGATGAGGATGATGATAATGATGATGATGATGATGATGATGATGATGATGATGATGATGATGATAATAATAATAATAATAATAATAATAATATAATAATAATAATAATAATAATAATAATAATTAACGTCCTGATGCAGTACCAGGCACTGGCTCTCATGGCTTCTCATATTAGCTGATTCGGAAATGTTATCATGTACATTGTTTTGTCTTGGTATAAAAGATAGGCTACAGCAAATAATCTGCTCAATACCACAGATTTGCTTCACCATAACCGATTGAGCATATCCATTTGTGGCTGACGATATATGCATCTCTGATCATGAGTAGAATTAGTAGGAAAGCGTCAGAGTCACGTGTCGAGAAGAATTATTTGGGCTTTGAATAATTGACATCTGGAAACATAGGTGTTTTGTCCTTCATCCTTAAACAAACCATTCTCAGGTATCTTTTGAACGGGATGGGCTACTCATCCCGAAGGAAATTGTAACTAGGCACCACCTGCAAGGTGATGTGCTTTATATCTTGACATGAGAACATTATGTCGCGCACATATGGTTGTGATGCATGTGCCTGGTGTACGCTTATCAGGCATGTAGTCATGGAGGGTATACTGGGCGTCGTATATTTTACGCTAATGTCACTTTGATGTTAGCATGCGTTGCTCTCTCACATAATAATAATAATAATAATAATATGATGATGATGATGATGATGATGATGATGATGTGATGATGATGATGATGATGATCATAATAATAATAATAATAATAATAATAATAATAATAATAATAATAATAATGATGATGATGATGATGATGATGATGATGATGATGATGATGATGATGATAATGATAATAATGATAATAATAATAATAATAATAATAATAATAATAATAATAATAATAATAAATAATAATAATAATATAATAATAATAATAATAATAATAATAATAGCACTCAGAGAAATATACTGCGAAATTCATTCTTCATTTGTAATTATTTACATTGTTATCTTTTTTCTAGTTTAGAAATGTAGAGAGTGTACCTAGACCAAATTCTTATATGAAAAAGAATACCTCCCTTTCAGTATACTTCTTTGTTAACCAAACATGTAATTTGAAGAACACTCAATCCATTAAATTATTAATAACTATTCTGAAAATGTTTGGGTTTTAATTTCCTGAAATAGTAAATCTTAATGCAATTTTCAATCTTCATTCCAGAAAATTATGTATTTTAATTGAACATTCTTCGTACATGCTTTCATATACTAATTACGCTTTTCAGCAATTATTATTGTTCGGTAAACAGTAGCATTCTCTCTACAGGTATATGTAGGTTAGTAGAGAAAATAATGTTACTATCGAAATGCTCAAGGAATTTTCATTATGCTGTAAATATTTACAAGTATGTCTTTATGCTCTTTGGAAATTAGGTTCCCTTTCCCCTATTTCATAGGGAAATGCTACTCCACAAAACAGCCAGTAGTATTAAACAGTTACAGACGTTTCTTTTCTTTCCCCCAAAATGAACTTGTATATTTAAAATCAAACAGAGAGAAGAAATTTTGTAGTATATGAGTACAGAAATAATTAGCAGTATTATATCATTTCTCATTTAATAAACTACAAAAACTTTCTAAACTTGTATCTAACAAAACCTAAAAGATACTAATTTCTACGCAACAACTTGGTGCAGAAATAATTTCATTTCGTCTCTCAGAGATACATTTTCCAATTAGGAATTGACACGAAAAATAATGACTTTTCGTATTTTGGTTGAAGTAAGCTAAGGACAGATATAAAGCAAATGGTGTCGCAGACTACTATTTACTATTTTAACATAAAAAGATGGCCGGCCAAATATACTAAAATAGACACCAAAACAACGCTATAGTGTTATAGTTGACAATGTCTTTCATTCTTGTGGTTCTAAGCATTTATTTGGTCACAAAATACCGTCTCTGACCGGGAAAATCAACTGAGACATGGCATTCTCCATTGCAGAGGATAATTATCTGCTCCTCGTTGCTTTGTTGCCGTAGCTGTGCTCCTTTCTATGTGTCCACCTTCCTTCTACAGTATCTCTCAGCCCTCTAGCAATTTTGTGCAGCTTCACAGAATCTCATTTTCATTCGGTCATCTGCAAGGCTCTCTCTTCCAGCATATCATGTTGATACTGAGCGCTTTCGTAGGGAATCTAAAGCAAAAATGTTTGAAGCGTATATGAAGATGACTAATGTGTCTGTTCTTAGAAATTCTGCATATACGACATCCCTCGTAATGTAGCTTTTGTACATACGATGAACGTGGACCAACCATAGAAGACATCACTGTCGTAGGTGAGTAACCATTCTGGAAAGTCCAAGGTCAACATCCGTGCATTGTACCCTTCGTCTTACTTGGATATTTTCAGTCAACAGCATGTATTTTCAAGGGTAAAGTGATTGTCATTTGTGCCAGTGTCAATTAGTATAAACTCATGGTCGACATCGATTATGATAGCCAGTAATACTTCTGTAATCTGTACTAGAACTCTCATTTCCTTCGGACTGACAGTTGGCATTGCAAGCGTTAGAGGTATCATCCCTCAGTAACTTGTGCTCCTGCTGTGCAAGGGTATCGAGCGCTGCCTTTTCAGTGAAAAGCATACCTCTGATGCGTGTAGCATATATTTCTGCCTGCGATTTGTAGTAAGGTAAGCTGCAGAAACTACTGCCTGACCCGACCTAAAACGCAAATAATCTACCCTCCTTTCCTTTACGGAGACGTAACTTATTTACAGATAAATGAAGAACTCGAAGAGTGTGGGAGACCTGAGCGGCCTAGTTTGACGCTGCAGCGCAAAGCATGGCAAACGCATTACAAATTCCTACTTCCAAAACAATACCCAGCATGCAATTTCGCAATGAAATACGTACTTAGGTAATGGGAACCATGTTGATATCCTGCCATTTAAGACGTTCTGTCAATGCACACGCTGATAACAAAGTGCCTCGAAAAATCGTTATGTTGACAGATTAATCTGCAGTGTAAACGTTTTAATTCCTCTAAGCGGGAAGAGAAATCATCCTATTATTATAAGACAAACTTCGCGAAATGCTCCCTTACAGAAGCATTATACCATAATCCAGGAGCAGTACTGTAGCAAATGTGGAAATCGTATGGAACAACATGAATTGCACAGACGTGCCTAAAGTTTTACTCCAGCTGACTGGCTCTTGAATGTACATTGTTCCTAGATAACTGAGGGCATTTCTTTTCCTTAGCCTCGAAAGACTACTTCATGAAGCATATGAAAGGAAGTGCGTTATTCAATGACAAACAGTGTTTATCTGATGGCTTATCAAATTCACAAGTTTACAATCATGGACAAATTTCCTGTGTATCAGACCACATTATTTTGTAAAACTTTAACCAGTGTTGAATGGTAACTGTGAGCTGTTAAACTGAGAAACCGACCTATTATTTATCGGTGTTCAAGCATTTCTAATATCCATGGGAAACGCATGACTATCACAAGCTCAATTTATTCGATGCTTAAATCAAATATCATAAACCGTACGAGAAATCGTACCCTTGTACATCATGTCTACAAGTTGGTTTTATGAGACAGAGCCAGCAACAAAAAAAGCGTTACTTGTTAAATATTTCTTCTGATATAAGCTTTAAAAAGAAATGGAAAGTTTTTGAAAGAATATCCAAGTTTTCCGTTAGTCATTAGAAGTAAAATATAGAAAGGCAAACTGAATATCCAAGCATATAATTTGTGGACCGTAAACTGGCTGTCGATAACTAACCTGCGTTTTTGTGGATTTAATAATCCAATCAAGGCCTTTGAACTTTGAGAGTATAGGTCCACGATATTAATATTCCTGCAATAGAATATTGATTTCTTATGTTGGAACAACGACTTCGATTAATAGGGAGGCATATATCAGTGTGTGAGATTCGTGTCGTTCTCAACAGTATTAATACCTGGAAGAAATGAAACGTGTATTTGAATAAGAAATAGGGGGAAAAGAACGTCTTAATGACATGTTTGAAAAGATACGTTCACTTCATAAATAACTGCCAAAATATATTCGTAATAATTTCAATGAACTGAGATAATTAATGATCAAGGAATGTAATATCTCTCGTTGGAAGTATAAAGCATGAGGAAGTTCATTTATTGTCTCAAAAATGTAGAGAGTGCAGAATGGAACATCCATATTCTGTCAGATCAACTTTAAAGGGTTACACAGCATTATAGTTCTAATTATTAATTTAGAATAACGGACATTTCTTGTAATGAATATAAAGATTGTGCCTGCATAACTTTAATAATTTTAGTCCATGGTAATGCATTCAAATGAGAAATATGTTTCCACTTTTCAATATCCGGTTAAAATGAGATCGTTTTAGTTCTCCGCACTACTAATATTATTCACAAAGCAACGGTATTCTCTTAATCTTAATAAACACTGACAGTTTAAATTATCTGTTTCATAAGGATTACAAAAGTAATTTTAGTCATGATGTTAATATTCTGCTGTAAGTTTGCCATATCTCTATATTTGTATTTGTCACAAATTCGTTTCTTTTATAATACTTATGCTATTGTTGGAATAAATTTAATTAGGTCCATCCTTGTCCATTTTAAACTATAGTGATTTACTGTTTTCAGAACAGGAAACGATATTATTTTTTTCCTGATTCAACCATTGGAGTGCAACGATTCATTTGGATTCGAGAATTGTAGGAATTTACCCGAAAGAATCGGCCACAAGCCAGAGTTCTCGACGCCAGTGTTTTATAAAAATACCTTCTTCTAAAGATTTTGTGATAGCCAGCTCCCCTGCAGCAAAGGTCAGTTATAATGCAGCTATCATGCACAAAGTACCAGATTGTAGATCCCGTTTTCTGATTAGGTAAAACTGATTAAGATCTAAAAATGTTGCTGTCACAATATGTGACAGCAACAGGGAAGACCTCACTGAAGTAAAGATACACAGAGTTATAGGGCTTGAAACACAAACACACACATATATTTCG
>NC_043004.1:47116551-47154051 GCF_006345805.1 Octopus sinensis | reverse complement strand
TACCCAAAATGGGGCAGGAACGCAAAACATCCAGACAGACGATATATATATATATATATATGTGTGTGTGTGTGTGTGTGTGTGTGTGTGTGTGTGTGTGTGTGTGTGTGTGCGTGTGTGTCTGTGTGTGTGTGTGTGTGTGTGAGTGTGTGTGAATGTAATATGTGACAATTATTCGGTAGCCAAGATAAACACCACCATCTCTTCAGTTATCCGGCCATCGGAGAAACGCTATGAGAAAAGACCGTTATACAAAGGGAAATTACTGTGTTATTGACGCTATTTAGACAAAAGCGCTATTCGAATGACCGCTAATTAAGGTAAGGCGTAAGCGCGCCTGTTCATACGTATACATGTGCGCCCGTACACCCATGTACGGGCGTACATGTGTACGCATGTGTAAAAAAATATCTATAAACCAAATTCTCTATAATAAAGAATATAAATAAAATAAAAATAAAAGGTATAATGAGCTAAAAAAAACTTGTGCGTGGACATAACATAGAAAGCAAGTTCTATCTGTAGCCTTGTGGGGGACCAAAAACGTATGTACCTCTTTTCAGTTGAGTGGAAGGAAAATAAATTAGAATTGTGTAAAGAGTCTGGGAAGTTCTGAAAGATTCACGGCGATGATAGTTGTTCTGAAAAAGAGGTTTTTTCAAGGTGGATAATTTGAATTGCCGAGATACATGTTTAAGGAGTTGTTTGGTTATATAACACCAGTAAATTATACAGTTTCAAAGCAAAACTGAGAAGATCATAGACAAAAGGAGCGAAGGAAGAGTCAGAATAAGTGACGGCCAATCAACTACATTAGTTATATAAATGGACCCCAGTCATACAATGATGTTCGGTTACCATGTACTTGTTTGTTTAAAAATATAACACAAATAAAAGGTTCAGAATGTCATAATATCCAAATATTGGACGTTTGTGTTTTGGACAAGTTAACGTCTTTATATTCCATTTTACGCAATTCAATGAAACAAAAGGAAATGTTCATATTTAAGGAAGATTTAACAAAGGGGCGGGTGTATATAAATTAAGATAACTCATCTAAAATTGGTACTACTTATCAGGCTACAATAAGGATTCAGCAATGAATAGGATACTTAGGAGTTGAATAGATGGTGTAAAAATGAAATGAAATGAAAAGGTATAGGGAATATTCCAGATTTATTGCAAGTTAAAGCAATGAATAAAACCTAATTAATCAAGGGTTGTGAAAAAATTGCGAAGAATGTATAGATATACTTTCATTTCTTGATCCTCCATTATATCTATCAAATCTCTCAACATAAAAATTGTATTATATATCGAACAAAGTGAACAAAGTTTATGTTGGCTACAAGAAGTTCATGTTCTTTTAAATTGTACTCTATTTCAAATACTCGATATAGAATTCTCTTTATATTTTGTAAAGACTATTCAGCAAACAGATGGCATTTGCTGTTCGAATGCAAAAGTTGCGAATCTTAGGGAGAGGAGATTTAAGTCTATCAACGTTTGAGATGCTATGTAGTTTCTATAAGATCTATAAGATCTCTCAATTTAAAGATTTGACAATAGAAAAAAAATTCTGTTCCAAGTGTTTTCTATTTTTCTCCCTTTCTTTAAATTTTGCAGCTATTGATGACTTTTCTGTAACAGACGTATTATTGACTATTTTTGGGATGCCATGGATTCTCATATTTAGACGGATGGTAAAGTGGATTAACTATTCAAATATATATGAAACTGACCAAATATAAATAATGATAAATTAAAATGGGATGGATAGTAAACGACCACTGTTTAGATTGTTTGAAAAAATGTATTAATAGATGGTGTAGACAAGAAGTTGTAAGACCAGCGTAACTAGTCATTTGGTAATACCATTAAGAAAATACTATAGATATGTAAATATACATTTGAGAATTTGACCTTGTATAACATTAATATATTGAAAATATGCTGCAGTAGTGTAATCTTTTGAGATCATTTTGTAGTTCAAATATTGACATAAGAGAAATGTTACATACTTGTTTCATTTTGATTAAATACCTTATTGTAACTTCATCAATTAAGAAGGGCTATTTGTCTACATTCAAATTATGCATATACGATGAAATGTTGCTCAGAATTGGAACAAGTGATCGGATTCTTCCCAACAAACATTCATCATTAAAAAAAGCGATAGTAATATCACAACGATCTTGTTTTACATTGTGAACACTTTTCAGAACCAAATTTCTTTTACGGCCATATAACACTTTATTTTTCTTGAGATTCTCTGATCCAGAATCGTTATTTCAATTAACAAATGGTTCGTAAAATTTGCAGAGGTTAACAACATATTGCAATCAAAGTGGCTTTTTTTGTATTTAAAGGATCTCAAAAGCATTTCAATGAATTACGCTAATGACACCGGACAAAGCGATAACCCTCTATAACACAGTTCATATCCTGTGTTAAGACGAGAATATTAAAAAAAAATATATTGTTTCTGAGATTACAAAAATTATGTTTTCAATAACTGCATGTTAATTTTCATGTAATTACATACTCCACACTCGTAAACTATCACTAATTTTTTTCTATTTTCTAAAGTGTTTTCTTCTTCATATAATTCGCTCTTAAGGAAACAATGCTGAAAATTAAAGTATATATTTACACTAGAAACAGGATGCAGAATTAGTAAATAATATTGATTTCTATCTGACTTATGAATTTTACATATATTAAATCTCAACTGAAATTTTTCTGATCACTTTCATTATGTTGAGTTAAAAGCTACAATTAATTTCCTAGTTTATTGCTATAAGTAACATAATAGTAAACATGCAAATTTTTCTGACAGTTTTAGTTCAGCTAGTTATAGAATTAATCTCACTTTTAAACTTTAGATCAACACGATTTAATGATTCACAGCATGGCTTCCCTCACCATTCTAGCATAGTAGATCTTCAACTAGAAATACCTTCATCTCATGCAACAGTTTTAGGGTGAGGGGGTAAGTCGATTAGCTCTACTCCAACTATTTCTTAGTTTATTGACCATGAACGAATTAAGAATAAAGTCGACCTTGACGGAAGTTGAACTTGAAGTACTGCTAAATATTCTGCTCCACGTGCTAACAATTTTGGCAGCTCGCGCCTTATACAGTATTGCCGTTTGCCTATGGAAACTTTATATCTCCTCATTCAAGTACTTCGGTGGATATAATGGACTAAATACTGCCTACAAATCAACAGATTGTCCTTAATGTCAGAATAACTTGGTAAATAGTTATAATAGTACATAACACTGTCTCTCAAACATATGAAAATAAATAAAAAGTAGATCTACACACCAGGAAAATAGGAAACTTCTACCCAGCAGATTCTTCAAATTATTTACCATGCATCGATATTTCATGCGCATATGCGCATATTTTTCTTGAAGCATTTTCTGAATAAATTTTATCGCTTGTAGAGGAATAAAGTACGCACTGTACTGATTAAAGTGTTCGCCTTGTTTAGTTATGCATAAACTATTAAGTTTTACTTGTTTACCAGACAAGTTGTTTAGAAACGGATATTACAATATGCATTTTCTCTAGCAACCCCTTATAAACTACATTTTACCTACTTTTAGTTCGATTTGAATAGTAATTTTATCTGTGACTATCTATCTATCTCTCTACACACATACATACACACATATACATATACATACACACATGTATGTATGTATGTTCGATTGCATGTATTTATATGCATATGCATATATACACATATATATCTATGTATTAAGACACGCAGACATCCACAAAGAGATAACACAGAAACACATCCGTTTGTGGATCGAGTTTATGTCAAATGGGAAAATTAAATTTGAATGAATATGAAAGCCAAAATTTATAGACAGACGATGGTTTTTCTTCTGAAAATTGTGAAAACTTCTCAATGAGCTCTGATATTCTCAGGCCCCATTTGCTCTTGCACATCTGATCCACTCTCATTTCCTCTCTACCGCCCTTGAAAATCTTGTGCAAGAGTAAATAGATGCTTGCTAATCTTTGAGCATTGTGGAGTTAAGCCATGAGCGTTAAAGTTAACCCATTTCTACCTTTCAGCAGCGTTTACGCCCAGTTTAATTAATTGCGTAACGAACTTACTAATTGTCTTCACGTCCCGACTGCATTCAGCAAATTAGTCACCTATAATAATTGTGTTTAGTCGAATGTGTCCAAAGTACTTTAACATATGTCTCATCCATTCTGGAATAAGACATCTAGCAAATCAGCTTAGTAGATATATCGTAAGTGTATACTAAGATTAAAATAATCTAGGACAGATCTAACTGCCTCCTCTTAAACTATCTCAAACCTTCTGGAATGCACCTCGTAAAACAAGTTTAATGCTATACTTTCTGGGTCGTTTTCTATTTAAAAGACATTTTTTTCTACTCAGATATCTTTTGTGTGTGGAAGAAGAGAAAGAAAAGAATTAAAATTAATAAATTATATCGGCAGATAGACAGACACCTAGATTGCTTCGTTAGCAGCTAGAAAGACAACAGAAAGAGAAATAGATAGATAGATAGATAGAGAGAGAGAGAAAGAGAGAGAGAAAGAGAGAGGGAGAGAGAGAAAGGAAGAGTTCAGTAAGTGCCTGAAGAAATAGAGACAACAGTTACAAACATTCCCTCAATTACACGTGTCGACAAATCACCAGCTAATCAGGCTTCTTTCTCTGAAATTGCGAATCAATCAATTAAAAAAATAAACATACACAAAAACATACCTTGATTTAATGTAAAGATTTATTTAAGGTTATTATTTGAAAGTAATTAAAAAATAATTAAAACAGTGACTGGAGATTAGTGACTTCGTTTTTTAAATTCACTTACTCTAAATCATCAAATAACTTTTTTACTCATCAGATTTCCTCTCCTGAAACAATGAAAAAACGTTTTAAATTGAATTTTAGCTGCAACTGTACTTCTCTACTACTTTTATATAGAAGGTCAGTATTTCTCCTTTAAAATCATAAAGCATAGCTTTCCTCTCACTGGTTGAATTAAATGTCGGGCTATACATAAATCCCAGTCAATTAAATTTCATCTGGCCGTGTGTTATTGATATATTACGGATAGTTTGTGTGTTGAAACCGAAGAATTGTGAAGTGAAATTTGCACGGATTTCAAAACAAAAAGTGTAGTAAAACATAGTTGCAATGTTAGTGTTCCCTAAGTTTCTGAATTTTTGAACCGAATGCTAGCTGCACATAGCAAATAGAACAACGGAAAACAACTAAGACGAAAGAGACAAACACAAGCAACCCAAACTGATAGGGTCGAAGCCATAAGAATGACACAGTGTGTGTTTGACAGAGAAACAGGGAGAGGGGAGGGAGAGAGCAAGAGGAGCAATAAGGAAGAGATATGTGAGAGAGAGCATTGACACTCCGCTAGTATAAGCATAGTGTAGAAACATTACCGAAATAAATGAATTGCCAATAGTCATATCCAGGCTTTGGATAAAAGAAAATATAGGAAGTTTAGTTAATTATGATTTTACTCAACACATTTCCTCCTCACATTACAGCGGCCCTTCAGTTTTTCTAAGCCCTGAAAAGAACGAGAATGGTCTCTAAGCAGGCCATTTGCGATAACCTTAAGGCCAGGAACGTATCAGTATCACCTCGCAGTTTCTTTGAGGAGGTAACGGGAATTTTTGAAAGATGCTACATTTTGTTCTTTTACATATCAATCTCAATATTTTTCTTTCTACCTTTATGGGGGGGGGGAGGGGCTGGTGTTCAGTCAGAGGGTGTTATTATATTCTTGTATGTAACTGGATTTGGAAACGTTTGTATTTTTATTTCATTCCTCAATATAATATGCACAAACCATGTCTGAATATTTGAATATGCTATGCATGGTTTCAAAGGAAGAATTGTATTACAGCTATTTCGAGGGTAGTACGTACATTATATATATTTTTTATGCACAGTTCGTATATTCATATAATATGCAAAATTATCGTTAACATTCAGGAGGTAATTGAGTTTAAACTTCTGATGCTTGAAACAGAAAACGCTTCTTAAGCAAAGCAAATAATATTTTTTGTAATTTCCTTCTTACCTTTTTTCTTTTTCACCTTTTTCATTCCTTCTTTTCCCCTTTCTTTCTTCTTTCTTCCTTTCTATCTTTCTTTCAGACATATGTGTATATGAGCATGTGTGTGTCTGTTTATGCTTGCATGCATGTATGCGACCGCACATTTGTATTAACATCAATTTATGAGTTTTACAAAAAATTATGAAACGTATTCAATGAGGAAAAAAAAAATTATATTAAACAATATATTTAATTCAAAACTCTGTTGTTGATATCTTTCTACAAGTGTGCGATCTAAAAATCATTTACAAGATAGCCGTTAGCCGTCAAAAATATAATATTCTAAATTGCATTATAACGAATATAACTTAAACATACTGTAGAACATGTGTGCATCTTAAGGCAGGCATTTCTTATAAATAATAGATGTAAATGTGTTAGTTACATACAATAAAGACACTGCATTTTCACTAGGCTATAACTTATGATGATTGCAATTATTTTTGCGATAAATTGGTCATTTGAAATTATCCGTGTATCACGATCGGGGGCCCAATAAATAAATGAATAGCAATAGAAACAATAGATATTAAAGGAAGGCCAACTGCAAAGTGGCAAAGGTGAACTCATTCAGAAAACAGCAGCTAGGAAATTACAGTTTGAACAGAATAGGCTTCCCCAATTCAATAGTTATAGGACAAATCGTTTTAATGAAGATTTATGAAGTTACATGCTTACAAATCTTCTAACTAAATTCATCACATTTACCAAAAAGCAGTATGAGTATCTGAATATATATATGTATATATATTTACCCATCTTTAAGCTCCATTCTGTTCAACACCTCAAATGTAAATGACGAAGGCGGAGGCTGGTGGTATCCGATTATGGAATCAAGTTACAATCAGTATTTTCGACCATAACGTCCCCAGAAACAGCTGTTGGATTCGTAAAATTCTTATACAGCCCTTTTTATTTCTGATATTAGTTATATTCTGTGTAATTCCGAGAACCTAAAATATAAAAACGACCTTGAAAAATTTGAACTTAAAACTGAAAGACGGACGAAATGACGCTAATGATTTTATCCGCCGCGCTGACGATTCCAGCAGCTAAGCACCTTGATCATCTACTTGAAATTTTCCGAAAGTTTAAGGTGGTGAGCTAACAAAATCGTCTGCCGCGTAGGAGAAAAGGCTAAGCAGCATTTCGCACGTCCTTACATTTCATCCTTTTGGAGTCGAAAAAATTAATGTTTGTTGAACACTGGGGCCGATGCAATCATCTAACCCTTCGCTCAAATTTTCTGGCCTTGTGCCAAAATACGAAACCAATATTATTCAAAAATTAAGGGTGGTCAGAGTGTATGTCAAAAAATAGCGTGTCCATATATCAAATCTAATTCTCTACCTCCTCCATTTCAAAATGTACTTCAGCTGTTTAAGATCCACCCACTACGCACGCACACACACGCACACACATACACACACACAGAGACACGCACACACACACAGAAATACACACATTCTCAACTGTGTTTAAAACGTAGTAAATTCTACGGTCCTCAAATAGTTTTTACTATTGATAATAAAAGATAAAAGAATTTATAAACGAAATGTGATGGAATTATGTTTTTAAATATCAAAAGAAAAATTTTTATGTGTAATTATATCAAAATTTAAACTGCAATAAAATATGAAAGCGATACAAACATTGAATTTAGTAGGTTTGTTATGTAGATTTTGAGACAAATACGTCACTGTATTTCAATACAAACATTGTTTTCGAAAATGTGTTATTTCTTGATAATTACGCATCAAAGTTTAATAACCAAAGTTCAAATGTAAGTGACATTGCGGGAGATTTTCGGAGTACTGAAGCGCCTTACCCTTTCCTTGTTATTGACATATAGGAGAAACTATGTTAAGAAAATTTAGAAAATAAGAAATATTCCACGTAAAATGTGATGTTGAAGTGTACAATATTAAAATTAACATATGAAAGTTTCTGCTTTGTAATTAATTGGAACGAAAGAATAATCATAGTTATATTTGGTATATTTACACTGACAGATAAGAGTACATAATAGTATGTGATTTTTCAAATAGTACGGTAATAACTAAGAGGCAATCAGTTTTGTTTTACTTGTGAATGAATCTTAACACCCTCCCTACTTATAGACAACAGCTATTTGCACAAAGAGTATTATTCTAAACTTCTGGTATAAAAACTATTAGCGTCATAATGTACGAGGATGAGTCAAAAAGTAAACCCATTTTGTTTAGGACAGGTATAATTACCAACTCAGGAACACGTATCATGCACCAAAATGAACCTGGTCCTCTGTGGATCACATCCCTTCTCAACAGAGTCACCGTTTCTCTCAATAGCAATGTTCCAACTTCGAGTGAGAGCATGTATCCCTGCCCCGTAAAATTCCGTTGAAAGTTCCTTGAGTCACTTGTTTACTACTTCCACACTCACCAGATTTAGCGCCTTCAGACAATCATATCTTCGGCGCCACGAACGAGAGTTTGAGAGGTAAACATTATTCCAGTGACAAGAAAGTGAAAATTGTAGTGAAGAAGTGGCTCAGAGAACAGTCAACAGAATTTTACGGGGCGATGATACACGCTCTCGTTCGAAGGTAGAACATTGCTATTGAGAGAAACGGTGACTATGTAGAGAAAAAGGGATGTGATTCGCAGAGGGCCAGCTTCATTTTGATGTATGATACATGTTCCCGTGTTGGTATATCTTGTGATTCAAATTTTTACTAGGTAGGGAAATATTAGTTCAGTAGATAGGAATAGATAACACATGAGATTCTTCTATCCGTGAAAAGTGGCTCCATTGGATATAGCATTAGAATTAGCTGAGATTTATTTCACGTTATTGGTCTAGGGCTTAGAACAATATAAACTAGACTCGAGGCTATATCTAACATAACAGTACCTGCTAAAATCTCTCTTTTATCTGTTCCTACTGCTATTCATATAACAATTAGTTTGCTGTCAAACACATCCCCATACATTTGATGCATTCCTTTTGCTTTATTTTCAAATCTCTCTCTCTCTCTTTTGAAGTCTTTCAATACACACAGACACACGCGTATACACACGCACGAACACATACATATGCACAAAGTCATAACCATATATTTATACATACAGACGTACACACACACATAAAGACATACACACACACATTCACACATACACATAGACAGATATATATATATATAATATATATATATATATATATATATATATATATATATATAATATATATATATATATATATATGTATATGTATGTATATAATTCTTGTTCTTGTTCATGAATGTTTTGTGTACGAGTATTATGTTTCTCGAAATTGTCTACATCGATGACATTTAAATATATTGAAAGATTTGTAAATTTTACAATGACTGTGACTGGTTCTGACAGCCTAATCTTGCACTGGTAATATTTTCAACAATTTCCTCCCTTTTATTTTATGAAATATTTAGTTTAATAACAATTGTCCTTTTATCAGGGAAACATGTAGACGTATAGGCTATATTATTAGCAAATATCTGTGTATTGTCTTAAAACGTTTATCGTTTTGCATTGCTTGCAGCTTGACAAATGATATCCTAGATTTATTTGAAACAATTTAGTTTCATTTCTCAATTATTTCTTTCCTTTTTAATCATATTTGGTTTTTAACGCATCAGTCTCTTTTCTTGTTGGCTGTTTTTTTCTCTTATTCGTTTTTTATATAGTTTTCTATTTACAATTAGAATGGCATTAAAGTTTTTTTTTTTTAGACTGGAAAATTAGGCAATCCCAACTTCTGCTAAAGTTAATGGATGGAAGCACTCCGTCGGTTACGACGATGAGGGTTCCGGTTGATCCGAATCAACGGAACAGCCTGCTCGTGAGATTAACGTGTAAGTGGCTGAGCACTCCACAGACACGTGTACCCTTAACGTAGTTCTCGGGGATATTCAGCGTGACACAGAGAGTTACAAGGCCGGCCCTTTGAAATACAGGTACAACAGAAATAGGAAGTAAGAGTGAGAGAAAGTTGTGGTGAAAGAGTACAGCAGGGATCACCACCATCCCTGCCGGAGCCTCGTGGAACTATAGGTGTTTTCGCTCAATAAACACTCACAACGCCCGGTCTGGGAATCGAAACCGCGATCCTATGACCGCGAGTCCGCTGCCCTAACCACTGGGCCATTGCGCCTCCACTTAATATTACGACACTTATAGAAGACAGGGAGCTGGTAGGATCGTATATGTGACGGAGAAAAACTGAGCGCTATTTCTTTAGACTGTCAGCATTGTTTTTATTTCAAACGCCAACGAGGGTAAATTTGCTTTTCACCATTTCAAGATGATAAAAATGATAAAATAAATGTATACCATTTTTCTATAAATGATGGTCTTGTGATATTTAAGTCGACATTAACACGACAATAAATATTTTTAGAAGTACATATAGCATTCGTAATAATACATGTGTTTAATTATGAAAAGTCACGTCTAAAATGGGGTAGTTGAAAATCCGAACTATATAGGAGAGCACTCTGTATGGTAACATATTTATGAGTAACTAGCAGTATCGCCCGGCGTTGCGGTTTGTTTAGACCCTTTAGAATTGTAATTTTTCAACAATAAAAATTTGGCAGTATGTTGCTTGTTATTCTCTTTAAGTGAAATACACCGAAAAATGCCGACACAGCAGTCGAAACATCGTAAAAAATAGAGAGTTTCATAGAAAAAAGGCACCTTTTTTATGTAAATAATTTTTGGTGTTAACGTGGTCCGATTTGAATTTTTTCTTCTACGGAAGAAAGGGTTAGCCTTCTATCATATTCTCATATATATATATGTATAAATGTGTGTATATATATATCTATCTATCTATATATATATATATATATATATATATATATATATATATATATATATATATATATATATATATATATACATACATATATATATGATGATATATATATATATATATATTAATACGAAAAACCCTCCAGGCTACATCCCGAAAATTCATTTATTTACCGAAGTTCTACAATGTTTACGGCGATTCGTTTTTATATCTTGAATTTTTATTTTTCATGCAATTTACGCATGCTTGCACGCGTGGTGAACACAGTCCACGCCAAACAGCTGACTGAGGAAAGTTCACTGTTCAATGCATGGGATAAGGCCTAAACAAACACATTATCGATTTTTGCACCTGCGAGATGAATTTGGAACAGAAATAGCGCAGTTCAAATTTCATTCCCCTAAACTTTAAGTGACCCATTTTTGGTGGGTCTACGATTTGTTGGCTAGGAGGAGATGTGCCGGGAAGTTAAACACACAAACACATACACAGATACGCACACAGACACACAAGTTGAGTTTCATATATATATAGATGTCCTATTTCTGACAGTTACCGTCTCACGGCAATCGTTTTAAGTTAGTGAAATAACAATTGGCGCGAATGTATTTGTCAAGGTCAAAATACTAAGACAGTAATTTCTTTCATGGGAATTTCATTAAGCGCCGGTGAACTGAATTAAATAAGTAACAATTTAATGATTGCACTTCTTTCTTGGACCTTGATTAGAGAAAAGGGCAGTATTTATAATTAAAGAGAGGATGACATTGAAATGCATCTGGTATTTCTGGAGAAATACTATCAGAATGTGGTTTTAACACGGATTCATATGCAAAGGAATGCATATAATTTCATCCAACTATTTGACTATGCTGCTTCCACCACGCTTCTCGTTCTAAACATTACGAAAAATATCGACCTGCCCTACATGTGGGTTTTTATTTCATTAGATGTTAAAGAATTGATGTAATTACATTATGCAAGTTTTCTCTTGAACCGAAAGAGCGAATAAAAAAATAATACGCAGAACTCATATTTAGATTTATTTTAATATATTAAATTGTTCAGTCATCTGTAAATTTGAATTCTATGGCAATAAATTTATTTTAATTAGAAAAGTAAATTGTGCAAATAAACAATTGGACGAATTGATAATTTAACGTCTTATGGCATTAATAAAATGTAAACATTAGTTGTAACTTTTTACAACAAATTTAAAACTTCATTATTGTGTAAACGTTTGTATTCAAATGTGGTATGGTAGGAGAGTGCCGAGATCCATAATAATTTAAAGCGGAATATGCAATGGACTAGAGCATTTAGAGCAAATAGAATTATGCAAATAACCGTTTTAAATATTCCTATGAGTAATTACGTTCAGTGTATTGCTGTAATTGCTAAAGTCTAACATTTGCGGCAGGGTTTTGAATCTGAAATGTTGTAAGGGGCTGTGAGTTGGATCAGTTGGTAGAATTCTTATGCAGAATAAAGTTAGATGGTTAATTTTCACCAAGGAGAGATGAGCTTCAACACTGATCCTCCCTGTGTCAATGAAACTACTGGATATGTTGTCTATATAAACAGACTGCCTGCTTGTTTCTCTATGGATAGTTGAGGGACCTAAACAACTCTCCATAGAATTCTATGTTGTTCGAAAATCGATTAAGGTTGTTCACATTTTAAATCCAAGGAGTAGAGAAACTGTTCAATTTTCCCCTTTTGCATATCTACAGCGTAGGTTTACACACACACACCCACATATACACACACTGATGCACACTTACACACGCACACATACCACACACAAACACATCTATATACATTTCCAGATGTGTGTGTGTCTACATATCTGTATCTATCAATCTCTCTGTTTGTGCGTGTGTGCGTGTTTGTAGTCGACAAAACCAAAAGCAGACAAGCGCATGTGCAAAATTAAAGACATATAATGGCTAAATTTACTCATCGTACGCTGTATATGTTGTTCTTAATCAATGATATCATTAAGAATGATTTCGATGTTTCAGCTAGTTAAGCCATCATCGGATTGCAGGCTAATGCTGTCTTCACTGGCCAAAACTGTCAATAATATTTTATATATATATATATATATATATATATATATATATATAGTTACATACATATGGATAGTATTGTAGTTCGCTTACAGATGCCGGAACACAGACCAGAGCATAACAGTCACAATTCAGGCCAACGAAAGAAATGTGGGTAATTTAAGAATTAAGGAAGCTATACTCATACAGAGACTAGGGCCCCAAATTACAGACAGGTTATTAATCAATATATTATTTAGTTACATCTGGATGCGTGTAGGTTCACTTTTCGATAACCTGCTCATGTATTGTTTATAACAAAAAGAGAGAAAAAAGTAGAAGGGAATAAAAGGAAGCTGCACGTATAACACATAACTTAGAAGCAGCGCTACAGATGTACCAGCAGACACGAAATTGAAACATGGCCGACCTCGTACACTTCTCACCCGGAATTCAGGGAGGAGCTTCGTGAGGCCACTGCTGAGACGCTTTGAGAAAGAAAACAAACAGAAAAGACATTGGTAAACCGATTATAGCAGCGACTCCATGAATTCGTAGGTATATTTGAAGAAGGAATTTTTATTCCGAAATATCATATCTGACTATGGATGATTAAATTACAGCAGTTATTATAGTCCATTGTTTGTATTATACCAACAATGGACTATAATAACTGCTGCAATTTAATCATCCATAGTCAGATATGATATTTCGGAATAAAAATTCCTTCTTCAAATATACCTACGAATTCATGGAGTCGCTGCTATAATCGGTTTACCAATGTATCATTCAAAACATTTTATTCTTTATACATACATGCACACACGCACACACAATATGTATATAAATATATACATATACAGATACATATACACATGTATCTAAGTATCACTACAGCTGATATTTATTCGGGTTCATTCATAGGATTCAGATGAAGCAATATAAATTTGAACTAAACGTAACGACAGTTTACGTGACATGACTTTCCAATAGTGCAAACATGCCGGAAGTTCTGATGTGGACAATTTAGTTTTGATTATTCTTGTACCTTATATTTTGTATGGAAGTCTTTCATGTTTTGGTAAATGGATCTAACCATTATAACATCATGTCAACCATAATTATATATTCTAGATAATAAATTCGATAGACAAGAGCATTTAACTTTTAATAGTTACCGAAACCTTTTCTTCGATCTCACTGGAAATGAGTTCACGACACAAATGACCTCATGCGAAAGTGATGCATTTAATTCTCTTGCGAAATGAAGGTCAATTATTTTCTCAACTAGAAGAGTATTTAAATAATTTTCTCTTGGGCAACATCCCCGGTGCCTATGATAAACAACGTTAGATTGTTATGCTTCTGAAACTTTAACATTACATTACCTGTATGTCTTCTAATATTATGAAGAATTTGATGTCTTGAATCGTATTATTAACAAGCCAATCCCTGCAAATGTTATTATTGAAGCTTTGGTTTTTACTCTTGGAGGCAGGTGAAATAAGTTACGTGAAATAAAATTATAACAGCACAGAAAAACGATTAGCCTACAACCGACTGTGATTCCTCACCATGTACCAATAGCTGATATTCATCCAAGCAATTAATGCATGTGAATTTCATTTAAAAGGGGAAAAAACCTTGCTCGTATAAATGCACATAACTGAACCCAGTATTCTGTTTTACTAACTTAGATACGGAGTTTTACACACATCTGTTATACAGATGAAAATAATATCATAATTTTGGATATATAATCCGCTTAATAGTTTAAAAGCGAACGTGGCTGCCCTACCACTTATGTTTAAATAAATAAGAAAAAAACATTAAATATCATCTTTAGTATATTCGCAATGTTTCCTGTTACTTGTATGGGCGTGAAAATTAGACATGTCGGCGCGCAATAGGTTATGCAATATCTAGAATTACACAATTCATACCTGAAATGCATTTGAAATGTATTTAGTCAAGTCGCAGCCCTCGAAGCAAATATTTTCCTTTGAAAGGGTCCAGCTAATATACATGTCGATGCAACAATACAGGATATGATATATATATCTATAAATATAGCTATAAATATATATACATATATATATATATAATATATATATATATAATATATATATATATATTATATATATAATATATATATATATATATCATTATAGATATAGGGTAAACATTATTAATTTATAATTAATAAATTTCACCCAGTAGTTTCGGTATGGAAAGTAACCATATTCGGTAAAAACTTATACAAGAAGGTTTATATATAATTATAACAATAATTATTCTTATATATATATGTGTGTGTATATGTGTATATATATACTCAGTTTCTTTGGAATTCGTTTGTATACCATATGCCATCTTCAGGTACTCTCATATTTTAGACAAAATCTCTCTGGCATTTTTATATGCATTTATAATTTGCAGTTTCCATTTCAACATTTCTTTTACTTTTATAAATGTCATACAATTTTCGATATGTTATTTTGTATTTTGATTTACATAACTCACCATCTCAATTATTAATGTACTGCTAAAATACACTTAAACCTCTATAAGAGGAGAAACACAAACTGATACTAATTACATGTCTATTAGCAGAACATACGAGTAAGAAGTCACATATTAAAGCCTCAAAGACATATATATATATATAATATATATATATATATATATATATATCTAAATAGATAGATAGGTATACATATGTATATATATATATATATATTATATATATATATATATATATATAATATAATATAAATATAAACACATCCATGCAATTTTTTCTTTTATCTAAACAAAAATGCAAACGTATTGACGTACATCAATTTCGTGTGTCTGGAAGGTGTATGATACTTTAATAAGTAATATATACTTTTTACTCCCGAGCTATATGAATCACTTGGTTTAGACACCGCACATTCTAATCTCAACGAATTCCAACCGAGTATATATCGGTTTTTATTATCTAGAGGCCTCACTTCCGTTAATGGATGGCTTAATATCAATTAACCCAATGCATTATAATGAATAAGTTTCATAGCATCTAAGATATTGATGAATGATAATAATCATGATGAAAATGTTATTTATGATGATGATGATGATGATGATGATAACAACAACAACAATAATAATAATAATAATAATAATAAAATAATAATAATAATATTGATGATGACGATGATGGTGATGATGATGATGATGAGGAGGATGTTTAAGCCTTGAGAAGCAATAATAACACAATATAGGCGTATGATGATACTGTCATGATAGCAGCGCACCCACTCGAAGAATACCTTAACTCTGTTCATTTGGGACATAACTTTATTCAGAAACACTTGTGAGAATATCGGAAACGTCGCTCTTGAATATTTAGGAGAAGGGAATTTTGTTGCTATCATCACTGCATGATGAAATCTTTAAAAAATATTTTAATATATCATATAAATGTGATTTTTGACTGTGAATCCGAATTTGTTCATTTATTCTGGACAAAAATTTACAGGTGTTCAAAGTTTGATAAATGTCAGTTAATCAGAAAACAGCGCATTCACTGACTCTTCCATCATCTATCATGCTAACGATAAAGATGCGCGGGCACCGACATGTTAAAACATTAAACTAAAAATAGTAAAGAACGAAAAATCTTCCAGATTCGTGAGCAAATAAAATATTTAAACTCTACGAGCAAACTATCAGGAATTTCTAGAAATATTAGTGAAAATATTGCTTATTGCTTAAAACAGATTTTTATTAGTTTGAAAAGTCAAGACCGACATATTCCAATACATTCTAGGATTTTATAAAATAAATTATCTTTCTCATATCTCCTTCTCCACATAACTTCACAAAGATTCAACAATAGAACAATGTGTCTCACGATTTAAAGATGTCCAGGTACTCTCAATTTGTTGGTTACATTCGATTTGGTCTTTACACGCCTTGGACGCGTGCGCAGCATCTTGGGTTACTATGGAAAAAGCGTTCTTCGCAAGCAGCAATTTCACGGTCATTTGTGAAATACTCGTTTCTGATTGGTTAAAATACACAAATTTTGCAAAGTTAAACGCTAAAAAAATGTTAATTATGAATTTATATGAAAAATGAATTTTGCATTTTCATATTTAGTATACAAAACTCAATTCATATACCGAATTTGAAAACAATTGGAACAAAATCGTAGACAGCGACGATGACTACAAAGATCCATCTTTTCCGGCAATGATTCGGTCCAAATGCAGACTGACCTCAGTCATTACTCTAAAACGGCATTATTTAGAGGGAGTCAAAAAACTATCCTCACTTTCGCCATAACATACCTTCATTACTCTAACACCGCTTTCTGCGCATGCGTGCTTGTAGTTGGGACGATTGTAGTCACGTGTTCGAAGTTTGAACTTGATTGCGTCATTTGTCTTTGGAGGTTTACAGTGTAAGCAATGCGCACCAAAAAAGAATAAATAGCAGTGATCTGATGTTTTGGGTTGGAAGGTGTGTCAGGAGCTGAAATTTATCGGATGTTTTTAGCGAGGATAGTGTAGCAGTGACTATGGGTGGATGGAGAAATTTAAAAGAGGCCGGACAAATGTGACAAATGTGACGCATGAAAGGTGAACAGGACGTCCCTCAATCTCCACCACCATTACCATCTCTCATATCACTGCTCCTTGTTCTGCTGTGGTGCACATTGCTGTGGTGTAAAGCTAGTAAGCAAAGTGGCGCAATCAGGCTCAAACTTCGAGCCTGTGACCACAATAGTACCAACTATAAACACGCATGCGCAGAAGGCAATTTGACAGTAATAAATGTTTGTTATGACGAAAGTGCGGATAATATTTCACTCGCCCTCGTACATAATAGAGAAATTAGAAGGAAATGGATACGTGAAGAGAACAAAGCTGTGATGCAATGTTATTTGGAGAGTGAACTCAAAGTAAGATTTAACAGAAAACCTATGTTGACACTTTCATTAATGAAATGTATGTTTGATGTAACAGTGCCGAGGCTAACGGATCTAGCTAATGCTATTAGGAGAAATAAGAGGATGACAGAATTGGAGGAAGAAGATATCCCAAGTTATCTAGAAAAAAAGACCATTAAGAAGTACAGTCAATCAACATAAACGAGGATGAAGCAAAATGCATGGGAGATATTGCATACGCCAAGAAAAAGCTATCAAGGAAAACATAGTAACACCGTTAATCAACAAAGGGATAACACCAGCGACTTAAACGAGGTGGATCGGAATGGACTAGATGTGTTCACATAAGTATTCAGTAAAGTAGAAAGAAATGGATTAACAACATTAATAGATATTAAAAGAAGGAATTTGCTAGATATTACTAGGAAAGTAGATTCCATTATCAGTAGGACAGATACTAAAACTATATGTGACTGAATTATTGCTTTATGCTGGAGGGCTAATAGTTTCTAGCAGACTAGGTATTTTTCAAGGTAAAAATATAAAGGATGATATGTGGGAAAAGAGGTACGAATATAAACTGAAGATTAAAAACACAAAGTAGAGTAGAATAAAACCCTGCAAACAGAATATGTTAAGAAAAACAAGATTTGAATATTCGCTTCAGAAAAAAATAGTTAGTCAAAGTGGAACGATTTTGAATATTCCCGATAGAGCTGAAACATCTTAGAATAGCAACAGAAGATAAGATTTCCAGATATTAGAGAAGAAGAGATCAGTATCAACAGGACAGATTTTTTGAAACATACCAGAGGAGATTTTTTTCGTGAAATAGTGTAGGAGAAACTACTGGAGATGAGATGCTTAATGCAGAAAAGGGTATACATTTCTAGAGTGATATTTGGGATAAGCCAGTTAATCAGAATGGCGGTGCAGTATGGTTAAAGAAAGTGAGAGAAGGACTAATTAGTGAGAAGCAGCCAAATCTAAAATTAAACTTGTATAAATCGTTAGGAAAAATGTCGAATGAAAATGCCTTAGGATCATACTAAGTTTAAGTATGCTCGAATTTACTTGATAGTCAGAATTTATTGCCAGAACGTTGGAATAAGAAAGTTAGAGGGGCGGATAAGCTACTATACATAGACAAAACAGTTTTAAAGGAAGTGCAATCTAGAAAGGAAAAATTAACAGTAACATAGGTAAATTATAGGAAAGCGCATGCCAGGTTCTACACTCAATGTTTAATAAATTATTGCTTATATTCAGTATTGCAGACAACAAAAGAGAGTTGATTAAATTTAGCATGATGAAATAGAAAACAGATACTTACTCAAGTAATATTGCTGTGGGGAAAGTTAATATGAAGAGAAGGATTTTCAAGGAGAATTCGTTATCCCCTTTAATATTGGTGTTATGTTTAGTCCTTCCCCCCGTTTCCTATTAAGAAGGTAGGGTAGCAGTTGAGAGATAGTAAAGACGAATTAATAATTTACTCTACTTTGGTGATCTGAAACCTTTTTAGTAAGAATAATGATAGATTATTTAATGCTAAGTGTGAAAATCTTCAGCAAAGCTATAGGTATGCAATTTCACATAGGTAAGTGCACAATATTATTCATAAAAGAGGGCTAAGTAGTTAGCAGTGAATTCATTCAATCACCAAATGACATTGAAATCACGGAGGGAAGAGAGTTATAAGTGGCTAGGAGTATTAGAATCTAATAGAGCACTAATTATAGAAATGAAAAAAAATATCATGAAGGAACACATCAGAAGTGTGGGAAGTTAATGAAGTCAAACCTAAATGGTCGGAATCTAATGAAGTCTGTAAATACTGCAACACTATCGCAACTTCGATATTCAGAAAATTTTTAGATTGGAAAAAATCAGAATTAGCATATCTAGAGAGAAGAATTAAGAGGAAATTGAATAGGAATGAAGTCCTTTATCCTACAGCAGGAGTACGAAGATTACATTTACCTAGAAAGGAAGGTGAGAGTGGTTTAATAACAGTAGAAGAATATGTGGATTTAGAAAGTGTAGATATTGCCTGCTATGGAGGTAATAATAAGGAAATTTTATTGAGCTGCTAGAGTAACAATAAGAGATAGGGTGTCCAAAATGCCATATATAGTTAGAAACCAGAAAACGAAGCAATGTTATCTGAAAACAGTATTATTAGAGCTAGCTAGAATATTTAGGAAGGTTACTTGTATAGCACGATAGCAGGACTTTTTTTCCAACATTCTAATCTGTTGTGCGTATATGAATTAAAAATTATAAAGTTGCTATAGGTGCCTTAGGTGCAAACCTAACGATTCCTTAACGAGATCTGCATCAGCTCAAAAATCCGGTCTATTGGGAACTGCAATTATTGTAAGAAATGAGCTCGATATCCGAGGAAACTAGTTGTGACAGTAGTGTGAAGGACACAAACTCCGAATGTAAGACATTCGTGAGCACTATTAATAATATTAATAATAATAATAATAATAATAATAATAATAATAATAATAATAATAATAATAATAATAATAATAATAAGAGACACCAGGGACGTTTAAGATGTAAGAAGGAAAATACAGAGCTCCGAAATCTATCCACAAACATCGAAAACAAGGACACCCTTTGGAGCCAAAGATTTACTAACAAAGAATTAGACTATATCCGAGTAAGTAATACTAATTGAAATTTATTACTATTTTCGAAACGAAATGATGTATTTTGACTCGATATTATCTCCACCTCTAACACAACACATGTAAACATGCGTGGAACAACACGATCATCCCCTACCTCAAACACCATGTACAAAGGAACTACGAAGAAATTAAATGCCACCGATACTATTCAACCCAAGAATAACAATCGAGCGGTACGTACATTAAACCTACAACAAAAAATGTACGAAAAACTACACGTGCGAAATAATGTGACAACAGAAATAAACGGACCGGTACCCTACGAAAATGACGACCGTCAAAATAATGGGCCGGACGTTGTACCTCATGTCCCGCAATTAAAACCCAAAAGAGGTAAATGGACACGTGAGGAATACATTTCTATCTTACACGCATACTTCACAGCAATGCTCTACCCACAAAATGAAAATACAACAACACATACATATAAAATATGGAAGGAAAATAATAGAGATATAGACTTGAATACAGCAATGAACCCTAATAAATTAGCTAACGTACGAAGATACATTCTCAAAGCCAAAAAAATATCAGAAATAGAAATAGAACATTTAAAAGAAAACATACACCAGGAAAATGTAGATAGAAGCCACACAACAATGCCCAATAATATATACACTGAAACTGTAAAACACGAAGACAAACACAACATTTCCAACAAACACGATGTAAACAACGAAGGGGAGCCTAATGATTATGATAATATAAAAAATAAAATAATCAAAGAACTGAAAACCACAGAGCCCAAAATGGACCACCGACCATACCTCCCAAGAATAAAAATAAACGCAATAACAACACCAATTATAAACAACATAAACCTAGCCGTCACTGAACTAGCCACTGAAACAAAAAAAAGTGATATCACTGAACTAAATAACTTGATATACGCAGCAGCCACTGCAGCCACAAAAGAAGCTGGATACTCACCCAAACCCGCCCAAACAGGAGTACCACCACCCAAACAAACCCTGTGGATAAATAACATCCAAAACAAAATTTAAAAAATTAGAAAAGACCTGTCGATTCTTAATGAAATCAGCAAACAAGCAACGCTACTAAGCAACAAAAAGAGAACAAAAATGCTCCGCAAATATAACATCACAGAAAAAGATTTGCCGGAGATAAAAGAAAAGATGAAGCAAGATATCCTTGCCAAAGCTCAAAGGATCCGCCGGTACGAGAAACGCCAACGCTTCTTTGAACAGAACAAACAGTTCAACTCCGACCCCAAAAAGTTCTACCAAGAACTGGGCAAAAATAAAATAGAAGTCACTGCAGCACCAACGGCAGAAGAATTGGAAGAATTCTGGAGAGAAATATGGTCGGCGAACGAACAGCCAAAAAAAAGGAGTATGAAAATAACAAACTCGGCATCTGAACAACTTTGGACCCCCATAACAACTGAAGAGGTCACCCAGGCACTGCAAAAACTAAGCAACTGGAAGGCACCTGGGCATGACAAGATCCCCAACTTCTGGTTGAAATATCTAACAGGAGTGCACAAAAAGCTGGCTGAAAACTTTAACAGCATACTAGCAGAGCCAGAGACAATGCCTGAATGGCTCCCGAAGGAGAAAACCATCTTAATTCCCAAATCAAATGAAACAACAAAACCAGAAAACTACAGACCAATAACTTGCCTCCCTACTATGTTCAAGGCATTTACTGCAGTGATATCGCAAAGGCTGAACAAGCACCTGGACGAAAACAAAGTGTTCCCAGAAGAGCAGAAAGGATGCCGCAAGGGCTCATATGGCTGTAAAGATCAACTAATGATTAATAAAGCCGTAACTGAAGAAAGCCACAGAAAGAAGAAAGGCCTCAGAATGGCCTGGATTGACTACAAAAAGGCGTTTGATAGCATCCCCCACACATGGATCCTCGAAACACTAGCCATTAACAAATAGCACCAACAATCATAAAATTCATAGAGCACTCTATGAATAAATGGCAAACAGTCCTACACCTCCAAACAAAAGAGGGACTCATAAAAACCAAAGACATCCCCATTAGAAGAGGAATATACCAGGGAGACACGCTGTCTCCACTCCTTTTCTGCTTGGCACTGTCACCTCTATCTGATATGCTAATTAGAACTGGATGCGGATATAAATGTTACGGCAAAACGATCAGCCACCTTTTATATATGGATGACCTAAAACTATACGCTGCAAATGACAAACAACTGGAAACACTATTAAAGACAGTTCATGGATTTACCAAAGAAATAGATATGAAATTTGGATTAGAAAAATGCGCCAAAGTAACCATGAAAAGAGGAAAACTAGTTAAGAGTAACAACATCACACTAGATAAAACCAATGAAATAAAAGAATTAGACCAAAGCCAAACTTACAAATACTTAGGAATCCATGAAGTAGATAAGACACAACACACACAAATGAAAGAGAAAATAAAAAAAGAATATTATAGACGAGTTAGATCAATACTAAACACAGAGCTCAATGCTAAAAACAAGATAATAGGTAGCAACACTTTAGCTGTCCCAGTTATAAGTTACAGCTACAATATCCTTAACTAGACACGAAATGAACTGTCCAAAATAGATAGGAAAACAAGAAAAATACTGACAGGATTTAGGATGCATCACCCAAACTCTGACATGGAAAGACTATATATACAACGTATAGAAGGTGGTAGAGGCCTTATACAGCTGGAAAACCACTATAAAATAACCACCATAGGACTGCAAAAATACCTACTTCAGAAGGAAGGAAAACTGATCCAGGTAGCAGCAAAACACGAGCAAAACAAAAAACTGTTCTCAGTATTTAAGGAAGCTGACAAATACAAACAAGAAATCATACCACCTAATAAACACAAAGAAGAAGAAGAAGATGATGAAGAAACAACAAAAGCTATAAAACAAATGAAATCCAAACTAAAAATAGAACAGCAACGAACCATGATAAAACGATGGCAAGAAAAGCCCCTTCATGGTAAATACTGCTCTAAACTAAACGCAAAAGAAATAGACAAAGAAAAATACCAGCAATGGTTGAGAAGCTCAGTACTCAAAGCAGAAACAGAGGGATTTTTAATTGCAGCACAAGACCAAAGCCTCCCCACCAGAAATTACCAAAAACATGTAATGAAAAGAAATATTACAAGTAACTGCAGAATATGTGGAGATGGACAAGAAACAATAAATCATATTATCTCTAGCTGCCCAGTCCTGGCTAAGAAGGAATATATTCACAGACATGACAGAGTTGGAACCTACATACATTGGAAGCTATGCCAACATTATGGAATAACAACAGAAAAAAGATGGTATAGGCACACACCAGAAAAGGTCACAGAAAACGAGAATGCAACCATACTATGGGATATGCCGATACACACAGATAGAGAAATTAAGGCCAACAGACCAGATATAGTTGTCAGAGATCATGAAGAAAAAAATGCTTTCTAATTGATGTATCAATACCGGCAGATGACAACGTGTCTCTAAAAGAAATGGAGAAACTCTCAAAATACAAAGACCTGGAAATAGAGATAACTAGAATGTGGAACCTGAAAACAGAAACAATTCCTATCATAGTAGGTGCATTAGGCATGATAAAAAAATATTCAGACAAATACATAACAAAAACACCAGGACTTACAAACACATATAACATACAGAAAATTGCACTACTAGGCACTGCACACATCCTACGCAGAACACTTTCCATACAATAACCATCAGAGCATCACAACAAATCACAGCACATACCCAAGGCACACAGAGCTGCGCTCGGTAGTGAAGTGAAAGCACACTATAAAAATAAAACTACTGAATAATAATAATAATAATAATAATAATGATAATAATAATAATAACAACGAGGGTTTTACAATTATAATTTCTATACAGAATTATAGTAGTAATGTGAGTTGGACGCCCACTGTATATTACCCAAATTTCAAATATTGGGAAACTGAGGTGTGGCCTCTGGCAGTAGCACCTTTCATTGTGTAGAAAAGTATAATTCTATGCTGTAACTAATTTCATTTGACACCCCAAGATATCTGACATTCATAACCTCAATAAAAACACATTTCGACGTGAAGCACTATTACAAGAAACTCCTGTATGTGGCAACTAATTGCAAGTAATAAAAACAGAACGAAAAAACAACTGATGCAGTGGAATCAGAGAAATCATGAAACGCCGACACTGGCTGATATTGCTCACAAACCTGTTCAGAAAATGGAATTTTTCTATATCATCCGACTATAATATACCTTCAAAATTATAAGGAAAGTTATCTCAATGCAAATATATGTCCATAGACTAAACTTTGGAGTTGGTTATTGAAGGTAATAATCGTTTGGAAACAAATTAGTTTTTCAATAATTTAAAATACTGTTCTGTAAAGTAATACTTTATTTCATATGCTCTTCTTTATTGTTATCAAAAATATGAAAGTGCCTAAATATGTTCAAACTGGTGATAGTGTCAAATCAACAAAGCTAATAAGTATTACACTGATCATGTATTTTGTTGCATCAAGGAGGGTTATAGTAGAAAATATTGACAGTATTGTAACGACCGGGAGAAAATATGGGGATCTTTTCGGTTTGAACGGCAGTTTTTAACATAATTTCTAGGTAACTAAAACATTTTAAACTTAGTATACTGGTAGAATGTGTTTATAAAACATCTTTTTCTCTTGGCTTTATTGAGAAAATTCTATAATTTGTAAGATATTTGTTGTCTTTTTCTTCAATTTCTGCAATTTCAACTAATCAAATACGTCTATTGAGGTAATAAAAAACATTCTATGCCGTATGAATATGTCCCTCGTTGAAGAAACAGATTGGGTTTATTTACATTTGTGAAGAAATAAAGATACCTTTCTCCCTAACCCTAATCCTAACTCTAACTAACCCTAACCCTAAAACAGATTGAAATACAATAGATCGATAGTAGGGTATTAATTATGGGTGACAATTCCATATGACACCGCTAGAAAAAACTGCCGTTCAAACCGAAAAGATCGCAATATTGTAACGACCGTGAGACCGGCTGTCTTTTCGTCAGAAATAATTGCAACACACTTTCATGGAAATTCATGACGATTTCACACAACTATTGCATAACGTAGAAATATTTGCACATGATTTATTACATGAGAAGATAAATCCCTTTAAGTTTGTCTTTCCGTATCCCCAGGTCAATAATTATTGAAAGTTTTGTTATCAACGTAGTGGGAGTATTTATATACAGAACGTCAACGATTTTGAATCGTATCAAATACTTATACTGCTTTACTACATACTTGACGCATTATAAACTATACTGTATATTTTATGTCATCAATTGCTTGAAATAAATTCTTCCATTCAAATATAATTCTGAATATCTTCGATTTTAAGAATTACCTGTAATGATTTGAGCCAGGTCCAATCGTACACAAATCCTTATTTAATCTTAAGAAAAAGAAATTTGCTCTATTTAACCTCGCTCACATTTGTTGTCCATATCATTATTTTATTATTGACTTTTTTTTACATGTTTTCTGATATCTTTCATTTGTTCTTATAACTAAGAAAAATGTCGCGGCATATTTCATTAATTGAATTCTTTGACAACAATTACATTCTATAATCCACCTAACCATATAGGAAATTTTGTTGATTTAACTTCTATCAATAGAAACCTAATTCTGTATTCTTATATCAAATGTGAATCACGTAATGGTACATAAGTTGACTGAGAGCGATTTACGAATAAACAATAGCAAAGATATTTCAATAATGGCGCGTATGTGAATGCATATTTATATATATATATATATATATATATATACATGTACATATTTATGTGTGTATATATATATATATATATGTATGTATATACACAAATGTACATACTTAAGTTCTTATATATATATATATATATATATATATATATATATATATATAATATATATATATGTATATATATATATATGTGTATATATGCATACATACATATAAGGGTGTGTGAGTGTGACCGCGCGAGTGTGTGTACGCAACACTGGCTTACAATCTTGTAGTTCCTTTGTAAAAAAAAACAAGTTCATTTTAGTGGAAATATTTAATGATTATAAAAGAAAATTTATGGCTCGGAGAGATGAGCTAATAGATAATGTAAAGTATAAAGAAGGAAAGACAGGAAAGTTAAATAGAGTTAACATTAACATATTCTCATCGTTTGCATATTCAATAAATCAATGAATCATCTTGCGTTTGTTTTAAGAAAATAATTTTGTTATTCTAGACAATAAGTATATATAATGCCCGTAGACTTATGACGAGAATTCATAAGCATTGTATATATATATTTTTTTCTAAACTGATCACTGTTTTCTGCTATTATATATCTATCCATACGAAAGAAAAGAAAACAAAGTCATATGAAAATGCTTCAAAATAATTTTTGTGAGTGAGAGACTGAATAATATAATGGTAAATTTAGCGCGTGGATATAACCAAAAGATATTCATATTTCAAAGGGAGCTGCTATTGACATCGGTGATCAATTGCCACTATGTTCTATTTATTTAAAGGCGGGAAAACAAGTTACTGCGTAAAATAACATATAAGCGAGTGTCTCTGAATATTTCGCTCGCTATTCAATGTAAATTTTAATTAAAATTTTGAATTTGGTATGCACAGAATGTAAATATATACTCTTATCTCTTAGTCACGTAGTATTGCTTTTGAATACATGCGTATTGTAGCATGGTATTTGCCAAGTAAAATAATCATTTCGGACAGTGGAATCATACTCACAGAGAAGTTATAATTTCCTACATTTAAAGAATACATTCTCCGAAAGTAGTTTAGACTTACAAATTTCTTTTTCTCTCTCTCTCCCTCCCTCCCCCCCTCTCTCTCTCTCTCTCTATATATATATATATATGCACACATATATATATTTATGTATATGAATATGCATATATGGTACTTTTTGTATTATTTTCTCAGTATTAAATTATCATGGATGTCGAATTGCAAGTGATTTTTGCAATGTTTGCAATGCTTGGATACTTTGAGTCACAAACTAAATCTTGCCGTATCCGAGTCTTTAGCAGAAGGCTTAGAAATATGATGAATAATTTAAGATACCAAACGTATATCACACCTACGAAGAAGTTGTCAAATATCCTAACGTAGATTTGGTATACCTTTCGACCATCAACTGTTACCATCATCCTCTTTCCATTCTCATGCTTAACAATGGCAAGCCAACTCGGTGTGAGAAAACTTGTGATACAAATCTGACGGAGACAGAAGAAATGTTTGAACTTGCAAAATCACAGAAATTATTTTTAATGGTGTATATGTGGTTTAACTTATTCTCAGATTACGCAGCTATTAGAGAAAAATTGAGTCTGGAACCAGAGGAAAGACGCGCTGTATTGATGTGTCATTTCTTTGTTGGCATACTTTCAAAGCCATGTATTTCTCAGTGCTCTTTTGGTGGTGGGGGTATCTTGGAAATTGGTGTTTATACAACATAGCTTGCAAACTTCATATTCAGAAAGAAACCTGTGACAATTACTGCTGTTGGAACAATCGCTGATCAAGGAATTGACCAGTCTGCCAATATTATTATAAGGATGGTGCCAGAGCGACTTTGTCCTACAATGCTGCTATGATAGGAAGAACGGATGCCTATATTTGTAGAACTAAAGTCAGAATTTATTTACATCCACCATTTTGGAGTGCCAACAAAATTGAGGTGAACGGAGAAGAAAGAGAATTTATAATCCTCAATAGCTGCGGGTTATCTCACCAAGCTGAATGTGTTTGCCAGTGTTTTCAGAAAGGTAATCTTGAATGTCATACTTACACCATTCCCATTCTTAGTCCATTATAAAAAGAGAGAAGAATGCTAATAATATTATTGATTAATGCATATTTAAACCACACATACAAAGATAACATATTTCATATATATATACGTACATACATCAAACTGTAATATATATACATGTAAATATGTGTATATATGTATTTCAAAGTAACAGTGGCTTCTAAGCTTTGCGTTTCAAACAACTACAAATGCTTTACCTGACAGAAGTTCAAAGCCATTGTCATTTTTCTAAAAAATAAATATTTTTAATCCTCTCCCACCCGCCCAAAAATTGTCATGGATGTCTACAAGTCACAGTCTATCTCGTATTTTCTTTATATCAGTATCATCCTATTTTCGGATTTAAAAAAAAATCGTTATTTCTGTTCCCTGCATTACGATTTGAATTGTACCACTCTTGATTATAAAGATATCTGAGCAATCTTAATAAATATACTTTTTTATGTGATAAATTCGTTCTTTTACTCCATTCATTTTAATTCTTTTATCCTTAATTTTCCTCAACACTTTTAACCAATCAGTCAATGTAACAGTGTTCATCCTTCACGACTTCTTCGCAACGTTCCACTAGTTTGACAATGCCATCATGGTACAATTTTCTAGGTCTTCACTAGAAGAATCAACCAAAACCTTTTCAGTTCAACACCGCTTTAGAACGAAACACATTTAGGACTCCTTTTCAACTAACAGAAAAGATAATATTCTGATACCTTGTGTCAGGAATATATGGTGAATGATGTAGGACATCCCAACTGAGCCCTTCATGACATGATTTTGTCGAATTAGTGACAGGGTGGCGAAGGTTGGTGTGTTCATCAACATGGACGCTTTACTACTCATGTTGTTTCGTTTGGTGTTCACATGCACGCATTTGTGGTACCTTTGTCATGGAGTTCACGTAGTAGTCGATGGTATCGCAAACTCTTCCCAATTTTGATAACCTCTGACATATTCTCAATCGTTAGTATTGTAGAGTAGCCGATTGTATCAATACCAATACATGGAATATGAATTTAGCAAAATCAATATACACTAGAAATGCAGCGACGGAGACTTGACACTGGGATGGTTTTCTTCAATCTCTACGACTATCCATTGATTTTTGTTTATGAGAAAGAACTTAAAATTCAGCTCCATTAAGTAGTCAACTGAATATTAATCATGTTCTTTTGCTCATCTAATAGTCATAAAACTCAAATTAAACCTGGGAAGATAAGACATGGAATAGATAAACCTGTTTCTTAATGAGTTTGTTTACATAAAATCTTGTACAGGAAAAAAATCATTTTCCGAAATCCTAGTAAGAATCGAAATTTCTGACAAAAGGAAAAAAATGCAAGTAGTGTTAGGAAATTGATCTCTTGCGACCCCTCTAACATTTGCAATACGAAATACATTTGCATAGTATAAAGTATGCAACGTTTATGTGTTCTAAATTTAGCACATGTGTGCTGGCTCAAAAGCAATAAAGTAAAGACGGGAGAAATCCAGTATTTCTATATATCGACCAAAGTGAAAACTAAAGACATATACACAAAGACGAAACACGTAGAGTTGCAGTCGAACGAACACACAGAAATACAAATACAGAAACACACAGATTTAGAGACGGAAATACAAGAACCCATAAAAAAGCAGGAAAATAGGAGCAAAAAGAGACGTGAAAAGCACAAACGAAAAGAAAAATGATAGTGAGATATGACCTCCCAACTTGAAAGGATAAGTCGTAATTCATTATAATGTTGTAAAGACTGTGACTGAGAGGAATGATTGTTTGAACGTTTTAGGAAAAAAAAACGGAAAATAATGTAAAATTTGAAACTGTTAAATGAACAAGTTTGCAAAAGTTTTTTTGAACACTGTGATAAACATTTGGTTTTCTTTTAGTTTAATAAAAGGAAAAGAAATAACTAAGGACTATATGAACATTGGTTTAGAATGGTAGGCCAAAAGCGAATAGGGAAGTCGCGGTTTCGCCTCGGAGCGAGGCTAAAGGTTGTGTTAAAGGAATACACGGTTTCATCTCGCAGCTAGAACTAGATGGTCGACTCATTTGCATTGTAAATATACTTATTCCACATTCATCTTTCATATGTTTTATGTTCCCGCATATCTTTGTATGTTCCCTCAGTAATTAGACCTTGTACCTGTAATAAAGAATTAATCTCTAGCGGCTGGGTGTTCAGCACTGATGGGGGGTTCAAATAGTCCGAAACCGTTCAGTCTGGTGATCTCATCGTCTGCTAGATGGTATGGGTTCGTTCCCCTGCTTGCAAAATATACTGGCTGCCGTCTACATCGATAACCAGCTAGAGCAGTCCCTTCCTGGGGTTAAACAGCAGTAGTAACATCAAACAGCCATCCCCCAAAAACTGAAATTGATCTCAAGGACGTATTTGTAACAACTGAGATAACTATACCTGGTAGAAAAAATAATAAATCCTGTTATAGTATTTCCCTTAATGAGAGACTGTCAATTAGTTGAGAACATTATATATTTTGGAATTTCAGCCATGAACAAGCAGCCCTTATATGGAATACATTGTATCTCAGCTATTATTCCCCCATAGTTCAAAAATACTTCTTGGATTATTACAATAACCAATGTATTATGTCTTTTCGCATCTTCTAATTCAGAATTTAGTTGTTTCTCTTGAAACATGAAACCATATAAGGGCTTCCTTGTTAGTTCTGTTTCATTCTTAAATTATTTGATATACAATGTACACAGAGAAAGCATGTTCTACAGAAGAAAGACTAAATTTATCAAACTAAACTTTGTAGCAATATATTCAGTAGCTTGTTTATCAGATATCATGCACAATATTTCTAACCTGCATTTAAGTAAGGTAAACTTCACAGTATAATCCTAGTGATCGCTCTTTCCAGATAGCGTCTTCAAAACTAATGCAATGAACATACAGGACAATGTCAAGGAAATGAGAACTAAAATATAATTGATAATTTAATAGTTCGATGTAGCTGATTTTTTTGCCATCTATATATTTGCCGGATATTCTGATATCGTTATTTTATTCACTTTATCAACATTTTGCTTTAATCGCTTTGGTATAAGTACAATCGTTATTACAGAAGTATCATAAGCGAACGTTATTCTCACTAACTAAATTTGTTGTGATACTTTTCAATTACGGGAAAGTAGATTATAAAATCAATAACATTAACCGATTCTTTCTTTGATATTTTTCGATTACAGTATTTATTGTCTGATATCGTAAATATATTATGATTATAACACACTTTTGTTGCCATACATACGTATTAATATGTACACATATAAACTTTTCTCTAGACATATCCACTCATTCTTATATAAGTACACGAATACGTATATAATATGATTATATATGCATATATAACATGTATATATAATATATGTATATATAATATATGTATATATTTATGTATATGCATATATCTATATAAATACATATGTAATGCACGCACAGACACAATACACGCACGCGCACACACATGTATACTGGAAATGCGTATCTATCTATCATTCTATCTATCTATCTATCTATTTATATCTCTCTCTCTATCTATCTATCTATCTATTTATCTCTCTCTCTATCTATCTAGCTATCTATTTATCTCTCTCTCTCTCTATCTATATATATATATATATATATATATATATATATATATATATATATATATATATATATATCTACCTTTCATCTGTTTCTGTCTTTCTTTCTGCATACATGTCTCTCATCAACTGTCTACTTCTCTCTTCCTACGCACACACACGCAAACGCACACGCACATGCACACACGCACAAATACACACAATTATATAATTTTAAAATGTGTACATGTGTGTATCTTTTTCCCCCCAATAACTATTTTACTTGCCAATAATTGTTACAGATGTTTTCAGACATTCGCTATTCACAAATCGATAAAATAAGTTCTATTGTATTTATTATATTTAATATTATATTAAATGATCAATAACTATAATACCTGGGTGCTACTTTCTATAAGATATGTTCAATTCAATCTATGCATCACTGCCTTCAAATGATACATTTGAAAATCATGTACTCGTTGGTTGATCACTTGTCGAATAAATTTTCATATTTAGATATGTTATTATATGTATGTGCAGTTACTATTAGTTATAATGATGAGAAAAAATTCTTGTGTTAGTGACTTTCATAGTGACTACTTTCCTTATAGTCACCTATCAGTGATAGAAACCTTGGAGACTTGTATCATAATTGTAAATTTCACCACAATCTTGGCAAAAAGCCTTCTACCTCAGATAAGGTGAATATCAACATGAAAATATCGTTAAATGAATATTAAGGAAAAGCGGTTTAAGTCATAATACATGTCAGTAAATTATTTTATTTTGTTTCCAACTGTACATATCTAGGACGATAGTTATTTTTCCTCTATCAGGTGTTTAAAAAGCTATTCAACACATTTGGATATGATCTAATGGATGTATATAAATGTCACACTATCTGATGCAGTGTGAACTAAATAATCTGTTACATCTATATTCTCTACACGTATATTCAGTTATTGGTTGTCGATGATGGCGTGACAACATCATCGTGAATTTAGTTGTATTTCGGCTTGCAGGAAGAAAAGTAAACTGAACCCGAATAGTATTAACTAACTGAAGCTGAGTGATCTACTTGACTGTATTTTTGAGCAGGTTATGTTCACCAGCTTGCAACACCATAGTCGCACATATGCACGCGCATACATATGTGTGCATCTAAATGACTTAGTTTATGTATAAGAATTATTTAGAAAGCTATGACAGAAAATAGGTACTAAAAGATTAGTACCTATTATCACCTGCACTAGATATGGGGAGGACTTTTCATTGGATAGCCCTGCCTGCTTAATATAGGTAAGTTCTAATGAAATATTCTGCAAATCTACTTACCTCAAATTGTGCTTTTGCACAGGACCTATAAATGTCGTTATTATTTCATTCTTTTGTCTGGGTACGAACTATTCGAAATTCAGGAATATGAATATGCTTTATTCTAATTTCATCCGTAGAAAGATTGCTATAAGATAAGCAAACTACAATAACTTCAAATACAAATGAAATACATTTTTGTGGTATAGTAATCAAATACTGCTCTTTACGTTCACGTAAATATTGTTCATTGGTCTTAAATCATTGTTTGTAATGGAATATGATGTGAAACTGACTCTCATATGCTAACGATAAATATAGATTAATTTGTATGTATAGATACATAAAACAGGTATTCGATTGTAAATTTAACTCATGCTTTTCGTGCATTATTTCCCCCAGCGTACTATTGGTTGTTATACTTAACATTGTATTAGCTCCATATATAAGTTATAGCAAACAAATTGTTTAGAGTAGATTATTATTTTATAACATGAAACATTCAGACAAATGACTACTCGTAAGATGTATTGTGCTTAGAATATTGTTACAACTGGTTATCTGTCATTTTCACCACAACAAATACGTCAAAATGTCAAGAGATAAGATTTTCGCTAAATTATATGTTTGACCCGGAAACTTGGGAAATTATGTGCAATGGGTTAAATGTCCAACACTTGTTTATTTCAAAATTTGCCTTTGCATCAGATTCTGTTTGAATGTGAAAGAAACGTTTCTCAATTTGGAAAATTTCATGCGAACAGGTGTTTAATGTTGCAACCACGTCTGCAAAACACAGACCAGCCTAAGGGTAAAGAAAACATTACGAACATTGTTTATAGAATTTATATGTATATATATATATATATATATATATAGACACACAAATATATGTATATATACACAAATATGTATATATATATATATATACATATATATATATATATATACAAATATATATATATACACAAATATATATATATATATATATATATATACAAATATATATAGATATACACAAATATATATATATATGTATATATATATATATATATAATATATATATATACACACACACACACACACACACACATATATATATATATTATATATATATATATATATATATATATATATATATATATATATATATATACATACATATATACATAAACATGCGCAAACACACACACATATATGTGGAACTGCAACATCATGTAAACTTTACACACTAAAACGTCTGCGTACGTGACAGTTGGCTTCACTATGGTATTTAATTGCAAACGAAACATAAGCTTTAAAATCCTGTCATACATTTTGAAAACAGATAACGTTTGAGATGAAAATTGGAAAACGTATTATTATATCGCAAATGGCCATTAAATTTACAGACAAACCTATAATTACTTATACTTTAATGTTTATTAATACGTGTTCCATAAATATTTCTCAGAACAGGAAAATTGCTTTTGGAAAGTGATAGGAAATTGTAGTAGTTTTTTTTTTTTGCTGTTTAATAGTTTTTGTAATCGTCTATTTTTGGCTTTTGATACAATATGATGAGAATGTCAGTTGATTGGACTCTCAGAATATTACATCATTTTATCGTCGATGAAATGATATAATATGATGTAAAATTTTGCGAGGATTTTACAACAGTTCAGACAATGCTTTATATGGAGAGGAAGTCCATGTGACATGTTATAGATCATATCCTGGCACAAATATTTTCACCTCGTTTTGGGAAGTATGCATACATTTTCACATTACATTCACCACTAATTCTTCTATACGAACGATGTGAGTTGAATGCCAATACAGAGCAAAGCAGTTACTGATCCGTATGCTGGTATTATTGATTGTAATTCTTTATCTAGGAAATAAATTTACCATCGAGTAGCAGTTTGCGTGAATTTATATTTTTGTTTTAATCCATTAACATATACACGTGGTTTTCATATTGGTGACATTGGGTCACTGGTTTTGAACAGCTTCTAAATGTTTTTCAGTAATTTTACGGAAAGTGAAAATGAGAGATGTGAGCGATAAGTAAAACGAAATATGTACGTCTTAATTCGGCCATAGCAGAAACAAATTTCAGTTACACTACATGTTCTCTGACTTAGTTACTGGATCGAAGTCACAACTATGTAGCATAATAAATATTATATACGTCGCGAGACAATTCAAGGATATGCTGCAATTTAAAATTTAAAAATTTTAGATACTGACAGATCATTCGATGATGCATTTCTGAAATCGACTGTAATTCAACGCCTATTTATCTAAAATACAGGAAAAGCTTGAGTCATATTTATATGCATGTTGTATATGCGTGGTATGAGGCCACGTACTTAGACTACAGAACGGTAATTTAGTTGAGCATTGAACCGAATACTTTTAACGTTCTTAAGGCGTATCAGCTTTTCCTTACCCCTCTTCTCTAAGCTGCCTGCCAATAATACCGAAGAATCATTATTTTAGGAATAATTCATATAATGCTACGTGTGTAACGACCTGATATGAATTAATAGAACACCGAGTGTGAACAGTCTACTAGTGAATACACATGTATATATACTTTTAGTTGTGTGTCGCCGTTGTAAAATTAGGCGACGGGAATAAACCAAGGGACTTAGGAAATGCATGAAATGATCATTGAAACGTCTCGAATTAGTTTTCTAATTAGTCTCATGATATCTTTCCAATTTTTTCTATTATTATTGTTATTATTATTATTATTATTATTATTATTATTATTATTATTATTATTATTATTATTATTATTATCATTATCATCATCATCATCATCGGCAACATTATTATTATTATATACATTTGTTTGTGTCTGTGTATCAGAGTTTGTGTGTTCATGTATGGATGTATATAAGTATATGTATTTAGTAACCTTGGTGACGTGGTAGTTAAGACCGTTCACGGGGAGACCCACTTTGTAACTTCAGTGCCGAAAGTAATTATTGTCTGACAGTTTATTATATTTCTCTGCTACATTACATTTTTTTGAAATTTAAACAATATTTAGTTCTGATGACGATATCACTGAATGTTTATCTAATGAATATACTAGATGAAAAGTACTGCACGCAGCATGCAATCCGTATATAATTTATTAACTTTAGAACAACAAAGATCCAAATCAACTCAGATACAATTTGAATGATCAAATAATTAATGCATGTATGTAGGATACATAACTCTTCAGCAGCCCAATACATTAAAATCTATAAATGTAGTAGGGAGAATGTAATTGGTCAAGTAAACCTGAGCTTTTAAATCTAAATTGATACTCGTTCATGAACACAAATTTATGACAAGTTCATTTCTCGCTCATGAAATACAGTGTAGTATGAGAGTATGAGTTTCGCTTTCTTGGTGCAAGGGATTGTATGAGAAATAGTTGATTGATAAGAACGTGTTTAAACACCTATTGACGCATGTAAACGTCCCTACAAATTTGCATCAGTAACATAAATTGTAAAGATGTACAAAGGTAACATTAGTTTATAGTCACAGAAACTTGCGGTTATTCTTAGCAACATGAATAAGAGAGTTTGAATTAACATAATTTTGCTTCCTTTAATCCTCCAACATTTTACATGCCAGTCGAATTATATAACACTAAAGTTGTCTATATATTCATGTATAATCCTAATTTTGAAAGTATCACCTCTACTAACGAAAGAATATATTAGTTTTATTTGGAAATAAATTGTTCACTGAAGCGTTATTAATAATTTTAAATGGAAAATTAGCCTATGACTAACTTAAAAGCAATATTTCTAATTTAGATAATAGTGAAGAGTTAAGTGAATAGTCTTATGGATGGATTAACCACCTCACAATATTGATTTATAGTATTGCCACATGGCCAGGCATTCTGAGGTAGGAACAATGCATGGAAATTGAATTAGTGCATTGCCACTACCAATTGTATGGATCTTGAAAGAATGAAAGTCAAATTAATCATCAGCAGGATTTCAAAATAGAGAGGAAATACGCCTCACTATTTATTAGTC
>NC_043004.1:47086551-47111551 GCF_006345805.1 Octopus sinensis | reverse complement strand
GCAGGTACCGCAAATGTAGCGAAGACTGTTCCTGGCTGGTTGTAGTGCCATAGTCTCTTGTATACGTCTATTCCTTTCTTTCCATTTCTCCTCTCTCTCTCTGTCACCCTTTTCTATTCCCTCTACATGTATATATATATATATATATATAAAGAGAGAGAGAGAGAGAGAGAGAGAGAGAGAGAAAAGTACAGACAGGCAGAAAGATTGAGAGGTAGTTAGCCAGGTGAATATAGAGTTATGGTTTGATTGTTCGAAATAATGATTATAACACCCACAATATACAAAGCATTCAGCGATCTGTATCAGGTTTACATTCTAGCAACAAGGAGACGCATTCTCTCCACCTTCACTCCCACCCTGTTCCCCTATCTCACCGTACACACCGTACACACACGTAGATTTAATTGCAAACAGACTGAAAAATATCATCAGGTAAGAAGATATACATACAATTAGTTTGCTTTGTTTTACTAAAAAACACTAAAACCGTATGGAATATATTTGTTCAGTGTATCATATTAGGTATTGTAGCAAAGATGAAATGATTTTTGTAACGTCTATATAATATTGACAGGGATGTTTGCGAACAATTTCTAAATAACTCTCAAAGCTTCGTTTCTAGATTGTGTTGATCATACACATTCTCATGGGAAAGAATTCAAGTTAATTAAAAAGCCAGAGTCATAACACCTGTATGAATCATTGGATGAATACCGTATGCCTTTTGCAGCATGAAGGTTAGGATTTAATTTCCCCGTAATGATATAGCAATAGACATTAATAATTTATTGTAGCATTCATTTCTCAGAAGATTCTCATATTACATTTCATAGTAATTAGTGATCTAGTGAATTCCTGCCTGAACATGTAATATATCGTCAGATCCATATCTTATTACAAAGAATGTTTAAATAATGCTTGATTAATACTATTTATTAACCATATATATATATATATATATATATATATATGCGCAAAACGAATCTACTAAATACACACACAGTGGCAGACACACACACCCACAACACTGCATAAGTATATTTGTATACACAAACACACACACCCATATATACATGTATATGTATATATGTATATATATATATATATATTTGTATATATATATATATATATATATATATATATATGTATGTATGTATGTATATATGTATATGTATGTTTGTATATATATATATATATATATATATATTATATATATATATATATATATGGTGAGAGGGAAAGTATTGCAATGATGCACGCGAATCTTTATGCCAAGATCATTGTAATTCTTTGTTTAGCTAAGTTAATTCATGAACTTAATTCACTTGTCTATACATACATATGTTTCTGTCAGTGAATCTACACCTCTTCGTTGTGTTGTATACGGTGTGAGATGAATTACATAACACTACGAAAAGTGTAACACTACAAAAATGGTTAACACAAATATCACCATTACTGGTTTGGAGTACTTGAGTTTTTGCTAATTATTAATATCAACTGCAGATATTTTGTACTTTGGTTTACTATAAGGAACAGTACTCTGTTTAAGATTATTTTAGAAACGGTTATACGCGTCTCTGTACAGCTTTGGTACAAACATTTATTATCCATTCTTTCTTGAAATATAACTAAACTCACAGAGTTTACATAGGCTAAAGAAATACATTCTATACGAATAAATTCCTTACATTCAATTAGAAGCAATATTTACCTCGGAGGAAAATGTCACATATTCCCCCCATTGATTTATTCAATACGTTTTGTCACAAGCATCCATATGTTCCCTTCATTAAGTCAACAATAAGTGTTTTCCTTTTTAGATAGTTCTGCAGCAACACACATGTAATTACATACATGCCTACATACATACATAAGTTCATACATATATATATATATAATATATATATATATATATATATATATGTGTGTGTGTGTGTGGTGTGTGTGTGTGTGTGTGTGTGTGTGTGTGTGTATCTGTTTTTCACGTTTATTTATAATCTTATAATATAAATATAAGATATAGCCTAATATCGTAAAAAGAAATGAAATGAAAAATTGATTGTCTATTCTTATTGAATAAATGAAATATGAAATGTCCATTCTTATTGAAGTAGTATACTTTCTTGTATTTATGCAATCTTCAGGATCATATCGTGGTAAAAGTTCTGATAGTGCATTGCCTGTCTGGACAATAGAATTCGGGCATGTGATGCAGTAGATTAATTTTCTGCTTTTGCAGTTCATATTTTCGTTTTTTTAAAATATGGCGTAGTGCTTAAAAACGCAGACTACTAAGGCCAGTATGGTTAAAGAAAGTGAGGGAAAAACTACTGAGTGAGAGGCAGTTAGATGTAAGATTAACTAATGCATTAATGAGAAACATGTTAGGAAATATGCCGAGTTAGAAGAGCCCAGGACCAGATGTAGTTCAAGGCTACTGCCTAAAGATATTCAGTGGTTGAGAAGGGAGGCTGACTTCAGGATTGCCTTCATGGAGGAATAATACCAGATTGAATGACTAGAAGGAGGACAATACTCATTATGAAGATAAGAGCAGGGGTATTACTTTAATCACTTCGCTTGTTTACCGATAGTGTAGAAGTTGTTAACAGGAATGCTTTCAGAAAGCATTAACGAGCACTTTGGCAACCAAAGTTTCCTACCAGAAGAGAAATGGTGCAGGAAGAAGGCTAGAGGAACACATGATCTATTATATATAGACAAAGCAGCTCTAAATGAAGTTAAAGCTAGAAAGAAAAATCGCACGGATAGATTATAGGAAAGCCTATAACACGATCCCGCACATGTATAAGTGAATGCTTGAGTACATTCAGTATATCAGACAACATAAGAGAATTAATTAGCTTTAGCATGAAAGAAATGGAAAGTAGATCAGGTGGCACATTCTTCGGAAAAGTTAATATCACACAAGGAATCTTCCAGTGGAACTTATCGTCCCCTTTGATATTTTTTTTCAATGATCCTCTGAGTTTAGAATTAAAGAAGGCAAAGGCAGCGTTTCAGTTCAGAAATATCAAAATTAACCATTTGCTCTACAAGGATGAACTGAATCTTTTAGTAAGAATGCAAAATAGATAGCTTCCTTAATACGGAGTGTACGCCTCTACGGCAAAGATATAGGTTTGGAATTTGGCATAGATAAGTGTGTAATATTAGTCATCAGAAGGAGACAGGTAGTCAACAGCGAAGGCATCTCATTACTAGATGGTCAGACATTAAAATCATTGAAAGGACGAGTGAGTTATAAGTATGTAGGAGTATTAGAATCTACACACAATTGAGGAGGCGCTTTAAGGTCTTCGTAAAAATACCAGAAAACTAAGGGTGCCTTATCCTTGGAATCCCTTTTTATAGGTGCACGTTCAGAATTGGTCCTTCCACACTGTCCTTTCTTCCAACAAACTTGCTACAAGGCAACACTTCCCTCTCCACCCTCAGCTTCCTTCTCAAGTGAAACTTCAAAAAGTTGATGAGGACTTGGCTTTAGCCCATTGAAATGGGTCCACCATACTACCTCTTTCGCTATAGCCGCTAGACAAATAAAAACTTGTTTGCCCCTCCCGGCGAAAAGAGGGCGGCAAGGTAAATTTCACATGGGATTCAGCCGATAGACGGATCCGTCCTATACGTGGCAGAAGTTGTACGACATAAACCCACAGGTCAGCAATGCTCGGACACTGGATAGGGCGTGCAGAACGGTTTCATCGGTCTGGGTGCACCGCGAGCATGCCCAGCTGACGGCACTTCTGTGCTGTACATTTCATCCCGAACAGGCAGCGCCCCTCGGTAGCACTGCCAGGCCAGGGATTCTAGAAGTTATCCCTTGGACATATACGTGAAAACCTAATGAAATATATTGAGACATTTAATATAATTGGAACGAGTAAATTGATTTAAGCCTGTATCATCTACATAGGAAATAAAGTAGGCCTTCCACTACACCGTAAAACCTGGTACTGGTGTCTGATAACACCTCACATCTTTTACGGAGACCAAACAAGAACTGAAATACAGAGCTAACTTCATGTGGATAATTTTTGGTGACGGTTAACGTCAAGAGAGGCTTATTTCAAGGAGATAGCCTATCACCATTGCTGTTTGAGATTTTGACGATACCGCTTGCTCATATACTACGGAAAATGACACAGGTGTACACCTTGGAAAGTGAAGGAAAATTAAATCATCTGTTATATATGGATGAATTAAAGATCTTTGGGAAGATCGAACGAGAAATAAATGGACTAGATCTGACAGTGCGGATATTCAGTAAGCATATGGGAATGGAATTTGGGGCTAAAATGTGTGGTATGTTTTTGGCGAGAATATCTGAGAAGAACCAAATTAATTATGGGAAGTATGCTCAATGGAAAAAAAAATCAGGGCAATAAAGACGTGGGATTTTTCTTTAATGCGGAGGAAATGGACAGGAAAACCAGAATTGTGATGACAAATAACAAGAGACTATACCCGACGAAGTGACATCAACAGGCTGTATGTGCCTAGGAACGGGGGAGGAAGAGGTCTCATAGGACGCAAGATCTGTATTGTCAAAGATAAGAACTGACTGGGATGGTACATCAAATAGCAGAGTGAATCTCTGTTTGCCGCTGATAGAATTAACAATAAAATACCTAACGAAAATGTGATGCACCCACAAATATTTAAGAAACAAGATGAAGAAAGAAGAAATTGGAAAATTAAATCATTGAATGGGGAAAGGACAAGACCAATACTTGAAGATGGCTATGGAAAAGTGATCTGAAAGGAGGCATTGAGGCATTGATATTCAGAGCATAGGAACAAACTATGAGAACTAATTACACCGTGTTCCAAATAGACAGGAGCAGTGAGTCTCCCCCTTGTATATGTGGCAATTACAAGGCAACAGTCTCACATATTTTAAGTGAGTGTAGCAAACTGGCCTAAAAGCCCCACTACAAAAGGTACAATGGCGTGGCTAAGTTTGTTCACTGAAGACTATGTGACAAGAGCGGCCTGGAAAGAGCACAAAAATAGTACGAACATGGGCCAGGAGGAGTCACCGAGAACAATGAATATAAGATATTCTGAGATTTCACAATCTAATGTGACTTTCTATTCGCTTCTCGGAGACTAGACATTGTTGTGACAGATGTAGGAAAAGAGGAAACCAAGATTATTAATATCGTAACATCTGGGGACGCACGAAAAACTGACGAAAAACTAGAAAAGGGAGAGAGGCACAAACTACTAACAGACCAAAACGCAAATGTATGGGCTATGAGGAGAGTGACTATCATCCCAGTAGTCGTACGGGCTGTACATTAACAACTAAGGTCAATAAATATGTCAGAGAAATTGGAATTGGCATAAGAGCAGAGCAGGCACAGAAAACACTCTGCTGGGGACAGCTAGGCTTTTGAGATTGGTACTTTGGTGTTTAATGTCTTCCACTATAATTAACAACCACTGAGCGGGAAGAGACCCAGTAAGAACAGAGTCAACCAGAGCACACATGATCGGGCGCTCTGTGAAGTAAAACAGCAACAATGATGATGATAATGACGATGATGATGATGATGATGATGATGATGATAATGACGATGATGATGATGATGATGATGATGATGATGATAATAATAAAATAATAATAATGATAATAATGATAATGATAATAATAATAATAATAATAGTAATAATAATAATAATAAATAATAATAATGATAATAATGATAATGATAATAATAATAATATATAATAATAATAATAATAATAATATAATAATAATAATAATATAATAATAATATAATAATAATAATCTGGGTAATCTGTAAAAACCTGGAGTTGCCCCATGAGAAAAACTGGTGGGAACACAAACCACCCCAGTGCTTGAAAATGACCACATCTCACTCCTCTGGAACTTCACCATTCAAACTGACAGGAAGATAGATGCAAATAGGCCAGACATCATATTGAAAGACTTCAAACAAAGAACATGCCTCCTCATTGATATGACTGTCCCAATCGATATAAACGTATCTGTCAGGACCTACCAAAAACTGAGCAAATATCAAGATCTTGAAATAGAAATCAGCAAAATGTGGAAGCTGAAGACTAAAACAATACCTGTTGTCATAGGTGCCCTGGGAATGATAGCAAAAGGGGCTGATAGCTACCTAACTCAGATACCAGGAAACCCAAAAATGGCAGAAGTTCAAAAGATAGTGCTCATGGGAACTGCTCATATCCTACGCAAAATACTCTCTATGTAACCTCAAGGTTTAAAAACACCATAATTTTCGGTTTAAAAAAAAAAAAAAAAAAATTTTTTTTTTAGACATTCATTAGTACAACATCCCCACCCCCCAAATATATGGCACACTAGGCATAACAACAACATGAACTTCCAACCCTGTTGTCTCTTGAGGTCTCTGGGTGAGACTTGGAGCCAACTTGTACAAATATAAAGCAAAAGTCAAACATAGAATAATAATAATAATACTTATAATAATAATACACTGATGTTATACCAGGCAGTGGCTCCCATGGCTTCTGATCTTAAGTGATTTCAAGTGTTAACATGTACATTGTTTTGTCTTAGTATAAATGATGGGCTACAACAAATATTCTGCTCAGTATCAAAGATTTCTCTGTCAGTTGCTTGGCCATAACCAGTTGAGCACGTCTCTTAATGGCTGGCTTTATGTGTTTCTTTGATCACGAGCAGAAATAGTGGGGGTGCATCATAGCCATGTTTTGAGGGGAATTCTTTGGCAGTGTTTGAACAATTAACCTCAGGAAACATGAATGTTTCGTTCAACACCATTAAACAATCCTTATTCAGGGGCCTTTTTGAGTAGGAAGCATTATTCAAATTGAGGAAAATTTTAACCGGGCCCCACCTGAGTGGCCATGTGTTGTTTATCTTCACATAAGCGCATATATGGATGTAATATATATGCCTAGTGTACCCTTATCAGATGGATAGACCTGATAGGTATACTGGGTTTCGTATACTTTACCCCAGTTCACTTTGATGGCATGCGGTGCTCTCAGACTAAGAAGCAAATGAAGAGGAATCACCTGGGCAAGAAGAATGTCTTAATATATATCATGAATCAATATCAGGACATCCCACTTTGAAGGGTATGCATTTGCAATCCAAGACTAGGAAATATTAACCAAGTAGCTGATGAACAAAAGGGATAAAGATATAAGAAAAGCAGTAAAATGTAGCAACCCATGCAGGCTTTGCGGAGTTAACTCCCAGGATCTCAGCCATATCATAAGCAGTTGCCTGAAAATGTCATCACGGTATGATCTACAGATGAGAGATAGAAACAGGCAGAAACAAGGAAAATGCCACTTGTATTTGAACACTATGAAAATATTCTTTTAAAAAAACTTTTCTTTTAATCTTTCCAAAATTTAACTGTTTTACATACTTACAGTTGAAAAAGTCTGAATGACTGTAACCGGTACTGAAATGATGTTTATAAAATTATCTTCGCATTTTCTATCTTCAGTTTTTTTATATGTATATATATATATATATATATATATATATATATATATTATATATATATATATATATATTATATATATATATATATATATATATATATATATATAGGCATAGGTATATATATATACATGTATGTATATGCATACTTATATGTACAAGGGTACTGACTGCGAAACAACAAATATAAGCTTCGCTCATTGAGTCGCTATGCATACATATGATGTGTGTGTATGTATACATGCGAGATGAAAAACAAAACCCGTTAAAGGGCGGAGGAACTCTTGAGAGTCAACGGGCATCCAATAAATATCTTAAGGCTGTATCGTGCGCGGGGACATAGAAATAATCGGACTGAATATCCGATCGCGCGGTTAAACCATTAGGAGTGAAGGACTCCTAGACTTTGTTAGGGCATCCTTCTAGCAGAAGGTAACTCAGGTAACTGGGATAACTCCGACATAAAATCTGCGGCTCAGTGGTTACCGATAATGTTGACTTGTTCTTCTTTTCGGATTATGGCTGCTGTTGCTTAGTGAGTGGGATTGACTCAGTGCACAGCCTTTCCTCACTTTAAAAAAAATCTTCTTGCACAGGCATTGCACGATAAAAACATTGATTAACCTTAGTGCAATGGCCATACTCGATAACGAGGGGGGGGCATCCACTATATATATATATATATATATATATATATATATGTATATATATATATCTGTGTGTGTGTATGTATATATATGTGTGGAGACCAATTGGGGAAAAAACGGAGAATCCGAATACTTAAGAATATTTTATTCAAACTTTGTCAGAAGAAGCACCAGTTTAGAATTCAGGATAGAAGGCAATTGCGATATACAATTAATTCTATCGTGAAATCTTTCCTTGATATGAAATCCCAAGAATTTTCTTTGAGGTAATTCAATATTTTTCGAAACATGGCTTCTCACGACAGCATTTAATTAGATTAGCCAAAACGAAATCTATTGATCGTTAAGCCAATATTTATTATGGAAAGGAAACTGAAGTTTTGTCACCATTATGGTTTCAGCTACTTGCTCTAATCACTGAAATTTACACAGTTGCAAAATCCTGTCGTTTGAATATACATAAAAAGTTTTTTCATAAAAATTATATTTGTGTAGATTTATCTGTGAAGGCAGATACGGCATCATTTCTATTTAATCAGCACCGGATTGAGGTTTGTAATTTTCCGAGGAATGAAGCATTCAATTACCCCATTGGTACTGGTCTACCGCCGTTATATAATCTTCTAGTAGAAGTAGATTTCTATAAGTAAGCATCACCGAAAGAAATGCGTGAACTCTACGGTCTCATGTTTTTTTTCGACAGTGACGCTAACGCTTAGAAATAATGTTATACCAATTATTATTTTGATGTTCGTAAAAGGGGTCTTGTCACTCGCTAACAACGTACATCCACAGTTAATTTCCTGAAGCGTTTCTGTACGAATAAATCCCTTACATTTACTTAGAAGTTTTATTTACCCCCATCGAGAAATGTCACATATTTCATTTAACAATATGTTTAGTGGTTGTGTGGTAAGTAGCTTGCTAACCAACCACATGCTTCTGGGTTCAATCTCACTGCGTGGCATCTTGGGCAAGTGTCTTCTGCTATAGCCCCGGGCCGACCAATGCCTTGTGAGTGGATTTGGTAGACGGAAACTGAAAGAAGCCTGTCGTATATATGTATATATATATATATATATATATATATATATGTATGTGTGTGTGTTTGTGTGTCTGTGTTTGTCCCCCTAGCATTGCTTGACAACCGATGCTGGTGTGTGTTTACGTCCCCGTCACTTAGCGGTTCGGCAAAAGAGACCGATAGAATAAGTACTGGGCTTACAAAGAATAAGTCCCGGGGTCGATTTGCTCGACTAAAGGCGGTGCTCCAGCATGGCCGCAGTCAAATGACTGAAACAAGTAAAAGAGTAAAAAGAGTAAAGAGTATATATGTTTGTGTGTGTGTGCACGGGTGTGTTTGTGTGTGTGCGCGCGCGCGTGTGTGTTCGTGTGTGCATGAATGCATGTATGTGTATATATAGATGTATATATATGAATGTGTATATGTGTGTGTGAAGGCCCGTGGCTTAGTGGCTAGGGGATTCAACTACAATCATAAGGTCGTGATTTCCATTCCTGGTGAGTAGTTGTGTCCTTCAGCATCACATTTTATCTCACGTTGCTCCAGTGCATTCATATGGAAAGGGTGAGTAGAACCTGCATTTCAAAGGACAGGCTTTGTCACATTCTGTGTCACGCTGACAACTACGTTAAGAGTACGCGTGTCTGTGGAGTGCTCGGCCACTTGCACAATTTCACGGGCAAGTTGTTCCGTTGATCGCATCAGTTGGAACCCTCACCGTCGTGACCGACGGAGTTCCAGTCTATATGTATGTATGTGTATGTATGAATGTATGAATATATATATATATATATATATATATATATATATATATATATATATATATGTATGTGTTTATGAATGTATGTATGTATATTGTTCATCCCAGAAATAGTGCGGTATTTCCAATTGCATGAACTAATAGTCGGAGGGTGACGGGAGGAACTACCTGCATGGACTAGCTATAAAAACAGGTAGCAATTTTACCTTGTCCTTATTCCTGGTACAAAGGACCATATTTGGCATGTTTTGCTTTATAAGTTCCATAAAAGCAACAACGCAACCGAAAGTGCGAGGAATATTAATGCAGTATACGGGGACCTGACAATAAGTATAATCCAGTGTCAATGGCTCCAGAAATTCCGAGCCGGAAACTACAGCTTAGAAGACGAGCCTCGTCCCGCAAGATCTGTAGAAGGTGGTCGAACAAATCCCATCGTAGCTATTAAGGAACTAGCAGTGTAGCTTGAATTTGGTCATTCAATCATTTATTGTCACTTGTTGCCATCGGGGAAATCAGAAAATTGGCTCAAAGGGTTACTCACAAACTCTCCGAGTCTAATCACGCGCAGTGAGTGTATGTGTGTTTCTCTTTTCTGTCACGTATCACGAATAAACCTGTTTTAGACAGAATAGTGACTGGTGACGAGATATGTCAAGCGCCGAAAACAGTGGGTAGGGAGAGGAGAAACACTGATACCCCAGGCTAAAGAAGGTATTCACCTACGTAATATGAAAAGTTTAGCTGGTTTTAAACATTTAAACCCAAACCGAACGATAACAAAGGAGATCTGTTGAGAGTAGCTTGAGCTGCTTACGTCAGCACTAGAAGAAAAGCGACCATCTTTCGTTTCAAGACGAAAGGATTTCTTCTATCGGGACATTGCTCAGCCACTTATAGTGAGGATGAAATTCCGAAAACTATTTGAATGGGAAACGATGTCCCATCCACAATATTCGCCGGACATTGCCCCATCTGATAATAATTTATTCTGCAGTCTTTAAAATCATTTGGACGGAATAAATATGAATTCCGTAGTGAAGGTCATAACAGTACTGCAGGAGTAGATTTCGTCATAGACAAGTGGATTTTGGAAAAAAAGATCCTTACAAATCTAGGAGAAAGACGGAAGAGCATCGTAAGAATTGAAGGAGAGTATATACTTATCTTAATTTTGAAAAGTAAAAGAAGTATAATAAAACTGCGTTATTTATGGGATAACGCAATAGATGTATATGTGCGTGTGTGTGTATACTTGAAATTCACAGAAAAACAAAAGACGAAGACAGGTGTATATACTGGCTGTGTGGTAAGTAGCTTGCTTGTCACCACATGGTTCTGGGTCCAGTCGCACTGCGTGGCATCTTGGGCAATTGTCTTCTACAGTAGCTTCGGGCCGGCCAAAGCCCTGTAAGTGGATTTGGTAGACGGAAACTTAATTCAGCTATCGTATATATATATATATATATATACACACACACAAAATGGGACAAGAACGCAAAACATCCAGATAGACGATACAAAGAAAACAAGGATGGGTAATCCGGAGTTTTCTTTCCTCAGTCGAGTACCAGATTATCTTTGCAATTTCGTGCTACAAACTGTCCAGCCCTAAGGGAAAAAATGGAGAAGTTTACACAAATACAAATAACAGGACATAACAACATGAGCCTTTCGACGAAGGTCGAATTAAATTCAGCTGGTGTGTATGGAAGTAAAGCCTTACGACAGGGACACAAGATTTCACAGGCACAGGGAAGAATGTAGATGTTGCACGGAGAGCGGCAAAAGCAGGAAAGGTAAGTCAGGCTTGGCCAAACGCCTGTCACATGGGGAGAGGAGAGGAGAGGTAGAGGCAGAAGGGCACAAGAAATAAGGAGGGGTAAGAAAAAATGACAGGGACATGCTGAAGTGAAAAGAGGAGGGAAAATGAGCATGAAGAGAAGGTATTGAAATGTGAGAGAGGGGGAACGAAAGAACGCAGAGTGGAATGAATGAAGTAAGCGTGAAAGGGTTGACAGAAAAACGGAAAGAATAATAGAATAAAAGAATAGAGTCGTACAAGATTTAAATAAATATATACTTATATTTAAGAGACTAAAGTGTACGTACACCTCAATATATACATATAAAAAATGCAAAATGGGACAAGATCGCAAAACATCCAGACAGCTAGGTGGCACAAGAAAAGGATAACAAAACATCCAGATAGACGATACAAAGAAAACAAGGACGGGTCATTCGGATTTTTTTTTAATCAGTCGAGTTCCAGATTATCTTTGCAATTTCGGTTGGTTAAACATATAGTATATACATATGTGTATATGCATGTGTGTGTATGCTTATGTGTCTGTTTGTGCGTCTTTATTTCTTCCTCCACACAACATCGCTTGACAACCGATGCCGGTATGATTACGTCCCCATGTTTTAGCGGTTCGGTAAAAAGGATGGATTGAATAAGTACTAGGCTTACAAAGAATAAGTTCCAGGGTCGATTTCAGCATGGCCGCAGTCAAATGACTAAAACAAATACAAGAATATATATTTATATATATATATATACATATATATATATATATATATATATATATATATATTATATATATATATATATATATATATATATTCATATATGTATATACATATACATATGTGTATGTGTATATATATCTATGTGTGCTTGTGTATGTATGTATTTATATTGTATATGTGAAAGACGATGCGAAACAATGTTCCTCATCTAATGAATAGATATCTACATGCATTTTTTATAACACGGGGCCTGAGGTAAACCTTACTGATTGCATGACTAACGTCAATAGGTCAGAGTTAACTAATATTCAATACTGAAATAGAAACCATTGCCTGATTACAATTTTGTAAAAAATGTTTCTCCAGAATTATGTTGTTGAAACACCATTATTGGGGAATCACTTTATAAAACATTTCAGAATCCGTTCAGTAAATCTGCTTTAAAATTAACTAAACTTGATAGAGGTCATTTGTATTCAATATATGAATAATGCAGCATTTGGATCAATGTAAGCATTGCATGCTTAATAAAAACTTAGCATAAAATCTTAAATGTGACTAATTATACAAACTGAATGTCCCTATAGCTTATCTTTGGATCTCACTAATGCTTAAATGTTGTCTAATGCTACTGTGTAGTGGTTTTATGTAACAGGGATTATCGAATGCAATCTATTGAAACATGATGATCCTGATAACAGTATATTCGTACATACATGTAAAAGCACTCTATTTTAAAGCATATGTTAACTTTTTGATACTTCCAAGATATTGCCGATCCATATCGTTCTTAAGCCTTACAGCTATTTATTCGCACATCCATTAATTGCTTAATGATATGTTGAGCTTCTTGATGAGATCTCGAGTTAAATTATTAACATTATTTTTTCCTATTCTTTCTGAAGATTTCAATATAAAGGGGGAACAGTTTCGGAGATTCATTAACACTAATGCAAGTAATGCATTAAAAGTCCTTCTACTGATTCATAAATCAAACCTATTACTGATTTCCTTTCGAGATGATTAATAAATTAATGAATGCTTAATTTGAGCGGAATTGATTAGAAATTATCCAGGAATATAGAAAGAATGGAATTATCATCATCACCCCAGCAGCACCACCAACACCCCCCAGCGCTACTAGAAGCTGCAATTCTACCATCATCACCACCACCACAACAACAACAACAGCAACAACAACACCATCATCTTCATCATCATCATAATCATCATTGTCATCTTCATCATCAACATTGTCATTGTCGTTGTCGTCGTTGTTTTTGTTTTTGTTGTTGCTGCTGCTCTTGCTTTTGTTGTTGTTCTTCTTCTCCTTCATATCCCTTCGTCTCTCCCTGCTCCTCCAGCTCCTCCTCCTCTTCTTCTTCTTCTTCTTCTTCTTCCTTTTATTATTATTATTATTATTATTATTATTATTATTATTATTATCATTATCATTATCATCATCACCTTTAACAAAATCAACAAAACAACAACAACAATAAAAATATTAAAACTGTTATCGCTTGCGGTAGTAGTAGTAGCAGTAGTAGTGATTTTTGTGAGTGGATTTAACTGAAATTTCCTATCAACTGATAGCAGGTAATCAGTAAATAAATGTTTATCAAATTCTGAACACTTTAGGGTTGCCGAGGTCGAGGTTTGTGTCTTATTAATGGAATCGAACTTGATTCCGTATAATAGCCATCACTGACAGCGCGTTGATGGCTAAAATGAAATGTGGAGTTATTAATTTCCCGTTCTAGTATCTAATAACCGTTATTCAATGATTGACATATGAAAAGATGCAGCACTTCACACATCTTCAAACCACCATAACTCTATTTTCCTTTCTCCGTCTCCCTGTCCCTTTCTTTCGTTTATATATTTCCCGCCATATTAATAACTCAAATTCTTTCAGTTCAACATTGCATTATCACACTAATCATTTCTGAAATTCTTCTCCTATTTATCTTTTACTACACATTTTCTCTATCTTGACTTGCCTTCCATAGAATATGCTGTATCGCGTTAAGTTTGAAACGACTCCATTCAAAACATTTTGTGGAAACATCTTTTCAGCGGGAAAGTGGCCACTACAAGGTCAGCTTTGAAACTTTATTGCGATACAGTTATTTCTTTTCTATAATTTCCTTCTCTGCACGCTATCTTTAATTTCCCATGTTTATATAGGATACATGTCTAAGGACAGACATATTTAATATAACATATATTAGATTGGGCGTTGGCTGTCTATCAATTGAAAGGTCAACTGTTGCTATCATTCCTTCAATGATATGAATTGCACCTAGAAAATATATATTAGGATTATTTCAGTCAAGTGCGTTGGAGAAGTACAATTTACAAAGTAGATTTCTCAGTAAAGGTATATTCTTTATCTGGGAAATAAGTTAATAGACTGTTGTTGCTATAAAATATTTGCCTGAATATCATTTGTTATACATAATGTAGATGGTGTATTTGAAAATACTTCAGAAATTTTACGGATTCTTTATATATCACAATTATATATGACGGCTGGGCATGTTCGAGAATAGTAGTTGTTATCTTTTGTCATAAATGTTATTTGACGCAGTAATGTTGTAAAATTCGCTGGTACAATTATAATTTAAATTTACAAATATAATATAATATGATATAATATAATATAATATTATACTATATATATATATATATATATATATATATATATATATATATACAAAGAGCAATAAAGATTCAAGTTAATTTTAAAAAATTTACTTGAATATGGTACCTAACTTAGATGCACCAAAAAAAAACTATACTGATTTAACAATACAGTAATGTGGGGTGATTATAAGCGAGAAAGAAGCAACAAGAATGGATAGGTTTTTAGTACGATCGTTTCATACAAGGACAGGTTTTATTAAAAGTTGCAAAGATTACAGCATATAAACGAGTCCCGTACTCATCAGCTAAAATACATGTAAGTTCTCTAGACATCCTAGTGTTTGAGGCTATACTCATGAAGTAATGTAGATAATTAAACAGATTTCTAAAGTTCATTAAAGTTCTTTAAAGATGATGTACAGTCTTATCACAGAATTTTAAAAAAGTTTTGATAGCATCACAGAGAAGGTGACCTAATCCATATGAATTTCCATAGATATGATGAGGGATTATATACTCACAGAAGACAAGTTTATCCATTGTTAATTACAACGAGGTGGGTCTCAATTCCTGCTTATTAGCATTACAGAGAGGGTGAATTAATCCTTTGTATATATGCACAGATTCCAATGGTGTAGATGTAAATTTCCAGAGAAATGGAGATGAATTTCATATTCACAGGCGATAAATTTTACAATGGTTGAACACAATGAGGTAGGTATCAATCCTTGTTATATGATTAGGTGTTTGCCATATTAATCACATTACTGCTATTCACAAGAGGCTGTAGCTATTTAATTATCTACATTACTTCATGAGTATAGCCTCAAACACTAGGATGTCTAGAGAACTTACATGTATTTTAGCTGATGAGTACGGGACTCGTTTATATGCTGTAATCTTTGCAACTTTTAATAAAACCTGTCCTTGTATGAAACGATCGTACTAAAAACCTATCCATTCTTGTTGCTTCTTTCTCGCGTATATATATATATATATATATCTATATATATATATATATATATATATATATATATATTTGAAAGAAAATTTGAAAATGCAATTCTAAAAGATGTTTATTCACTTGACCGGTTTCACTTATATATATATATATATATATATATATATATATATATATATATATATATATATATACTTTTACAGTGCTTTAAAGTGCATGATAGAATGTATTTTCAGAAACAAACGTCTGACGTATAAGAGAGAAATTAACGTATACTAAATTGAACAGTTCTCATTTACTGAAGAAACCATGCCGTAACGAATTAGAAACGGATAGGAAATGATACGAATAGTTGTCTCTTTCTTTCAGACAAAGGTCAGATTATGCTTTCGCTAAAATATATATTATATATCAAAGATTAATCACTGGCTTTTCAGTGATCATCCCCGCTTTCTCTTTGATAATCATTAACAGTTACCCTTTAGCTTTAGTCTTCTAATGTAATGTAAGACGAAACGTACAATTAATAAAATATAAAAATAACTGACTACGTTATTAAGGATATCTGCAATGTAGCTTTTGTTAAAGATTACAGTTAATTGCTAATCATGTCTTGAACGACGAATTCGTAATTTCAATAACTATACTGCATAAGAAACTATATTAATTATTACTATTGTTACAGAAATATGGAATTAGAAAGACAAGTGAATGAATTAGGTAAATCATGAAGAATCATACTATGCGAAACCACTGATAATAAATATATATATATATATATATATATATATATATATATATATATATATATATATATATATATATATATACGTTTAAATATTTGTTGTGCAAGATTTTTTATGTGAAGTCGTGTGTTGAAACAGATATTGTCATATTTCGGAATGGTCATTTTGCCAGTTTAGCCAATAAAAACACACGGACTATATATTTGGTGTTATTTTGCTTCAGTGTTATTTATTTTTTACATTAATCTTAATCTTAAGATTAAGATGAATGTAAAAAATGCATAACACTGAAGCAAAATAACACCAAATATATAGCGCGTGTGTTTTTATTGGCTAAACTGGCAAAATGACCATTCCGAAATATAACAATATATATATAACAATATATATATATATATATATATATATATAGATATATATATATATATATATATATATATATATATATATATAATATATATATATATATATATATAATCAAAATAAGCAACAAGGATATCCAAGATAGAGTAGTACAATTGTTTCATGCTACTTCATTTTATTAAACCCTGTAAGTATTACGTCAGTTTTTAAATGTCGAGCAATCTTCAGCCACATGTAGAATTTTTCAATTAAACGGACAATGCACATTGTTATTCTTGTTTCATTTGCCAACATTACAAAGAGGGTAGATATATAGACAGAGAGGTTAATTTCATCATTAAGAACATGATGGTAGTATGTTCATTCTCCGTATGCATATATATATATATATATATATATATATATATATTATATATATATATATATTATATATATATATATATATATATGTTGATATACTAAATATAAATTGTTTTACTTAATCTGATTCTGATACTCTTATAGAATTTACTGACATTTCCCAGCAGCCATATACAATGCATAGAATGTAGATATCTATCCGCATATGTGTGTTGATACTGATACACAAGTTTACATCTGTGCTTTACCTCCAGAAATGATGCATTAATTGGAATTGCATCACTAACTAGCATGCTCGAATTCCTGACCTACAGCCACTCGTATCGTCTCTATTTTTTTTTCCTATTTTCTGTCCCTACACCAATGCTCCCTATTCTGTGGAACACCGGGAATCCACTCATTCATCCCCTACGCAACTCTTCCCTTTTGTATCCACCTATGTTTTTATCCACCGCCTTCGATCTCACAATGGTCACTGTTCTCGGAACTTTCTCCCTACCACCAACCTTCTCTCTGCCCATATCTTTCCCCTTTATCTTAACCTGCAACAGTTGTAAAAGAACATCAACATACTCAATTTCTCCGTTTCATTGAGCTCACTAGATGCGATGCATTCCCTCTTCTTCCATATTCACCAAATAAGAAGAAAAATAAAGCGGCGAATAAGGGAAAACAGTAAACGTACCAACATGAAGAACAATTCATACCTAACATAGATTACAATTAGTAGGTTAGTTATACATTTACAACACTAGGTTTTCAGACATCTGTTTTGTGCTTGTTACATTAAATTATACATATTGTTTGTAGTATTCTAGATTACTTTTACTTAGCGGAATCGAGAACGTAGGCAAATTTGAAAGCACTAGCAGTGTTAAATTTACTCGGATTTATAATTGCAACATTATTGAGATTTCCTTAATTACTTCGGGCATATTATCGACAAGAGTTATCATACTATATTCAATGGAAACCAGTGGGTCAATGAGAATCCAGCTGTTCAAACAAGTGATTTCCCCATTCTTGAATTGACTATTCCATAAACGCAGATACTCTTAATTTAATACTCATCAAGAATGAGCATGACACACTTTTTCAAAGCTGTACCCTTTCGAATCACAAGTGGAAACAACCACACAGGCTTCTTTATAGTTTCCCTCAACCCAAGTTACTTAACAAGTTACGGGTTGAGCGGAGGCTGTAAAAATAAATAGCATTCTACCCAGAATGCAGTAGGGTCGGACTTGTAAGCACTTGGTTACGAAAAGAAAATCTTACGCAATCGACCATGCTGCACACAATACAGATTAGAACATCTAAACGAGAAATAAATGCAAATTCTATGGCATATGTTGAGTAGATAACCTTTATGGACATGCAAAACATAGAAGCTCAATGTGCCTGTCTTCTCAATAGTAAAGTAACTGCTTCATAAATGGTAGAAGGAAAGAGTTTACACGAGATTTTAATGAAATTATTGCCATAAGAAAAATGGCATTTTGGCCTGGCAGTAATTCCATCGCTTGTATTAAAGTGACATTGATAAATAGACACATCCATTCCTTGTGTGAATTCAAAGAGAATGTTTTGCGCTTTATTTGAGAAATTCATATATAAATATAGTTCATAGAATTTCGTATTTCAACTGATGTGTCACTCATCGATTGTATATTCACTTGATTGATTGCAATAACTCTATTGCAGATATGAATGCTTAAATTACGCCGATCACCTGAAGAGTGTGACAATTGTTTCATGTAATTTCCCTCTACATTTGTTAGTCGATATACAGCTCTAGTGTACCTATCTTGACACTCAAACAGTGGATGAAATTGTATTATTTGAAAGTGTATTATTTTAATGGGAGGAAACGGAATTGATTTGTAATTCGCATTCTGTTAATGTTAGCGCAGCCCGTGTGTACGCGCGCTACAGAAATATGCAAGTTCACGCTAGCTAAAGAGTTCAGAACTGTTTAAATTATATTTAACCTATGTTGTTAACATCTTTGCGAAATACATTTATATGTGGACAGAAATGGAAATAGAATACTCAACAGATTGACAAATACGACAGAAGAACGGACTAACAATTTAGTGCATTCAGATTTAGACTGCGAGCATTTGTCATTATTTTTCTTTTGATCGGTAACTAATACGCAGGAAAAAAAATTATCGGCGCTTATATATTCGAAAAATATATTTTAAAGTATATAAATATATTAATTTATTCGAAACAGCGTTGTAGAATTTACAGCCGTATAATGATGAGCAAGAATTTAAAATAATAATACAATTTAGTACAATATTGCTATCAGAAGTTAAGTTTCTTAATTTTCTATGTATAATTAATGCACTGTTAATGCATTCTCATGTTTCACTTTTTCCAAATTTAAGTGTTATTGGATATATTTACAGTGAAAAAACCGAACAATTAAAATTTGAAGAAATTTTATTTAGAAAATTTGAGTTAGAAAATCACATTTCATCTGAATCGTTTATTCTCTCATTCAAACACTCGCGATAAAATAAACTGATTATTATTAAAATACACTGATTATGTTTATTGTACTATGTTTAATCAACATATATGTTCTCTAGTATATATAGAAAATAAACCCGAATTATTCACCATTAATATTCTAAAACTATTTATATCGTTGTTAGAAACATGATTAGTATTTTTTGCAGAATTGTCTGAACATGTTTATCGAAATAGTAAATAGCTCTGATACACTTATTAGACTATTTTCTTTAGTCATTGCACGGTGATAACCATAAACTTTAAGCTTATATAAGTACCGTTATTATTATTTACAGGATTGGAAACTCGGCGGCGTATAAAAAAAATCTTTCGCACTCAAAGCGTATAGAAAGTTTGTTTATATAAAATGAACACGAACATTCATACACATCAATAGACAGAATTAATTGATGTGAATGAATCTTCAGTTTCTGAAAGTTGAGGCAACAAATCTACGTTCAGCTTGTCAGAATTATTCTTTCCCATAGTCACTTGTAACTTTTGTAGTTTGTGGCAATGTTTGCAAATACCTTACTTTTCATTTCTTCAAGAGTGGCAGTCATATTGCTACATGGGAGGTGGTGCGAACTATTTGCTGAATCCTGTGGGAGTTTTCTGTTTCCAATGTGAAATAACTTCTTTGAGAACTCTGCAACGAATGGTTCACCACGAATGGGAACCCTTCTGTTATTTGTTAGTGTAAGCTGTTTGATATGTTGCTAGATATATGAGGACTTGAAGCAAGCTCTCAGCACATCTGCCGTTGTTCCTCAGGGAATAAGAGGCAGAATTTGCCTGAAGTCACCAACCACGAGGAGAATGACACCACCCATGATAGTTTTGTTTCTGAAGACTTCTGTGGGACATTGATGCCTCATCCCAGACAATGAATTTGGCCTGTGTAAGGAGATTTGCTAATGCTCTTTAATTGATACGTTGTATAATGGAGATTCATTTTGGATCAGGTTCAGAGGCAGCTGGAATGTTGAATCGTCTGTTCATCCACCTGTTAGGAGTGTGGATGTAATTCCAGAAGATGCAACAACCAGATAAATCATGTTCTCTCTCACCTTCGCAAGGAGCAGGTTCATCAATAATGTCATTCCTGTGCCTCCGGGAGCATCTAAGAAGAAGGTTCCACCATTATCATTCTCCACAGATGTCAGAACTTGCAGGTATCCCTCCTTTTGATTCTGTACCAGGCATGGTTCGTTTTCAGTGGCAACTACCTGCAAACCTTTAATCTTGTGTGACGTGTACCTAAGTAGTTTTTGTGCCACCCGGTATTGAACATATCTAACAGGAGTTGGAAACCCATAGATTTCAAGTTTGTTTCAACCCTGTAATCGAACCTTGTCATCTATTAATCTTAATGCTTCACTGAAGATGTCATCATTGAATATACTATCACCCTCATACTGATATTGAATTCTTTGAAGAATGCCTCCCCAAAGCTCCTCCATGTATTTGTATGAGAGTTGCTTCGGATTTGATAAGCCACAGTCCATCAGCATTACAAAGAAGCGACTTCTCAGCTGCATAGGAAGCTTGCACGTGTGTGCCTCAGTCAGAATTGCTTCCAAGTATGCATCAGCTTCCAGAAGACCTCTGAGATGACAAGCTTGGTGATATGATAGACATACTGTGCTGCCAACCGCATGTAATGTAGTAAATGATGCGGTTCCTTTTATTTGGCGTAACATAAGGCTTGGATAGTCACACTCTAGGTAGTCGGGATGGACAAACTCTGCCACTTGTGTGTGATTTCTTGATTCCAGGTTATTCTGTGAGTGCTCCGATTCCACGTGGATTGCATTCCTTTTTGTTCCAGGTGTAGTATTGTAGAACTACTTTGTATAGCATTGTTGCAGCAGATTCATTATCCTCACAGAGCCTGAAGAATGAAGCATGTATGGTATTGTGTGGGGCTTCCATTTATTGTTGCACTGCGTCTGGGGGTGAAGTAAACTCTATCTCCACACACCGAGTTAATTATAAGGGGATACCTCTCATGAATAAGGTATTTGAGAAGAATACTCTAACATGCTTCCCTATTTCTGATTTACCTCCCCATTTGGAAAGTCTTGATCTCATCATTGGACTGCAAAAGCTACCATATCAAATCCCTTGTTGACATATTTGTACACATACTTAATGGATCTCACTGATTTACAGAAGTCAACATTTATGTGTGCCTTGAATATCTACGATAGAATTGGAGAGCATTGGACTATCCGCCTGTTGTCAACTGGAATTTCAGTGTGCTGACTTCTTGTTGGTAGTTTCAATCCACCATCACCTGTCTTTCTTCGTCTCTAGAATGGGTACACATCATGTCCAGACTTGGTGTCTTGAAGGGATTTCTTCGGAAAGATGATTTTTGTACACTTTCTATCCTGCATATATGGAACATGTAGGTTGATGTTCCCAAATGGACTATGAACCATTTGGGTCTTGACCACAATGGAGAGTTCTGGATCTTCCTGAGCATCATGATGTCCTTCTCTCATGAATGTGACTATCGTGCTGGCATGTATTTTTTCTATATTCCATAATAGGGTGTGTACATGAGGGTGACTATTTATCTAATATTCTATATTATACATAGCACGGAACGCTATCAGTAACCGCATGGGCTTGATAAATGTCTGTCTGAAGACCCTTAAAATTACGTCATACCTATATTTTGGCTCTTGGTTTGGGAACAGTTCATTTTTATCTCTTTCCAGTTAGGATTGCAAGAGAAGGTTATGAAGATGTCTGTTCTTCCATAATGTATAACATATGACATTGTATGTTGTTTGTGTTCATACTTGTCTTTTGGTATTCCTGTGAATGATGATGGAAGGATGATGAGCTGTTCTATGTTGGCATCATGATCATTCAACACTGCATCTTGCTGGTTTGCATATGACTCCAGTCTTAGTTTCATGTGGTTTAGTCTGAATTAGAGCAGGTGTTCGCTTTCAATTTTTGTATACATGTCAACACTGGAACTGACTGAATAAATCCCTACGAAGTGGGATGTAGTTGGAATCGTCATTCTGTACCATGATGTGGAATGCATAGAAGTCACTGGATGAGACTCTCTTTGATGATTTTATCTCAGCAATATTAATGTGATAACCATCTAGTACCTAACAGAACAGCGTGTGTCGTTTTGAAATCCTCATCGGTCTCCCATCTCTGAGATGGAGGACAATGTTACACCGGTCATATTCTTTCCCACCCAGACGCACAGCTATTTCATTTGCAGTTTGCGCATTCAATCTCCATCCATGTTGACCAGCTGGTTTCATCTCTGACCTGATAACTAACGTTTATGTCCTAGAATCAGGTGGAATTGTTTCAAGTACAGCCGCGAAGTTTCTGATCGAGCTGCTGTGCAGCATCTTTTACTGAGACACAACAACGTTGATCCAGATGCCAGTAATGTTCTTGTACCTCTCATGTCCTTCCCGTTCAGAATCAACCATAAAGTATATTTGAAGGAATTTTGGTGACTTATTTGACAGAAATAGCAAAGAGTCAATACGATCATATATCTACATTTGCATGTGAAAAGTTTGCTTGAATCCTTGCCAAGTTAGTTCTCTTGTGGCTCCAAATGATGTCATCTGTAATGCAGCATTGTATTGTCAAATATTGTTTTGGAAGTGCTTAGAATCTTAGTCACAGTTTCTTCAAAAGCTGTGGAGGCTGTAGTATTGCAGGGTTTTAATCTTTCCACCACAGCATTGTTGGCCATAACATATTTACTGTATCCTTATGTTTTAAAAGGGGGAGATGAGCACATCCACCCAGCATAACCACATTAAATATTCGAACATTTAATGTGGGTGGGGTTTTAGAGTCAAGTTTTGGCTGCTATATCTACCATGGATATATCTCTTAGATAACCTTAATTATGATATATATATATATATATGTGGGGGTGGGGTTATATATACGCGTGAAGCCGCATAGTTCAGTGGATAGAACCTTGAGCTTACGATCGTGAGGTGTGAGTTCGATTCCCTGACCGGGCTGTATTTTGTGTTCTAGGAAATACACTTTATTTCACGTTTCTCCAATTAACTGTAGAAATGAGTTGCGACATCACTGGTGCCAAGCTGTATCGGCCTTTGCTTTCCCTTGGATAACATCATTAGTGGGGAAAGGGGAGGATGATATGCATGAGCGACTGCTAGCACTCTATAAGCAACCATGTCCGGAGATGTGCATCGTAGGGTAACTTTCTAGGTGCAATCCCATGGTCATTCATGACCGAAGGGCGTCTCATATATATACGTATAAGTATGCATATCAATAAGGAATCCCATGCATTTCCTTAGTAGATTGCACACGAACCTCTCAATAAGCAGTATCTCTGAAACACGTTTGGAATATCGTTAAAATATTTACGCTGAATATTTATGCCATTGCCATACTACTACTGTAGACACAGAAGAACATCTTGTATTCTAATTGCACTAAATACCGCATATACAAATCAAGTGAAGAAGTTATAATGACATATATGTCTCTATTCTTTAATTCAATGCCTTTTAGATATATTCTTGCATTATTATAGATTTTGTCCAGTTGCCATATTAGAAGTATAAGGAACCGTTAATATGATTAATGACGAGTTTTGCAAAATTTATTCTATTCATACCTGGCCAGATATGAAAAGTTACCAAATGCTTTATAGAATTACGTTTCAATTGAGAATACAACTTAAAATTTCTCTTGTGAGTGTCATAATATTACGCACATACCATGCTTAGAAATAATTTGAGTTATTTTATTTTCCTTTTCTCTTTGGTTTAGAACATTTACAACGTCAGAAATTGTTTTCAAGCTACCTTACATACAAGTTTCACATATTGATTCTTTATATCAATAAAATGAAGAAAATATATTTC
>NC_043004.1:47079051-47084051 GCF_006345805.1 Octopus sinensis | reverse complement strand
ATAACAAACTCGGCATCTGAAAAACTTTGGACCCCCATAACAACTGAAGAGGTCACCCAGGCACTGCAAAGACTAAGCAACTGGAAGGCACCTGGGCATGACAAGATCCCCAACTTCTGGTTGAAATATCTAACAGGAATGCACAAAAAGCTGGCTGAAAACTTTAACAACATACTAGCAGAGCCGGAGACAATGCCTGAATGGCTTACGAAGGGGAAAACCATCTTAATTCCAAAATCAAATGAAACAGCAAAACCAGAAAACTACAGACCAATAACCTGCCTCCCTACTATGTTCAAGGCATTTACTGCAGTGATATCGCAAAGGTTGAACAAGCACCTGGACGAAAACAAACTGTTCCCAGAAGAGCAGAAAGGATGCCGCAAAGGCTCATATGGCTGCAAAGATCAACTAATGATTAATAAAGCCATGACTGAAGACAGCCACAGAAAGAAGAAAGGCCTCAGTATGGCCTGGATTGACTACAAAAAGACGTTTGATAGCATCCCCCACACGTGGATCCTCGAAACACTAGCCATTAACAAAGTAGCACCAACAATCATAAAATTCATAGAGCACTCTATGAATAAATGGCAAACAGTCCTACACCTCCAAACAAAAGAGGGACTCATAAAAACCAAAGACATCCCCATTAGAAGAGGAATATTCCAGGGAGACACGCTTTCTCCACTCCTTTTCTGCTTGGCACTGTCACCTCTATCTGATATACTAAATAGAACTGGATGCGGATATAAATGTTACGGCAAAACGATCAGTCACCTTTTATATATGGATGACCTAAAACTATACGCTGCAAATGACAAACAGCTGGAAACACTATAGACGAGTTAGATCAATTCTAAACAGAGCTCAATGCTAAAAAACAAGATTATAGGTATCAACACTTTAGCTGTCCCAGTTATAAGTTACAGCTACAATATCCTTAACTGGACACGAAATGAACTGACCAAAATAGATAGGAAAACAAGAAAAATAATGAGAGGATCTAGGATGCATCACCCAAAATCTGACATAGAAAGACTATATATACAACGTATAGAAGGTGGTAGAGGCCTTATACAGCTGGAAAACTACTATAAAATAACCACCATAGGACTGCAAAAATATCTACTTCAGAAGAAAGGAAAACTGATACAAATAGCGGCAAAACACGAGCAAAACAAAAAACTGTTCTCAGTATTTAAGGAAGCTGAAAAATACAAACAAGAAATCATACCACCTAATAAACATGAATAATAATAATAATAATAATAATAATAATAATAATAATAATAATAATAATAATAATAATAAATAATAATAATAATAATAACAATAGCTAGATTAAGAAATGCCCCACATAGCTGGATTAAGAAATGCCCCACATAGCTTGATTAAGAATGTCTGGAAATGTATAAGAGAGCACCTACTCTGCGAAACTTTTTGACTGTACGTATGAGATCATGGAGAATCATACTAACTTTGAACAGTGACAATGAATCCCTAAAAATTTCATGTGGCATTTTCCAGGTTGACTCACTGTCACCACTCTCTTTTGTTTAGCCTTAATACCTCTCTCAAAACTGCTCAATGACGCGCAGTACGGGTATAAAATGTTTGATAAAAATATAAATCATCTCATTTACATGGATGATTTAACGCTTTTTGCAAAAAATGACCAACAAATCAAGGGCTTACTAGCGACAGTCAAACAATTCAGTGACGACATCAGAATGCAATTTGACCTCGATAAATGTGCAAAAGCTACCTTTATCAAAGGAAAAATGACAGAAACATCTAACGTTAACATTGACCAGCAGAATGTCATAAAAGAACTAGACCCAGCGGAGAACTACAAGTACCTAGGGGTAATTCTAAACAGAGCTCAATGCTAAAAAACAAGATTATAGGTATCAACACTTTAGCTGTCCCAGTTATAAGTTACAGCTACAATATCCTTAACTGGACACGAAATGAACTGACCAAAATAGATAGGAAAACAAGAAAAATAATGAGAGGATCTAGATGCATCACCCAAAATCTGACATAGAAAGACTATATATACACGTATAGAAGGTGGTAGAGGCCTTATACAGCTGGAAAACTACTATAAAATAACCACCATAGGACTGCAAAAATATCTACTTCAGAAGAAAGGAAAACTGATACAAATAGCGGCAAAACACGAGCAAAACAAAAAACTGTTCTCAGTATTTAAGGAAGCTGAAAAATACAAACAAGAAATCATACCACCTAATAAACATGAATAATAATAATAATAATAATAATAATAATAATAATAATAATAATAATAATAATAATAATAATAATAATAATAATAATAATAATAATAATAATAACAATAGCTAGATTAAGAAATGCCCCACATAGCTGGATTAAGAAATGCCCCACATAGCTTGATTAAGAAATGTCTGGAAATGTATAAGAGAGCACCTACTCTGCGAAACTTTTTGACTGTACGTATGAGATCATGGAGAATCATACTAACTTTGAACAGTGACAATGAATCCCTAAAAATTTCATGTGGCATTTTCCAGGTTGACTCACTGTCACCACTCCTCTTTTGTTTAGCCTTAATACCTCTCTCAAAACTGCTCAATGACGCGCAGTACGGGTATAACATGTTTGATAAAAATATAAATCATCTCATTTACATGGATGATTTAACGCTTTTTGCAAAAAATGACCAACAAATCAAGGGCTTACTAGCGACAGTCAAACAATTCAGTGACGACATCAGAATGCAATTTGACCTCGATAAATGTGCAAAAGCTACCTTTATCAAAGGAAAAATGACAGAAACATCTAACGTTAACATTGACCAGCAGAATGTCATAAAAGAACTAGACCCAGCGGAGAACTACAAGTACCTAGGGGTAATTGAAGGGGACGGAATAAGGCATTCAGAGATGAAGGAAAGGATCAGGAGAGAATGTTATCGAAGAGTGAGAGCAATACTCAAGACAGAGCTGAATGCAAGAAACAGGATCGTAGCGATCAATGCATTAGCCATACCAGTCGTGACTTACAGTTTCAATATCGTTAACTGGTCAATTACTGAAATATGTCAGCTTGACAGAAAAATACGAAAACTGTTGACGATGCATAGAATGCAACACCCTAAGGCAGATACAGAACGACTTTATCTGCCAAGAAAAGAGGGAGGCCGTGGTCTTTTACAAATGGCAATAACAATGAAGATTGCTACAATTGGCCTAGACACCTACCTGAAAAAGTCGGAGGACTGGATGTTAAAACTTGTCTCAAAACATGAAAACAAAAAAGCATCATACTCAGTAACAAAACAGGCAAAGGAATATCTAAGTGAATTCCGAATGCAACAAATTTCGGAATTAGAGATAGTCATACAAGAAACAAGCACAGAAAAGCTAAGCGCATGAAAACCCGTGCCAAAACTGCGGCCTTAGATATTCTGAATAATAAATGGCAAGAAAAACCTCTCTATGGCAAATACCCAAAGAGAGCGAATAATGCAGATATTGACAAAGCCCTGACCCATCAATGGCTAATGGTCTCTGGCTTAAAATCTGAAACAGAAGGGTTTATCATAGCAGCTCAAGTTCAATGCCTACCAACAAGAAACTACCAGGCCAACATATTAAAGAACGACAGTAGCCCAGCATGTCGTGTATGCCAATAACAAAATGAAAACATTGATCATGTTGTCTCAAAGTGCAGTCTTCTAGCGCCTACAGAGTACCTCAACAGGCATGATAGAGCTGCACAATATATTCACTGGGTAATTTGCAAAAACCTGGATTTGCCCATTTAAAAAAAAATGGTGGGAACACAAACCACCTCCAGTGTTTGAAAATGATCACATCTCACTCCTCTGGAACTTCACCATTCAAACTGACAGAGAGATACAAATAGGCCAGACATCATATCGAAAGACTTCAGACAAAGAACATGCCTCCTCATTGATATGACTGTCCCAATCGATATAAACGTATCTGTCAAGGCCTACCAAAAACTGAGCAAATATAAAGATCTTGAAATAGAAATCATCAAAATGTGGAACCTGAAGACTAAAACATTACCTGTTGTCATAGGTGCCCTGGGAATGATAGCGAAAGGGGCTGATTGCTACCTAACTCAGATACCAGGAAACCCCAAAATGGCAGAAATTCAAAAGATAGTGCTCATGGGAACTGCTCATATCCTACGCAAAATACTCTCTATGTAATCTCAAGTTTTAAAACAAACTTTTTAAAAAATTTATTTATTAGACATTCACTAGTACAACACCAAAAAACCCCCAAATATATGGCACACTAGGCATAACAACAACATGAACTTCCGACCTGTTGTCTCTTGAGGTCTCTGGGTGAGACTTGGAGCCAACTTGTACGAACATAAAGCAAAAGTCATACATAGAATAATAATCATAATAATAATAATAATAATAATAATAATAATAATAATAATAATAATAATAATAATGATAATAATAATAATAATGGTCTGGGATTTGTGTGGAGGTCCTGCGCCACATCAAACTAGACACTATCCGCCAGAACCAAAACATTTGCCTTCCGGAAGGGAAGGAGCTGCATGTTACGGTTGAGGGTAGAAGGCCTCGGTGTCATATGTGTGCGGAGAGTGGCCACTTGAGAGATTTCGGCCCTCAACACCAGGTTCTCAGAAGGCACAAATGCAAATGAACAACTAAAGTGACACCAATCTCGGTACTATAGAAATATCAACGACAGGAATAGCAAAATTAACAACAGCCTGAAGAATACCAATACCAGAAACAATAGTAGAACCAGAAAAAAAAAACAAGAACCACAACAACAAAAACAAAAACAAAAACAGGAGCACGAACACCAACAACAGCAGCAGACTATCTTCTACACTAAATCTATATACATTTTTCCTATTGCAGAACGGATTATTATAATTGTTAAAGAAGCGATATGTCAGAAATACATAGCACGCTGGAAAAAATGCTAAGC
>NC_043004.1:47064051-47076551 GCF_006345805.1 Octopus sinensis | reverse complement strand
CATGAATGAGTTTCGGATATATTACATATATTCCCATGTAGAATTATACAGCAGACGAAAATATGACTAGGCTGTCTTAATTATGTCGAGACAACTCCTTGTAATTGCAGATATGTGAATTAGTTTCCCTGTGTATAAATGTACGTGTGTACAAATATGTGGAAAAACTTGTACATATGTTTGAGCATGTCATTTAGTACAGAAGCATGTGTGAGTCTGTGTGTGTGTGTGTTTGCGTGCGCGCCTGTGTGTTTGTGTGTTTGTTTCAATACTGTTTATATGTATGTCCGTTTGTACATTTATGTGTAAGTGTGATCGTATTTATACGTTCAAACCAAGAACATCAAACTGAGTAATTCTGAAATATATTGGATAGTACAATAATACTATAGATCTTTTGTATCTGTAGTGTAAGAATCAGTTTAATTTGTTCTTGTGGAGTGAAACTGGCATTTCTAGTGTGTTGAAAACTATGGATCCGTAAACAAGTGTACACATAGCAGAGTTTTTACACACTTTATTAGAACTGAAAGTTTGTTATAGATTACTCAATAGATCTTTTTTGTTTCATCATTATTTGACTAACTATTCACATCTCCTGGACAGCTGATCTCTACCGTAGTGCTTATATTTCCCAAGCACTATTGCATTTCACGCATCTGTTATCAAACCATTTATATTCTCTCTTCTTAAAGTGGCTTCATCGGTATAGTTTTGGTATGTTTTTAGTATAGTCATCAGGATATTTCTTCTTGAGTATATCATGCTTAGCGCCTATATGTATGAATATATAATAGACATACATACAGGCACACATGTGTATGTATGTTTGTGTGCGTTAAAATATTACTGCTTATCACGGCTTATCAATGTAATGTCAATGTCGATCCAGGACATCTATATTCCTCATTTCTGACAAATTATCTGTCATGTGAGCGGGCGTGGCTGCCAAGGCCGATATTAGAGAGGTAGATCCTGTAATAGAGTAATGAGGGAACTGAAGCTACGCCGGACAGCGATTGCAGAGGTTGGCGAGGACTTCTGTTCTCTTTCTGATATCTCATGCGACAGGCTTCAAAGCATTATGCAGCTGCCATTGGACAAGTGACATTCCACTCACGAGGAAGTTGATTCGGATCGAAGTATGCACTTTTGCGATTCGTACATATGTCCATAAAGATTGCAGTGATGAGGGTACATTTAAATTAAATGGGTTTTTCTTCCGTTACGAGTGTCCCTTCAAAGATTATGAGAATCAGTACATAAGGGGAAAGCATTTAACTTTTCGGCACCAGGATGCTGTTTATCATAAAAACGATTAATTGAACCATTCTTGTTTGAGGGTAATGTGAAGTAATGTGACTAGACTGAGTTACTTAAACTTGCTGCGACAATCTCTCATGAAGAGTTTTTTAAGATGTGGGGTTCCGTTGCTAGTGAGATAAGGCACCCTTACAAAACCATATCAAATTTATTACCTGTCTTCATGAAATTTTGCCAAAAGAAATATTTTGGTTGAAAGGGTACATTAGAATATCTTCTGCGTCCAACTGACTAAAAAGACAACTGCCGACGAATCGAGTGAAGCTTATGATAAATAATATTGTTGCAGGAATAATATGTGGGCACCGAGCAGTATCAGAAATTACATACTTATACATTGCAACACTGCTTCTGCGGTACACGAGGGGGTGCTGAAGTGTTCCCAACCTTCCGAGTTCTTTTAGAAGGCTTAGAAAAACTGAGAGACCGCTGCAATATATATGTTAGTCTGAGATGGGAATATCTATATATATAAAACTCTAGTTGTGTGAGTGTCTCTCCTCTTCGATTTAGATTCCTAACTCCTCCCACATTTTGCGGTGCAGTTTAACCAAATTCGGGTATCTTATAGTCGTGATTCATATCGAGCCCGTCTGGCTATTAGCGCGCGTCTACGATGAGTCTACGATTTTAAAAATAATTTAACATCATTTTTTATTCCATTTTAATGCATAATTTTTCGTGTGTCGATGGCGGCGGAGTTGGCGTCCACGCTCACACCTGCACCTGTTTGCTTCTCCCCCTTCCCTCCCTCGTGAAGCTGTGGGGAAGGGAGTGTAAGGAAATCAACGTCGTAATGCGTTGTCAAGGAGACCAGCGTTCTTTTAGAACAACGACTTCATGGCTTGAAGACACCAAAACAGAAATGGCTAAGAAGGCCCGAATTGGCATCTATAAGGGAAGTAACTCTCTAAAAATGCTTATATTGTTATTTCCCTTACAAACCCGAGCAACGCCGGGCGATACTGCTAGTGTTGAATAAAATCATAATTAACTGATCCTCCTGTATTTTCTGTTATCCAAAGTCAGTAACTTTTCAGCACGTCTTCGTATATTACTTAAATATTCTGCACTGAACTTTGCGCATTTCGTCATTTAAGAAACTAGCAGAAACTACTTTCATGGAATGCAATCTGCACAGCGCAAATAATGAATGTTTATCCTAATGTTACATTCTTTCCATGCGCTATATATGGTTAATCTAACAAAAATAAACTGTATTAAAAAAAAGATAATTTCTATCGTTGTTTGTAATAAAAAATACGTTACATACTCCAACGTTTATGTAATTTGTTTAGCAAGATTCCTTATATAACATTATATATAATAACAAATATTGCAGGTAGAACTGTGCTGTTGATGAGGTTGGCGGGGGTGGTCCTTTCCAACCTTCCCTTGAACTCATGCCTTATGCTATTAAACGCCTTCCATCCGGCCATTACTCTCCGTGAGATCTCCTTTTCGATATCTCGGCACATATTCACTTCCTGTCCTCGGTAGACATATTCCTTTACCTCCTCTATTTCATCACTGCCGATCACCATTCGACCTGTTGGTACGTTGTCTGACCGCATCAGCTTCGTTTACATGCGGTTCATCTTGTTATATAGTAGTGAAACATGGGCTACAACAAAGAGAGAATAGCAGAGACTGGTAATGGCTCAAAGGGCCATGGAAAGGTCAATGCTTGGAATCTAGTTGAGAGAGCACATCAGTAGCGAGATCATCAGAGAGAAGTCCGGCGTGAGGGATGTCATCACAGAATATGCAGGCAGCAAGTTTAGATGGGCTGGACACTTCGCCCGGCTCACCGATAATCGGTGGACCCGCGCGAACGGAAACGACCACTCGGAAGGCCTCCACGATGGTGGAGTTACGATTTCAGAAGGACGATTGGGATCACGGGATGAGAAAGGCGCCATCCAGAGAGGAGTTGACAGCGCGCTGTGACCAGCGGTGTCAAATGGACGCCCGACGGACTGGTCGGTCAAAGTGATCAAGGTGATAATAACAAATATAAGAATATGGTTGCATAGGAATAACTTCGAAATCAGTGTACTTGGTTATTTGGAATACAGGGTATAAAACTAATTAAAATGTTTTATCTAATAATAGTTATCAAATCTAAATTATAGAATAAATCGAACTTATGATCAAAAGTATCATAAAGGTGCGTGAATATTTTCATCTATTTTGAGAAACGTCTGCAAATTCTCAAATATTCTTGGTTAAAGCCCAAAGAAGATTTAGAACTTGTAGATTATAATCATGTGTAAAAAGCGTTATTTTGTATCCTTAGTCAGATGACCAATTATTCTCACTAATCCTACTATTGATTATCAAGCCAGATATTTATTATAACTGAAAATGTTATTTTTTCTCTTTATTTATAAAGAAACTACAGTGCAAGTAAACATTTGGAATTAAACTTCAGTTATCCAGTTGTGGGCTTTGATAGCTATTTTTTCGTTGCCATCTCTGAAGTTGACTTCTGCATTCTGCATCACTGTTTTAATATTGCTCGCACTAAAATGACCAGTTATATTTACAGTATACTTGTTGGTATTATTTTAGTTTATTGAATATATTTCAGGTGTAGGGTGATAAATGTCGTACTTCGAAACAGATTTCAATGGAAAAGAACAAACAAGGTTATTAGTTGGAAGATATTCATTGATTAATTCCTGGAATTTTTATGATTTTTATAGAGGAAGTAGATCTGAACCAGGAACGTCTATTTTATAGGATTATTTTGGATAATCTGCATAGCCAGGTGATGCTTTTAATGTTATGGCTGAAACAACATTTATATAATTTATATAAATAAACTACAAATATATGCTTTGATATTAGATTTCCAACATATATTAGCTGATGACGAGAAACTTTATTAATATATCGTTATATTTGTAAGTATCTGATGTAGCTTTCGTATGTTCTGGCCCTTAAAACAATGTCTACAAGAATGAAAAAGTACTTAAAAGTGGCATATATTAGCTTCGCAATAATTGACAATGTTCTGCATCTTGGTAAACTTTCTTGTAGTTTTCCTTTTGAATTAAAAGAAGGTATGCTTTCCTATGACATACCCAGCCACTTAAACGCTAAAGCAATGACAAAGGGTTCTTCATTTGATAGGACTAAATACACGTTTATAAAATCAATAGAAATCAAGCACTTTACTTTTTCTATTAAAATATGAAGTAGAGTCACACTGCTTAAAATTTCTATAATTTCATCCAATTAAAAGATAGGAACGTTGAAATGACAATTTAAGCTCCTGATTAAATCTTTTAGGTGTTGCCAGCTATTAAAACGTTTATGCATGAGTGTATATGTATATATATTTTCTGTAACAGGCGAACTAATATAACTCAGTATCATATGATTAAAAATATGCACATGGATACTGAAATTTGCCACACATATCAAGAAGTAAAGCAATAGACATCGCCAATATTTTGAGAATCACGTTTACATTTAGACTAAGTGTAACTCTAAAATTTTAACGATTATTGTTTGATTAGTGATTTCTATTGGTTAAGCATAACAGTTAAACATCCAAGAGTTTTGATCTCGAAAATTTGGCTATGATAGGTCTACTAAATCCAAAATAAGAAGCTTCTCTCCGCTGTCCATAACGTTTCTTAATTATAGTGTTGTAAAATTGGTGGAGGTTTGTTTTAGCTGCATAAGCTCTCTGCCTATTTGCGTGTGTGTGTGCGTGTCTCTCTAACTCTCTCTCTTGCATTTTTGTTAGAAAAGTGTTCATCAGAAGTAAGTAAAATATATCTCCTTACACATTGTATTAGTGATTATGATCATTATTTCTTGGTTTTCGTGTATCACAAGTTTAAACCATTATTAAAATTTAAACAAAAGCACAAAAATCAATTCAAAATAACTGTGAGAGAAAATTATATTAATTGAATATTTTGGATTTAATAGGCCGTAATCAAAATACAATAAATAGCAATATAATGTGTTCAATTATCCTATAAATGAAGTAAATATCTGCAAGTTGTGTTGTTTTCTTGTACATTACGATTCTCGTATAATTTACATTAATTATTTTGTGTATATGTATAACGAAAATTGAAAATATTTCCAATGACTTAAGGTTTGCAAAGAAATGTTTTCTGATATAATACCCCAGTTGACGTTTTTGAAATGAGATTTACTTCTGAGATTTATTTCTATAACATATGGCCTGTGCTACTGTTCAAGATTATCAATACTTCAAAATACACGGAAGAGATTTTCGTATGAGTTCATCTAACGATCTATCTTTAAAAATGAACAGCTAAGTGTCTTGAAAGACCAACACTTGTATGGAAAACGTTAAATTAGTAGCATTATAAGTTTATTTTATAAATATTTAAAAAAAGTCTAGAATATTTGGATTACCATTTTATTCATATGTTTAGACATTTACTGAAACATGAATTTGTATTATCATCTATGCATTCTTTTATCGTACAAGTATACATGAAGAATTGTGTAAAGATATGATATAAATTCATATTGATATTAAAATTGTATTAAATGCTGTATTTATATAGAAATTAATCAATCAATACTAATTAATTTCCACTGTATATTGTGAGCAACGAAACCACTAATTTGAAATTTATGAGGTATAAATAGACAAGCAAATAGAAAATTATACGGTTGATAGGACTCGAGAAAGAAGCTATAGGCGTAGTATTTGCAGGCGAGGTCGGTGCGATTGACGTGTAAAACGTTTTTTGTTACAGCGTGTTGCTCGATATGTGCTTGATAAGCATTTCCATGGATAATTCCAAAGAACACAATGTTGAAGTGGACACCGTGTGTTTCGTAGTTAATGTGAGAACTTAGGACGGACACGGATCGTGTGTTGAAAAGGGAAGATTATTTTGTTAGAACATTCAGTGTAGATGTGAGACGGAACAGCGAAATCCGAGGAACAGATTAACAGCAGTTTAGATGATTAGGATACTGTTGAATAAGGAAGTGATCTACACTTAATCGATCATGGAATTACCGAGTAAGTGATTGAATATTGCGCGGTGTACCCTTAGAATTGACCTTAGGCAGAATGTGCTCGTGACGCTGCAACGTGACAAGGAAGGACCTACACATTTTAAAAAGAACCTATTCCAGAATTTATAACCAGTCAATACATATTTCATTTGAATGCTATCATATTAATAGGCACTTAACCCACACACGCACACACACCAATCTGCCTATTGAGGTCGAGATCGGGATCTCAGGAATAAAACGCAAATTCCTTGAATATGGCACCATAACAAGATTTTAGTAAAAATTTATGTTGGTCAGAATTTCAGGAAAATTTGAAAGAGTCCACATTCAAATTAAACATCAAGCCAACCTGGTATGTCTGAGTAATATTGATATATCGCAGATGAAGAAGATATATTCCGTTGTGAGCACCAGTTTCAAATATTTAGAGGTGTTATGATTTACATCTGTTTATGTGTTACGATTTACAGCTGTTATGTGTTATGTGTTATGATTTACGTCTGTTATGTGTTATGTGTTATGTGTTATAATTTACATCTTAGAGCAAACTCTAAGGGAGATGACAAGACTTTGCGGTGTGTCATAGATACCTCAGCAAACACCACCGCTAACATCCGGAAAGCCTTTCATCTCCTTTTAGTAATAAATAGATACAACATTCATGTAATAAGGAATATCGGAAGACATATGTGTGTATGCGTGATGTGTGTAAGTGTTTTGTTAGAGTACTACCACTCCACCTTTGGCTACAGCCGGAGTCTTTGCCCATGCTGGGGAGCTACCATTAACGTTATGACTTGCCTATTTTGAACTCATTTCCACTCCTCTGTGGATTTGTTTCTTGGGAAGTAGTGAGTAGGAGAGAGTTCCTCTTCTTCTTGTTTCTTGTCGTTATGTGAGTTCAGCAAAACTGATTAATTTTACTTTGATGGCATCCACATGTGCATCTCATGTACCTTTGAGGCCTTTGGGAAAATATTCTTCTTCCTCTTTCTTCTTCTTCTTCTTCTTCTTCTTCTTCTTCTTCTTCTTCTTCTTCTTCTTCTCTTCCTCTCCTTCTTCTTCTTCTCTTCCTCCTCCACCTCCTCCTCCTCATCATCACCATCTTCTTCTTCTTCTTCTTAACAATAATAATAATGATAATAATAATAATAATAATAATAATAATAATAATAATAATAATAGTAATAAGTGCCCTGATGCAGTACCAATGCCCTGATGCAGTACCAATGCCCTGATGCAGTACCAATGCCCTGATGCAGTATAAATGCCCTGATGCAGTACCAATGCCCTGATGCAGTACCAATGTCCTGATGCAGTACCAATGCCCTGATGCAGAACCAATGCCCTGATGCAGTACCAATGCCCTGATGCAGTACCAATTCCCTGATGCAGTACCAATGCCCTGATGCAGTACCAATGCACTGATGCAGTACCTATGCCCTGATGCAGTACCAATGCCCTGATGCAGTACCAGGCAGTGGCTCTCGTGGCTTCTGATCTTAACTGATTGGAAGTGTTATCATGTACATTGTTTTGTCTTGGTATAAAAGATGGGCTACAGCAAATATTCTGCTCAATACCACAGATTTGCTTGTCAGTTGTTTGACCATAACCAGTTGAGCATGTCCCTTAGTGGCTGACGATATGTGCATCTCTGATCACGAGCAGAAGTAGTGGGGGAGCATCTAACTGGGCTCCACCTGCAAGGTCATGTGCTGTTTATCTTGATATGAGATCACCATGTCCCGCACACATGGTTGTGATGCATGTGCCTGGTGTACCCTTATCAGACGGGTAGTCATGATGGGTATACTGGGCTTCGTATATTTTACCCCAGTGACACTTTGATGGCATGCTCTGCTCGCTCACTCAATAGTAATAATAATAATAATAATAATAACAATGATAATAATGACAATAATAATAGTAATAATAATAGTAATAATAATGATGATAATGATGAAAAATAAACAGCTCTGTAAAAGGATGAATAGATACAACAGAGCCTTAGAAGTAATAATGGCCATATCTACACTGCATATCAACGAACTACATTACTTGATCTAATCAACTGCTGTATTGATATTCACGGAAAATGATCAGGGATTTGCACAAAGATATGAAAGCTTGAGATAAGTTTGGAGGTAGACTCTCTGAAATGTTTGCTGTGGAAAATGGAGTAAAGCAAGGGGAGATTGATGCACCGACACACCTTTCAATATACTGTACGGTCGTGTTGTCACACGCTCTTCAAGACTCTGAGGTGGGTATTTACATAAAATATCGAACATGGAATGTGACCATCAGCTTGAAAAAAAAGCAGTTGTAATGCATCAACCTCCGTGTAGTGCTATTTGTAACCCCACTGAAATTTTCGTTAAGGGTAAGTTACTTGAAGTGGTTGATTTCTCCATCTACCTTGGAAGCTCTGTACAAAATGAGGGAAAGCTGGATACAGAAATGCATCTGCGAATTCAAAGCGCAGCAAAAGCACTTCCTGGTTTGGCATCACGCGTTTTATGCCAGCGACATATAAATAAGAAAACATAGTTGACTCTTTACAAATCATTTGTCTTACAATCCCTGTTGTATTGCTATAAAACATGGACATGCTATGAAAAACATTTTAAATCGTTTGAACAATTCCACCAAAAAAGACTTCATCGCAATTTTAAACATTATATGGAGTTCTTTTACTCTAAACACAGATGTCATTACATCTGCAGGCATCAACTCAACTAAATCTACCATTTTGAGAAGCCAAATCAGATGGTGTGGCCATATTATTCGAGTAGCGTATAAACATATGCCCAAACAGCTGTTTTATAGTGAGCTTGCAGAGGAGAGACTCTATCGGAGTAAACCTTAAAAAAATGTTTAAGGACGGCATAAAGACTGATATCAAATCACTTGGAATAGAGCCAAAGGATATAGAAACCCTGGTTTCGGGTCGACCTGGATGGCGGAGAAGTGTAGAATGGAGTGAAAGCGTTTCAAGAGGCCAGGATAACGCATGCAAGAGGCAACAGAGATTTACGGAAGAATATTAGGATGGAGAAGATGAATAACAATGACCTTTTTGTGCGCACATTTTTTGACAGTCTATGCCATTCTTTTGTTGAGATCAAATCTCATTTGCGAACCCATGGAAAACGAACCTACACCAACCACTCTGCCTATATATCTGCGCAAGCTTTTGAAAGCAATGTATGCCAGAAGGTTTGCAAATCTAACGGAGGATTCAAAAGACATTTTAAGATCCACAAAGATCGCAACTTATCTGCAGATCTTGGTGGTCCAAATCGGTTATACAAACTATGTGGGTGTCTTTTCCGTACATTGTCTGGTTTAAAAAGCCACATCGAATGCCATGATGGTTCTAAGATCTAAGTGCTGGAGGTGTTCAATTCAAACTCTGTATAAGGAGTAGATAACCACCATCTGTATACGCGAACACACACACACACACATATATATATTCAAAATGTGACCGCATGTGTACCGTTGGCGATTTTTTTCCTCCGTCTTCCCTTCTTTGGATCTTTCTTTTCCTATGTTTCTGACGAAGAGCTCCGCTCGAAACGTTAAACCCTCCTTCTTTGCTTCATTCCTGAGCGTCCAATATTACTATACTTGTTCCACGTCCTCGCATTGTTGTGTTTTCTGTTTGTGCTTTCATGTTTATATTAATTATATACATATATATATGCATATGTCTGTATGTATCTACAGGTACATGCTGCATATCTATATACAAACGCATACAAACACAAGTACATACACACCCACATGTTTTTCAATTCTACGTGAACAAAAATTTGTTGAAACAAATATAGGCTGAATTGTTCTCACTTTTTGTTCTGTTGATACGTTTTGTAGCCAACCAATTATGTTCTTACACGTTCTTCCTATGTAGGGTTAGTCTATATCTTTATATCTATTGGATACATTGTCTTCTCATGTATCTAAATGCGATTTTTCTTTACATGTTACAATTATTTGTTTCTCTATCTTCAGTTATTATTTTCTCTAGTTCTTCCCCCAAGAATTTCTCTTCATTTTACAGAATTGTGGTTAAAAATATATTTGAAAATGATCACGTATCTATATATGAATTTTAAAAAAATTCTCATTGTCTTTTGTCTTTCTTTGTTTCTCTCATATGTTTATTCGAAATACTTTGTTTTCCCACTTAGTTTTTCTCCTATTTTGTTTTAATGTAAGAGGCAAGATCATTTTTACCATTTCTTTTCGTTTTTCTATACTTCTGTGGAAATAATGTTTGTCACAGAATTAAACAAAGAACACGGTGTTATATAACTATATACCACACGACACAAATACCTAAATGTTTCTTCCTCCCATTCTTGACTTCCTATTGATTAGCACATAATGAAAATTATATGTTAATCGATAGACATTTGTCTCTACCTCCACAAAGCTAAGAATTCTAGAACTTGCCTTGTTTATGAATTTAGCATTATATGTGACCGAATATACACTGTTCACGAAATTTATAATACAGATGTTATAATCTATTTTATGAGTTGTGCTGTGTGAACTTTTTGTGTGTTTCTGCCAATCTGTAAATGTATGCTTGCGTGTTTATGTATGCGCATGTTTCTGTGCGATGGTTCATATGTCACATGACCTGCATTTCTGACATGATTTTAACGATACCAAAAATAATATTACTTTTTATTCGACACTTTGTTAGGTGCGTATTAAAATGATCACTGACACAGTACAACACTTATATTTTAAGGAACTTTTCGGTTTGAACGGCAGTTTTTTCTAGCGGTGTTACATGAAATTGTCACCCATAATTATGACCCTAAAATCGATCTATTGCATTTCAATCTCTTTTAGGGTAAGGGTTAGAGTTCGGGTTAGGGGTGGGGGAAGGGTACCTGTTTTTCTTCACAAATGTAAATAAACCCAATCCGTTTCTTAACCGCGGGACATATTCATACGGCACAGAATGCTTTTTAACTCAATAGACGTCACTGATTGTTTGAAATTGCAGAAATTGAAGATAAAGAAATATCCTACAAACTATAGAATTTTCTCAATAAAGCCAAAAGAAAAAGACGTTTTATAAACACATTCTACCACTATACGAAGTTAAAATTGTTTTAGTTACCTAGAAATTATGTTAAAAACTGCCGTTCAAACAGAAAAGATCGCATTATAATGTGAATCAGGGTTTATGACGATAACTGAATCTGTCTTTGATCCTGCACGTTTGACAATTTTTTGTTGCTGTATCTTTTATTGATCTCAAAACAAATGAGATATTAAACACAATTGTCTGGAGCTTATGATGCAAGAAATATATCTGGATGTCAACAATGATCTACTTTCCGATATAATAAACTATAAAAGCTTTTGGCCCTAATGTTTTGCAGCAAACTATATTTCAGCAGAATGATATCACATTTTCTTTGTCTTTCACACTTGTGATATGAGTTAATTTTTATAAATGGTACAATTCTTACCCGTATCGATTTTATTAGAGCATAACAAAAGAATTTGAACTGCTTACTAAAGATGTGGTATGGTTATAGAAACAATTGACTTATCAGTTATACGCTTTATGAAATGACTCATCCGCACAATGGCAGCATAGTCTTCTACGAGAGATAATATAAAGAAATTAATTCCAAAAACAGAAAAAAAAAAAATTCCAGAAACATAAAGAAACTAAGAAAATTTTGAAATGTAGTCTCTTTTATCAGCTAGGTTAAACGTTCGGCGGTTTTAAAGGAAATATCCCGACGTGGACACCGGGGAAACCATAAAGAAATAAATAGATTTTGAATACTCTTTCGAAAATTGCATAAGGCATCAGACTCCCAATGATATAGTCAGATACGAATCAAATTTTATAATTTGATTATAAGAACAATATGTAGTAAAATTCACAATACTTAATAGAATGACTAATACTTCTTACGACAAGAAGACGCAATCTTAACAACCATATTAATCGTTAAGTACAGTTGGCACGTCCGCTCAATTGATGAAAGATTTTGTTTTTTAAAAAGTTCATTCAATGAATGCCATCTTCAGGATATTGAGCTGTTGATGAGACGGGCGTAGATAAAATGAGAGTGAAAGAGCGAAAGAGTGATATAGATATATAT
>NC_043004.1:46974051-47056551 GCF_006345805.1 Octopus sinensis | reverse complement strand
GCTACGAGTTAGCTCATATCAATGCACCTGCCAGGAAATATATTTGGTAAAGTATCTATATATATCAGGTCTAAGTATTAGATGTCGATGCTGTTGGTCCCGGAGAACTTGGTGCAGTTGATGCAGGAGTACTGCGTTTTGTCTTACGGCCTCGAGCAACTGACTGTTCATTTTCGTAAGTAGAACTGGCGTCACTGGTATTACTTCCACTGATAGTTGCTACATATTTTTTATCCAAAGCATCTGAGTATTTTATCCAAATCATCCGAGTATCTGACTCTAAGATATCATCTTCCGGTAGTTCATTTTCCGCGAGTTCCTGAAGCATTCCAACAATTTTTTCACTGGAAAAGCTTTTTGGCATCTTATATATTAAAAATCAAAATTTATAATAGTTTTTTTTTATAAATCTGAAAAAATGAAGAAAACATTATACAATGAAGAGACATAGTCGAATAATGAATAACATATCCTCAAAGCCTTCATAGCAAACAAATCTGAGCATTTTGCATTAATATGAGATTACTCGTATCACGTCATTGTAGTTTAGTTACATGTATTATGTACCTATATGCCACCACACAAAATATTTCAGCATTCTGATTTGAGAAATGTGATAAAACCCTTTTGGCAAATAGAAGCAGATCATATCGATTTCCTATGGCAGGTAACGTCTTAAATTGTCAGGAGCTCTAGGAAAATTTTCGTTATAAGCTTCAGTGATTGTCAAAAGGAGTCGTAAGCGATCTTTTTCAGTAATTGAATGTTTATTTCACTACTAACTCAGCAATAGCGTCACTACACTGAATCGTTCGTTTTCTAAATATGATGAAGGAAAAGTAATGAAAAATAATTTAATTTCTAGCCAAAGCTGAGAATGCTTGATTTGCATTTTGGGCCAGGATATTTCATAATTACCCTATTGAAAATATGCCTGAGACTCGAATTCCTTTCTTTTTCCCTTCTTGCAGACGATATTTTCTTCGTGTAAGCTTGGTTCAGCAGAAGAGAATCAGAAGGAAATGGATTTATGACTGAGTCAGGTACGTTAAGTTCAAAAAATTATTTAAGCCTTATCACTAAAACTTATTTTAGTGTTAGTTCGCTGCAAACACCACCGCCTTCGACATGCCCAGTGTGCACTTCGGGTCGGTACTGCTCGAGTTGAAAACCTCTGAAGTAGACTATTGATACGATCGGGAAGGGAAGTGGCATAACATTAGACAAAATTAAATTGATACAAGAAATGGTTCAGTAAGAAACTTACTCTCATAATCCAAGTAACATATACACTAGAAATGTTATTAGGCTGTATTTTAGCAGTGCCACTTGTAACTCATTATAAGTGGGTCGTATAAATGAAATATATTTGACCCCAATTTAGAAAATGCCTTATATTTGCTTGAAACAAATATACGTATGAATAGGTATTATATAATTGCTGGCAATGCCAATATTTATTACTTTCCTGAAATGAGAGTTATAAGGAAAAAAATTCCTACGTATATGTACAATCAAATATATATATTATATTATACATACATCATATATATATATATATATATATATATATATATATATATATACACACAAACAAATATATATATATACACGCTCAAACAAATATACATATAATGAGGATAGAACTTGACATCAATCAACATCAATTTAAAATAGTGTTCTAGCATATCAAAAACAAATCCGAAGATTTAAGAATTATATTACAATTAATAAGAGGAATGGCCAGTAAAGTAGTTTCCTATACGCTAGAGGTAGACGTCAAAATTTAGGCGTTTGCTGTTTTTTTCCTGAGAACACGCTCTTTGTGGTAAGGCGATTTGATGTCTTTTCTAGCGTATAGGAATCCACTTTAGTGGTCCCTCCTCTTATTAATTGTCTACATATATATATATATATATATATATATATTATATATATATATTATATATATATATATATATATATATATATATATAATATATATATATATATATGAGAGTTTTTTTTATATCGAGCAATTGTGGAGCAAATTGGTGAAAGAATGTGCGGTATACCTGGAACGAATATCCCAATTCTACAATTCTGCATGGAGCTCTAACTCCAGAGGAGAAAATATTTTATTGCTCAAATGTGATGTAGGGCACCCTGTCCTGTCATTAATTACAGAATCTTTAATCCCTGTTTGGACAAGGTCGCTTATAACCCCAAAAGAATCACAAAATCCACACTGATCTTGCATTGGTTAACACAGTGAATGATCTACTTAGGCAGATAAAATATATCGACTTCTCTAATGAACCCATGCGTGATTATTTGCAAGTGCTCATATCAGCTAACATGCATTTCTCTTATAGCCACTGTATGGCCCGCGCATCAGTTCAAATTATTTAGCACTACAATAAGCATTATAATTGGAGTTTATATTGATATCACTTGTTGATTCTTAGTCTCCACACTTCTCTGTCTGTTTGTTTGTCTCTCTGTCTCTCTATCTCTCTCTATATACATATATACATTCATACATACATATATATATATATATATAATATATATATATATATATATATTATATATATATATATATATATATAATATATATATATATTTCTATGTATTGGCTTATGATTTTCACTGTTTGATTTGCCTAATAGTGGTTTTATCTCTAATTTAATATAATATATATATATATATATATATATATATATATATATATATATATATATACTTGTATATGATTTGTGGTGAATTTATGGAAAGAAATCCCATAAAACTCAACAAGTTGTTAAAAAAAACAAAAAAACAATTAATTCATACAGACGATCGTTTCGTACAGTGATATAAAAGTAATGCTGATTTATTATTGAATTGAATTGAACTAAATTAATTGATTAATTAATTAATTATATACCAATGTATTTTTAGCGCAGGAAGTATGGACAATTTTTTACAGTGAACTTGAGGAAGGAAATATGAGGAGAATAAAATCTAGGAAATTCATTCTTATGAGAAAGAGATGGGAATCCAGTTAGGTATTAAGTATAACTAAAGGCTACAACGATTATCTTAAAATATAAGTAAAGAGGTATCAGATACGTTTCCCCTTTATGTGAGTAAGGAGATTAGCAATTTTAACTCCAAATAAGTCGCATAAGGTAAAAATTGTATAGAGATGCCCAATGGAAAAGCATGGTTATATTTGAAATATGACCTAACAGGTAAAAACATTACCTAGTGAGGTGTATATTTAAAAAAAAGTTGACACAAGAAAATGAAGTTCATTGAGAGGATATAGTATATAATAATTTTATACTAGATAGTTAACGTAAACAAGTATTAGAAAGGTAAAAAGGGTTAAAGAGAGAATAATATGCTTATGATGGACTTATGTTTACATACGAAATAATATTCGTTATAATGTATTAAGTATAAGGCAGAAAAATAAGTAAAAACAGAAAAAATAGTTGTTAATATCACAATTTAGATAGTACATACTTGTTGTGGCTATAAAGATGAAAAAAAGTGAAGTTGAAATAGATAATACATGTAGGAATATCGGAAAATGAATCAATGTAGGGGAGGTAAATGAACTGGGAATGAAAATAGTAAATAAAAAGTTTTATTTTATATGTATTCATATGTAAGGTTATAAAGTAATTGTATTTTACTATAAATAAAAAAGTTATTATGAGATAACGAACTAGCTTGGTATTATGTGAGAGAGATATGATAGTAGTATTAATATTCAAGTAATGGAAGCGCATTGTGAATTATGAATAGAAGTAAAGGTACGAGTATGGGGGTGCACATAAGTATACAACACAATTTATACATAATGTCGGAGAAAAATAGTCTTATAAGTTAAAAAGTGTTTGTATGTCTACTCATATGCGAGTAGAGGTATATTTCCATATTAGTATACATAGATATTGGAATTCTATTCTGATTAGGGTATACATAAAAGAAGAAACACCGTACAACAATATATATAGACACACCGGTGCAAAGAGAGAAAATGCACACACCTATAGATATAAATACACACACATATACAAATAGTATATATATATATATACGAAACGTACGTATAAGTGTATATACCCACGTTCTATTAAAATAAATGTTAGTAGCGACATATAGTAAATAAACACAAAATGATACATATACACATGGATGACATATAAGATCCATACCTAGCTAGGTAGACATGGTTATCGACATGTAGGACACGTGGAAGTATTATATTTCCATACATGTTTGCATATACCAGCAGTAAAATATATGTAATTATCAGGTATAGTGGCAAGTAATATAAACCGGTAATACTTAGAATGGGTATGCTGTGGGGGTTAAATGGACACATTATGCAAATAAAATAAAATGCAAAAAATTGTAGGTGTTTATATATTAAGCCAAGATATAATTAAAAAAACAGACATATTGAGACAAAAGGAGATGTATGGAGAGATAGATAAAGTGTTAGCCCGTTATATGGTGGGTCATGCATTTGTTAGAACGAAATGTTAAATACAAAAATACCAAGATAGTGTAAGATATAGAGATATAAACTGGATGTGATGAGTAACTGTATTCCCTAAAAAAAGATCATGTATAAATATATAATTTTAAAAAAGCACCAAAACAAATCTAAGCAAGGGGGAGTAAAGAATTATTTAAAAGATTGATAAATAGGAAGTTGGCCATGCGTTTACATGAGGAAACATTTTCATCCCTAGTATTAACCCAATTTCCATTCATCCTCATTGTTATAGCTTTCTTCCAAACACAACCTAGAAATGTTATTATTATTTCTGTAAGAGAGGGTTGAAGAGAGGTTTGAAGGATTTTCTAAGAGACTAAGAAATCAATATTGTTTCTTTTGAGGTGCAAAATTTAGATACACCTGTGCTATTTTCTTTTCTAGGGCATCTAAAAAATATATATGATTATAAATTCTCGATTTAAGTATATATGTATCTAGAGGAGGCCTGAGTAATAATAGTTGCTTGGTATATAACTTCTTTCATTTTGGAATGTTTATCTACTTCACAGGTATATGGGTCTGTACAATTTCAATTAAAATTAGTGGGTGGTACTATGGTGTTATGTTTACATTTGAGTGGGGTAGGTAATGGAGTTATGGTTATTATCATTATAGTAGTTGAGAATTATAGGATTATTGGATGTACTAGTTATAATTATCGTAGTATTTTTTATTATAGAATAGACCCAGTTTCTTATTGTTCAGAATTACATTATAAATTGATGTTTATAGCTCAGATTCTCCGTTTTCTTTTCCTCACAAATAAAGGATTTATATATGTATACATATATATTGTATAAAAATCATGGGTAAGGCCAAAACGATGCGAAATAAATGCAAGGTGAATCACAATAAAAGAAATATGTGAATTAATGTAGACTTACCTTGTATTCAATATTTCGGGGTTATGACCCCATTTTCAGTTCGACCGATTCGGAATTATCGTTAATTTTTTGAAAATTTGTTTTCAACACCGCCTTTCTTCGTCTTTTGTTTTTATCGTAAACTCTCCCTATATATATATATATATATATATATATATATACAAATATTTTCATATAATTGTGCATAGGGAGATTTTACGAAAAATACAAAAGACCAAGATAGGTGGTGTACAAAATAAACAGATTAGTATAACGTTCAGGAATAGAAAAAGTCTTTTACGTTTCGAGCCTACACTCTTCTACAGAAAGGGATACAGAAAATAAGGAGAGAAACAACGAAAGAAAAAAATGTGTGTAGTGGGGCTAACGATCTATCATGGCGTCAGAAGTGTCACATAGGAGAGCGAAAAAGTAGGGGAGATAACAAAGTAAAGGTGACTCCCAAGCGAAGGTGCGGGTGTGTGTAAGCGTGTAGGTATGTGCGTGTGAGAGAGGGCTGGTGGTCTGGACGTATGCGTGTATGTATGTGTGCGTGTGAAATGTGGGGATGGGAATTGTTCAGTGTTGGTGTGTGGTGGTGTGTTGTGATGTGATGTGTAATGTTGTATGGTGTAGTGTGCTGTGGTGTGATATTGTTGGGATGTGGTAGAGGCGAGAGTGAAGGTAGAGGTGGGGTTTGTGGGTAAGCAGACGGTGGGGTTAGAGGTGGGGTATGTGAGAGAAGGTGTAGGGGCAGGATGGGGGCATGTGATGGGGATGGGAATGATAGGGAAGGTGGAGGAGGAATGTATAGGGGTGGGGTAGGCTATGATTAGAGGTGGGGTGGAGAGGGTTGACAATAAAGGGGGAAGAGGAAGGTGGGTATGTGAGGATAGAGAGTAATTGGGTTGAGAGAATAGAGAAAGAGAGTTAGAGAGTAGAAAGAAAGAGAGTAAGAGAGAATAGGAAAAGGAAGTAGGGGTGAAGAGAAGTAGGAGTGAAGAGAAGTAGGAGTCTGGGCAAGGGAGGAGAGTTGGTTGGGAGGAAGTAGGATGGAGGGGAGAGGCAAGGGGAGGAGGTAGGATTAAGATGGGAGGAGAATTGAGCTCAAATGGAGTAAAGGAGCGAAGAGGGAAGATTAATACCTGTTCACGGCGTAAACGGGAGTTAGGATGACCTCTGTGCAAGGACAATCCGAACACGGACAGGTGTTGCAAAGAGTGACCGGTTGAACGGAAATGTCGTGAGACCGGGGTGTCATTGCCAAGACGGATGTCTTGGAGGTTTTCCGCGAACCGGTCAGCCAAGCGATGTCCTGTTTGTCCGTTGTACAGAGAATGGCAGAGAGAGCAAGAGATGCAATAGGTGATATATATATATATATATATATATATATATATATATGTGTGTGTGTGTGTGTGTGTGTGTGTGTGTGTGTGTGTATGTATACATAGGAAGTACAATATGAAAACTGCATATACGCATTAAGACCCGGGAATTCTCAATGCACATCAAATGAGCACAGCGGAACAGGAGTAATCTTAGAATCTCTGAGGCCATCCTCATACAACAAAAGAAACCTTAGATCAAGAACAGAAGAGAGTTACAGGAAGCTAGCTGATTTCTATAGCAACACCATCGGCAACATTCGTTTACTTTCTTGAAAATGGGGTCATAGCCCCGAGATATTGAATACAAGGTGAGTCTACATTAATTAATATATTTGTTATAAATTAATTATATACTTTAATACATATATATCCTTCATTCAATCGGGAGCGGTCTGAAGTGCTGAATTGTTCCTGATGAATTGATAAAAATATGAAATATTTTTGTTTTTGAATCTGAGGAAAAATCTAAATGTTTACTCAGGGTTATTTTTCAAATCGTGTTGTTTCTTAGTATTGCAACGTCTTCCTCTGCATCAGATTTAAACTTGTTTGCCTATGTAGTATTTACTACATCCTTTGCAGTTCAGAGCATCATTTAAATGTATAGAGCGCACCAATGAAATTAATTTATTGGTAAATGATCGTCCAGAGTTATTTTCATAAGCCGCGTTTGATGCAGAGTGTACAATTAGGACGTTTGTGTTGCATTTTAGGTTGTAATTTGGCGCTAGTGTGCATTTTATTTTGTAGACGTCCGTACGCCCACACGCACATACATCTCTCTCTCCTCTTTCTCTTTCTCTCTCTCTTTCCATCTCACTATCGCGAATGATTTGATATAATTATGCAGCATCTCTTGACATTCGTTGTAGTCATGTAGTCGCACAAATGACAGGAATTGCTACATTTACCCCACGCTTCAATTAAGCAAGATCTCATGAACTAGTTCATTTTCGAACAACCATTAACGCATTTGACTGATGCTCTGAATCTCACTCGGTACGTGAAACTCCCAACCAATGTTTAAGTCAAACTGGTAGTCGCACAAATGACAGGAATTGCTACATTTACCGCACGCTTCAATTAAGCAAGATCTCATGAACTAATTAATTTTCGAACAACCATTAACGCACTTGACTGATGCTCTGAATCTCACTCGGTACGTGAAACCCCCAACCAATGTTTATGTCAATCTGGTCGACAAGCCTTCTTTGCCAACAGTAAGGGGCGATACGTACAATTAAACCCAGATCCCTGCATGTATACTGTGAAGCACCGCCGGCAGGTAAAATTAATCTGTTTAGGGTATATTATTGCAACTTCACTATTATTTATCTATGCTATCCTACATCACCTCTAACAGTGTACAAGCAGTGTTTATATTATTGTATGTATATCATACTAATATTACTTTAGAAATTAACAGGTATAGAATATCTCCTACAAAATGCTCTAGTAAGAATGGTGAAACTACGAAAGTATGCTGAGTTAAATATATAGCCATGTGCTTACTAAACGTATGAATTATTTACCCTGCAACAATATAACATGTCTTTCATCGTTGAACTATACGCAATTATAAACTTATGCGTATGTAGTCACGTATTCTAGACATGTAATAACACCAAAAGTTTACTTACGAACGTTATTAACATTGGCTTCTCACCCGGAGAGTTATTTCCAAATAACTTTTATTTTTTAATGAATACCTGTTGCGGACATTTTTTCTCCATATTTTACTCGAAAATTAACATCAATAGATAAATAAATAAAATACACAAATAAAAACCAAATATACCAAAGCAATTCGTGTCTTTCTGCATTAAACATAAACATTTCTGGACGAAATATTAATGAATATAACAAGTCATAAAACTACAAATTAAACCATAATTTCAAGTTTTCTTTCCCAATGCTACAATGCATAAGAAATAATACTCAATTTAACATTGGGCTAACATACCAACGTGTGATTAATTTTGAATGTTTGGTGAGGTAGGAGGGGTCCTACTTTTGTATTACTGAATATTTCCATAATTGGTATGTACACATACCAACACACACTTATGTATGTATATATATATACATATATATATATATATATAATATATATATATATATATGTATATACATATATATATAATTATATATGTATATATGTGTGTGTATGTATGTATGTATGTATGTATATATATATACATATATATATATATATATATATATATATATATATATATATATATATATATATATATATATATATATATACATACACACACACATATATAGACATAAATCTGTGTGTATATATGCATTTCTCACTACACATAATTTGTTATGAAAAAATCGTGTCGAAATTTTTCTTTCATTACAGTGGACGAAAATTATTTCAAAATTATTTCTACTCAAGCTATTCCAGAAAAACACAAAGAAAAGACAAGAACGAAATGAAAATGAAAAGTAAACAGAAATGTGTAGCACGTAATTTTGGAATATTAAAATTCTGCCTGGTAGTTCCAGACGAAAAGAAGAAAATTACACGTATTATGGAAATTGCTGTAATTCCTCTACATTTCCAACACAAGGAAGGGACAGGATAAAATTGTATTTTCCTGTTTGCTGATTTTTATAATATGCGTGTGTATGTGTGTTTGTCAGCGCTTGTGAGTGCGCGTGCGCGTGTCTGTCTCTTTGTGTATGTAAGTATATCTGTATATATGCGTTTATATGACTCTATGTATAAAAAATAATTCCTTCGAGAGAGTCATTAACCATAGGATCATTTCCCATCGTAAGGAATGATATTTCTCGCGAACGAGATATAACGGAATTTTTATTTTCCTGATTTCGATTTCAAACCTTGGATAGTTGTTCAAATAACAGTAGTATACTTTACGTTTCACATCTTTGCAATCAATAAAATCAGTTTTAGTTTAAATACATGGATAACATCAAATATTTTTTTTTAATAATTTAGCACGTTGCCATTTTTGTCTTGAGTGCTGGTAGTAAGGGAAAACCTATACGATTGATAATTTATATAAGGAAATGTTGCAAGTAGAATTTTCGGATCTCTTCGGTTTGAACGACAGTTTTTAACATAATTTCTAGGTAATTAAAAAAAATTTTAACTTCGTATACTGGTAGAATGTGTTTATAAAACATCTTTTTCTCTTGGCTTTATTGAGAAAATTCTATAGTTTGTAAGATATTTGTTTTTTTCTTCAATTTCTGCAATTTCAACCAATTAGTGACGTCTATTGAGTTAAAAAACATTCTGTGCCGTATGAATATGTCCCTCGTTTAAGAAACAGTTTAGGTTTATTTACATTTAGTTAGTTAGTTAGTTAGTTAGTTAATTTGGCTCAAAAGCAAATAGCAAGGCCATGTAGGGGGACATGGAGTTAAGTACAGGGTGGTGTTCATGTAAAGAGTTCAGGCCACTTGAGGTCCAGGGAGGCTTTGAACAAAGCGGTCGTCGGCATCTTCACCATCTCGTCTGGCAGCTTGTTCCACGGATCCGCAACCCGGACGGAGAAAGCTCCTCTCCTTCGATTGAGATGAAATCGTCGCAGGTAGAGCTTTTCGGAATGACCCCGCAGCCGACGCTCCGGAGCAGGAGTGAAGAACAGCTCTTTCGAGAGGTTACACTTCCCGCTTATGATGTTGTGGGAGAGAATGAGATCACCACGGCGACGGCGTTTTTCAAGAGAACAAAGGTTGAGCGTCCTCAGCCTTTCTTCGTAGGACAAATTTTTGAGACCATGAACCATGCGGGTAGCCAGCCTCTGGACTCTTTCGAGGTGCTGTATGTCTTTGAGGAGATAAGGAGAAGAGGCTTGAATCCCATACTCCAATATGGGTCTCGATACCCTTCACCCACTTCTAACCCTAGCCCAACCCTAACCCTAACCCTAACCCTAATCCTAAAAGAGATTGAAATGCAACAGATCGATTCTAGAGTCATAATTATAGGTGACAATTTCATATGACACCTCTAGAGAAACTGCCGTTCAAACCGAAAAGATCCGAATTTTCTTCTCTCAATACAATGATCTCTTCGGAACCATTTCATATGAGTCATTGCTCTAGTTAGTTCCTGTAGCAACTAACACTCAGGCGATGTAGATGTGCCACACATATTGATTATAGTCATTATTGTTGAAATGATTCCAGCAACAGATGAGGAGATATATAGAGGTATTTAATGTAAATTGTCAAAGAGTGCACATTCCAGAAGTAAGTACATCGTATCTATATTTGGGATAACCAATTAACTATAGTCGGAAGTCAAATGCAAACGCAACCAATACTAAAATATAATGTGATGTACTGTAATGAAAATATATCGCATTTTGGTCTTAAGCATTTGTCTTATGAGAAAAGGCTGAAGCCGCTCGACCTTTATTCACTTGAAAAACGACGACGCCGTGGTGATCTCATTCTCGCTCACATCAAAGCGGAAAGTGTAACCTCTCGAAAGAGCTGTTCTTCACTCCTGCTCGAGAGCGTGGGCTGCGGGGTCACTCCGAAAAGCTCTATCTACGATGATTTCATCTCAGTCGAAGAAGAGGGGCTTTCTCCGTCCGGGTTGCGGATCCGTGGAATAAGCTGCCGGGCGAGATATTGGAGATGGCGACGACCGCTCGGTTCAAAGTCTCTCTTGACCAGGATTGGCCTGAACACTTTGTATGATCACCCTCCCTATACATGACTCCCTGTCCCCCTACATGGCCTTGCTTTTGCTTTTTGAGCCAATAAAAATTGAATTGAATGGAACGAAATATGCGCGTGCTTTTGCATTATTTGTGTACTGTTTCCGATCGTAGCTGTTGAGAAACTTGTAGGGAAGTGTGAATTTGGTCATTCATCCAGTTATCAACACGTTTCATGTCATCAGAAAAGCCAGCAAATTGAATCAATGGGTTACTCTTCTTTGCTGTCACGTCTCACGAATGAACTTTTTGGGGATCGAAAAGCGACTTTTGACAGTGGGTAGAGAACGGAGAAACACCGGCACCCCAGGCTAAAGATGGTCTTTTACCACGTAAGCTGTTGTTGTCTGTTAGGTGGAATATGAAACGTTTAGTCCATTTTGAACTTTTAAACTCAAACTAAACGATAACAAAGACGATCTACTACCAGCTGCTTGCTGTGGCTGAAGTCATGTTTAATTTCAACACGAAAGGTGTTCTTCCATCAGAATAATGTTCGATCACATACAGCGAGGATGACACTCCAAAGGCTGGAGCAGTTTCAATAGGAAACGATGCCCCATGCACCATATTCAGCGGATATTGCGCCATGTGCTTATCCTTTATTTTGCACACTTGAAAATCATTTCGACGGAATCAGTATGAATTATATAGGCGAGGACAGAACAGTAGATACACAAGTGAATTTTGGAATAGGGCCCTTGCAAGCCTACTAGATCGATAGAAGAGCACTATTGAAAATGAAGGAAAGTATATTTTAGATTAAAAACAAACTGTGTCAGTCGTAAATTTGACACATAAAAGAGTTATAAAAAACCGTATTGTTTATGTGATGACTCAATGTATGTATGTATACATACATATATATATATATATATATATATATATATATATATATATATATATATATATATATAGGGAGAATTCACAAAAGAAAACCCAAAATACGAAGACAGGTTGTATAGAAACAAACAGATGTATTAGTATAAACCTCGGGAAGTGAACAAGTTTTTAACGTTTCGAGCCTATGTTCTTCCACAGAAAGGAACACACAGATACACAGATACACATACATACAAGCACACACAGACACACACACACGTATATATTGCTGTATTTGCGGATGGTCATGTTGCCACGCACACACACACACACACACATACACACACACACACACATACCCACGCATATATATATATATATATATGTGCTTTTATTCTTTTATTTATTTCAGTCATTTGACTGCGGACATGCAGGACCACCGCCTTTGGTCGAGCAGATTGACCGCTAGACTTATTATTTGTAAGCCTAGTACTTATTGTATTGGTATCTTTTGCCGTACCACTAAGTTAAGGGGACGTAAACGCACTAGCATCGGTTGCCAAGCGATATTGGGGGACGAACACAGGCACACATACACACACACGCACGCACACACACACACATACACACACACATATATATATGTATATATATATATATATATATATATATATATATATATATATATATTTATATATATATATAAAATGTTAAAATAAATATGTTCTCTAATAGGCAGCATTAACTGCAGTAAATTATTTGCTGCAGATTTTGTTTCCCGAATTTAGCGTGCCAGAACTCAGTCATTTGAAATTAACCCCAATGTAATCAGTGGAAATAAGCACGTGTCTGTTTTTATACAGAAAACTGGTGGTTAGTTTTACAAATTATATTTCTTTTGGAACGATCGTACTGGTTTATTAATAGACGAAACCGGTATGCGGTATATATATACATGCATATATGGGTGCAGGACGTTCACTGACAAAAAAAAAAAAACACATTGTTTATGAAAATGGTGCTGCAAATTCTTATGAAACATTGCATCCAAAATCCTTGAACTTTCTGACAGGCCAGATCTCGTTGATGATGACCAAATACAAACGAAAAGCTACCACAGCAATAATTCATGTATTTCATATGACAGTTACCAGGCATTTAATAATACTTGGAAACCTGAATTTTTATGATGCATGGATGCCTTATAAATTAATTGAAAACAATTTAACGATCCGAGTCTCCATCTGCGCTTCGATGTTCAGGCGCAAATAAAATGTCCCATTTTGAAGAGATTAACCACAGGCAATGCAAATGGAAAAAAGTTGTTCTAGTAAAAAAACGAAATTCGGCAACTGTTATCATTCCAAAAGACGATTTGATTTCGAAGAATATCATGCACTGCACTCACTGGCATTTGAAGTTTTATTTTGTATTCTGTGGCATCAGAAGTTGAATTCAGACGATTATACCGATTCTAGGGGGCAACCGATGAAATACAGCTAGAACTGGCTAATCGAAAGAGTGATGATTTTCTTCAGGACAATGTTGGATTTCATACTTACATACAGCGCAGGTAGAAATTGGTACAGTTTGGTTTGGACGTCCTGCCACACGCATGTACCCACCTGGACTTCGGATTACTGTTTATTTTGATGGCTATTAGCGTGTCTTAATGAGAAGATTTTCGGTTCTCTCGAAGACTAAAAATCATTTAGGCCAGTTTATAACTCAGAAAGATGCAAAGAGCTTAGAGACCATTAAGGAGTTGAAGAGCAATCATCATACGACAAACAGTAAGTTTTTCTTTTGATATCCTCATGCAATCTTATAGATTTTAGAATATAATTTGTATTATACTTTCAGTTGTTCTGCTAAGTATCGTCCTATATTGGCATCCCCATAGTAATTGTATTAATCCATTAATGTTCGAACGCAGTAATTTCTGAGTCAGTGAATTTATTCCGCATTCTCATGTCATAAATTAAATATACGCAAGAGAGTTGTTCAATTTATATATGCAATTTATACCCCTAAATTCCCATGATTAAACTATAGAAGTTCATGAAGCGGTTCCTGAACATAAACAATTTGGACCGGGTGGCAACAATCTATATGTAATCGAGGTATTGCTGGGACAATGTATTTGAGCAAGTTAAAGTTTAAAGTAGGACCATTCATATATTTAATTCAAATAATACTATAGCATGCATGGCAACAAAGTTTTAGACATATGCTCAGTTTAGACGTCTCAATGAACAAATAAAAATAATGGGCTTATAGTTTAAATAGTTACCTAGATGGAAGTATGTTTAAAATACCTTGAAAGGCAGTGCTTTATATTCCAACGCACTAATAGTCGTGCCTTGATGAATTTTTAAAAAACGTAGCCGTTTGTCTTTCTAACGCCAAAAATAAGTCATGTTTTCGATTCAATATCAGTAAAACAATGTTTTAAAAGGATGTATTAAAAATGCAAGTAGCACAAAATCTTTCAGGTGCGAGTTTTCAGTGAATTAACAAATATCACTCCCTTGCATAAGTTATGACAGAAAAAGCTTAAAAGGCATATTTAATTAGTTAAATATTTTTAATTGGAAATGTTATCAAAGTGCAGATTCTGTTGGCAGATAGATCAGTGATGCCGTTAAGTTTCAAGTATGAGGGAGATTTCAATGAAATCTTTATTCTTTGTACCTTTGAATTCTAACATATCTAGGTTTATCTGAAACGAAAATGGCTATTTTGATAATATATAGTAGCATATTCGGGGGCCCAAATCCGAGTTTTTGCACAGGGCTTAGAATAACAGAAAGACTGCTGCAATAAGTTTATGAATCTGAGAGGCGAATGTGCTGAATAAAATCCTAATAAACACATCCGCATGTATTTTCTGTTATCAAAATCCAGGAACATTTCAGCACCCACTTGTATATGGAATTCCCGTTTGGCGTGGTCACTATGGGAGTATGGACGTTGTGAACGATTATTCATAGAAAGATTTTTGTCGCAAAACGACACTGATTTCTGTGTCGAGAGGATAAAACAAAGTAAAACATAAAATAAACAATGTCAATATAATACAGAGTGTGCGCAGCGAGCGTGTAAATATTGGAAACTGTATACAGGAAAATACCCAACAAATATTCAAAGAATTCAAATTTTATAATAATATCGTTGAGGGTCATAAAGAGCTTTTTTTACAAGTCAATGCACATTCGTTATCATTTATCATATCAAGTCAAGAAAATTTGAACTACAAAACTAGCTTGACAAAATTTACAAGAGGAAAACTCAAATTACCTGCATAAACTTATTCCTAGCTATATCTTGAAGAATACATTTGGCCACATTTAAAGACATTAATAATTATGCATAACGGATGTCATCGTGTTTTACAGTTGCAGCTATGATTGTCTAACAAAATTCCACGTTAGACTGAAACCTCGAATGCGCTATGATATTTTCCCACAATAATAAGTACTTATCTCTGACCCAGAAGAAGCAAGTTCTGTGCATCTGCAAAATCCGGTGATAGAGTAACTGTTGAATTTGGTACAACAATTTAATAATATTATTCATGCATGCAGAGTAACCCTCCAAGTGTCCAAAATCAGGTCGTGCGTATGAAAGGCGACGTAGATAAACTGTGGGGATATAAACACTTGTTACGCAACTGACCAAAGATTAGAGGCGTTTTCAACAGCATATACCTAGCAAGCTAATTTGGATAGATGTTTTAACACAATCTGGGGTTAGTAAAAATTTCACTGTATATTTCTACCGTTCTCTTTGATATACGTTGGTATAACTGTGTTCTTAAACATAACTGTTGTAAAAAGGTAAGTACTACATCCTTACTTTCAGATACTTATTGTCCATATTTTGACACATTATACAAATTAACCAAAATTGGAAAGTCTGACAACGACGAAAGTACGAATATATTTTTTACATGAGTACAGATTAACGTAAGGGAAGTTTACTAGCTTAATGTTTTAGAAAAATATCATGCAATTATATTGTAATACGGTGCTAATTGTTTACAATTATATGTAAAATAAGAATATCTGAATTTTTCTTATGTTTACTGCGTTAATTATAGCATAAGTGAAGGCGATGAGCTAGAAGAATTGTTAGCACGTCAGAATAATTTTATAACGATATCTCGTCCGTATTTACCTCAATGTCTTATCTTTTTTTTTACCGTTTCACGGCCGACAAAATAAGTATAGTCAAATACTGGGCCCGATGTAATCGACTTTCTACCTCGCCCTTAAACAAAATAAACTGCTGGCCCTGTGCTATAATTCAAACCAATGATTATTAAATGATAATACAACACAATTACTGTACGCTGTGAACTGTCCGTTGTAAACTTTTGTAACCCAGGATCCGGTGGTATTAAGGCACCATTTATCTATTAATCGAAATTGCTTTTCTTTGAAACATTGGCAAATACGTTCCATTACGCAACATCTGATCAATTCAGAAGCATTGTGCTAGATTTGACCAAGAAATTTATGAATTATAGAAAATAATGACTGTTGTAGATATTGAGAAGATGTTGACATTTTGTGTATCTTGTAAATAATTAATAATTTTTTGATCATCTCATGGTTAAGTCACATCTTGTGAGCATATAATAGAAAACACACTAACCATCACAATCATGCGATTTACAGATATCGTCTACAAAAAATTAATTCATTGAATCTTTCCTTCTTTGAAAACGTAGGATGTGATATTGGAGGCAAGAGATTACCTCTTTGGTTCAATTATAATTCGTAATATGAATTTTATTCCAACAGACGTTTTAGTACACATCGATCTATGGTGTTTTTTTGAGGTGTATATAATCTTCAAACATTGTCGTTTATGCATAGCAATGAAATAATTGTATGTATAGGTAAGAAATTATTCATTGATTTTTCATCTTATCTTCTATACTTTTGAGAAGAAATAAAAGATATGCTAGTTTTGATGAAAATTTATAAAAGTTTAGACTAAAACTCTCATTAAACAAGTATTTTGAGATAAGATTTTATTTGAGAATATGTGTGAATTCCGGAAGGTATATCAACTGAAATAAAAAGAAGGAAAATCCTGTAACCCGATCAAGAATTTCATTCATTTGTTTTTAAGAAGGTAAGCTGAGATATAAACTCAATATCGTCTGATATGGTCAGAAAATAGGATTAAGTATCACCTATACATTTCAGATTGGCATGTTGATGTAAGATAAATCAATTTTCATCCTGCGAAGATCGAAACCTGTTTGGATGAAAAACTTAGGTGGCGATTAAGGTGATCCACTTTAACTCCAAACTTTAAGTTTCAGATCTGATGATCGATTTGATGCAAGTCTTATATAGGAAATCTTAGCATTAACGGCATCCCGGCAGCTGTGTAATCCTAGGGTAATTTATTTGTTGGAATATATTGGTTTCCATCTTTGGCGGCAAATTGCTCCATTCGTGCGCTAAGTTACATAACATGCCTTCCAAAATGATTAGATTTAACTAAGGTCAACGCAATTAGGCAAATGCCGCTGCAAATAGATGTCGCAACATTAAGATCAATTATCGGATAGTTAAGCAATTGAAAAGGCTTATACAAGTTTTTCTCATTCGCACTGACCCGCGCAATCTAAGTTTGGTAAAGATAAGATGCGGAACGTATGAACGAAATGTCAAGTATTTCAAGAAATTTATATCATTTCGATATAAATTTTGATTACCATACACGGATAGACATATATAGATTATAGGCATGTGCAAATGATCTAGAATATTTGATGTAAAGAAGTACTTCGTTGATGCGTAATATACTATAATTATGTTGTGTAAAATATCAATACGTTACAGGTTGCAACACACAGTAGTACAGAATCGTATTTTAGGTTATTCGTAAACGTTGATTTATATAACAGAGTTAAATGAACATTACATCAGTGCTGTCAAACAACTAATCAATAAAATGGTATGTATTACGCATACAATTTAAAATGTACTGTCGCAAATTATATTAGGGTTCCATTTATCGTATAATATATAAAATACGAGGCATACTAAATGTACATGGTAATTTCAGTAACCCATTAAAATAATGTCATCAAATTTTCCTTCTTAGAAATAGCAATTTTTCATGTTTCTTATAAGGAAATATAAATTTTGATTTGACGAAGGGAAAAATATTGTTGTGTTGATTATAAAATTTTTATAGTCACAATCCCAGTCTCACTGAAACTGAACTTCTGATCTTTGGTGTTCGTATGAAGAAACCAATATAACAGCAATTATATTGAGGTAATACTCACGTTGTGTATCATGCCTTTAAATTCATGTATACCGGTTCCGAAATCATATGTGTGGACAATACCTTTCGCATCGATGAAACAAATCAGCATTGTCTTCACATTGATCGTCACGTGACGCATTTATGTGGGCGTAGTGTCATTGAGCGCTTCCATTGACTTGATTCCTGCTTCGTTTCCGGGTCGCAACCGTAGAGGCAGCTTTCCTAACCAGCGATGAGATTCGAAAAAAGATTCGGATCAACTTCCAACTGTTGTATAAATTCACGACATGCATTCAGTCGTGACTGCATTTGATCTTCGGTGAGCAAGTGAGGCACTGGTCTGGCTGAAACTTTTCATAATTCATCACTCAAAATTCGTTGGCAGGAGCTCAAGGATACATCAGTCATATCAACAAGATCGTCAGTTTTTGGGCGACGGTCCTCCAATATCAGTTCAGGAATTTTCGTGATGCTTTTATTCGTTCGGGAGATCGAATGTCCTTCTGAATGAGGTTGTTCCTCAAGTGGTAATTGGCCCTACATATAGTGTGAAAACAACTTGTAAACTTGTGCTCATGGTTGCGTCCTTGCAAGCATGTTTGAAGCATAACAATTTTTTTGGCCCGAGTTTTCCCTAGCAGAAAACAGAATTTCACAGAACACGTCCTTTCAGCGTTGATCAAATGAGTAAAATTTGAAAAGTGGGTCGATGTAATTACAGACAAAGCGCGAATAGGAAATACACAAATATCGCTACTATTGGAGGTTAATGGCTGAGAAAATCCATTTCACTTTTAAGAGCTGAATTCAAATGAAAAAATGATTAAGTTTAATAAGCATGGCCTTTGCTTGAGATAACGTTCGTAATGGCAAAATTCTTTATATCTGCTTATTACTTTCAGATGAATTAAGAATTTATCATATATATCATTAAGTCTACTCTCATCCGTTACTGTTGTATAGTTCGATACCATTGACAACTCAACGTGTTTTTCTTTAAGTGCACCTTTCACACTTACTTCTCTTCGTCGTTGGCAATCGCCCATACTGGGTATCACTTAGAAGGGTTTTAGTCGAAGAAATCGACGTTAGTATATATATTTTTAGTCTGCTCCCTATTACATGGAAATCTGTTGCTGAACTACTAGGTTACAGTGATGCAAACAAATGAACAGCAATTGCTAAGCTTGAATAGGAAAAGTATAGACAAAAAGACACACGCACAAACACGCGCGCACTCACACAGATATATACGAGAGTAGGATGAAATGTTCATAGGCTAACTATAATGGAATGATCCTAGAACAGTGAAATCTCGCATGCATAAATATCTGACTCTTGAAAGAATTCAAAATTAAAGAGTATCATTTTCTTTTGAAAGTGGACAATATTTGGAATCGTGGCGTAATTAGTTACCAGAAAAACAGTTTAGACCCCCAGGACATTCACTTTTCATTGGTTGCTACATTAAAGGATGACACCCCAGTTTTATCAACAAAGCAAAAGTGCGCAGCTGAATTGGGAACGAGAAGAGAGAATGATGAGGATGACCCAAGTTGTGTAGTTTCACTACTGATGAAAATATTGTGTTCATCACGTATTGATGCATGAGAGGCGATTCACTATACATCAAATAGCTAATGTTGTTATCATATACTGTGGGAGACATGGAAATACTGTGATCAACACATTTGGAATGCCAAAGGTTACTCCTCCGGGGCTGTCGCGTCTTGTGAGACCTGCTCAAATGCATACCAGGCTGATCAGATCAGAGGAAAATTTGACGTTGTTTGAAGCAGATCGAGCCTGTTTCCTTGAATGGTTCCAAAGCTATGATGAGTGATAGGTTCAGCACTTTGAACCAGAACCAAATCGACTATCCATGCATTGTAAACACCCGTCCTCACCTGTTCCAAACGAGGCCGAGGTCGTTTCATCTGCAGATAAGTTGATGGATTCACTGTTGTGGAATGAAAAAGACATTTTATTTATTGACTATCTTCAGAAGATGCACACCATTAATAGAATACTATGCCGACTAACTAAGACAGTTACAAAAATGACGAATAATTTATTTTTTCATCACGAAAATCTTCCAGTACACACATGTGGCTTTGAACAGGTCAATCACACGAACCTAGTTTTCTTTGATTTGGGCCTATCAGACTACCATAAGTTCCCCAACATAAATAAACCCTTACCTATAAACCAGTATCGCAATGATAATGATGTCATATCAGCTGTTGCTGGCGATTTTGAACAAGAGGATGAAAGTTTCTTCATTAATGGGATCCAAGCACTAGAAGAAAAGAGTGGACCGCAAGAGGTGCTATATTGAAAAACATAACTAATTTGGTCACATTCCAACCCTCACATATATATTTACGACAGGCTGCACACACACATGTCATCAGTGGAAGCACATGGCCTAGTGGTTAGAGCAGCGGACTCGCGGTCGAGGGATCGCGGGTTCGAATCTCAGACCGGCCGATGTGTGTGTTTATGAGCGAAACACCTAAGCTTCACGCGGCTTCGGCAGAAGGAAATGGCGAACTTCTACTGTCTCTTTCGCCACAACTTTCTCTCACTCTTTCCTCCTGCATCTTGCAGCTCACCTGCGACGGACCGGCGTCTCGTCCAGGTGGGGAACCTATATGCCAAGGAAACCGGGAAACCGGCCCTTATGAGCCAGGCATGGCTCGTGAAGGAACACATGTAGTCTACCACTTTCACTGACAAAATATTGGTTGCATGGTGGGTATAATAGAAGAAAACAGCCAGAGGTACGGCGCAATGGCACCGAACCCGAAGTCACGTTCGTGCAAGGCAAGCTTCTAATCACACAACCATATCTGCGCTTATATGCATCACTTTCCGTGCGTGTGTGTGTGTATGTGTGTGTGTGTTGTGTGTGTGAAGGCGTACGATTTCGTGTGCGAGCGTGTACATACACTCAGACAAACACAGGCACATGTATTTAAAACGAACAAAATTTATTGATTCATTGGAAGTTAAATATTCATAATTCCGCAAATTCTGAGAATTTACTGCAACGAATTTACAAGCATGAGTTTGAATAAATACATATATATTTTCATACGCTGCACATCCGATAATAAAGCATCAGGAGTAGATTAATTCTTTATCTGTGAGTCTATATTTTTCCTGTGCAGCCTATGACTTCAAATCTCAGCGGATTTGTTTCCCTATTTTATGTCGACAACCTATTAAGAAAAGATAATAAACGGACAATTCTTTTTTCATTATATTATACATCCTAATATATACATATATACATACGTACATACATATATAATAATAATAATAATAATAATAATAATAAATAATAATAATAATAATAATAATAATAATAATAATAATAATAATAATAATAATAATAATATGGCTGAAAAAGATCAGTGCAAGTGTGAAGGTAGAACACCTACAAAAATCAGCATTGTTTGGACCCGCAAGAATTCTTCGCAGGTTTCTTGAAGCATGACCAGTAAACAAGTGTCACCTTAGTTTCCTCGCTGCGGACAGCTGATACTTTCCATCATACCCAGCAAAATGAGCTGTGGATAATAATAATAATACTAATAATAATAATAATATTAATAATAATAATAATAATAAGTACTATAGGAGAATAAGGCTTGTACTGAAGACTGAACTCAACTCCAAAAATTGCATTGAGGCCATTAACACCCTGGCACTTCCAGTAGTCCAGTACAGTTTTAACATCATTAACTGGAACCTTACGGAACTCCAACGCTTGGACAGGAAGACAAGAAAGTTACTGACATCCAGGAGCATGCACCACCCTAGAAGCAGCGGGGGGAGAGGAATGATGCAATTGGAGCTGTGCTATAAGACCTCTACTATAGGAATGAACAGGTACCTAGCTAGTACAAAAGACTGGATGCTGCGACTTGTGTGTGAACACGAAAGCAACAAAAAGCTGCATTCTATTGTCAAGGAAGCTTATAAGTTCGAAAGGGAACTAGGCATTAACCTTGAATCAGGTGAAGAGCCAGAAACCACTGCTACCAAGCAAGCAAAGCGAATCAGGCAGACTGCAAAAAAAAAGTGGGCAGAATCAAATTGAGAGGCGGTGGAGCCAGAAGCCCCTGCATGGACAATACATTCTCCGAAGCCAAAATGCTGATGTAGACCAAGCAACAACCCATCAATGGCTGAAGAGTTCTGGATTGAAAGCAGAGACTGAAGGCTTCATAATGGCAGCACAAGATCAAAGCTTGTTTACCAGAAATTACCAGGCTAACGTTCTCCGAAACGGTACTGGCCCTAAATGCAGATTCTGTGACACATTTGACGAAACAATAGACCATCTCGTTTCGGGATGTCCTGTGCTGACACCAAACGAATACAAAAATCGCCACGATAGGGTAGGACAGTATATACATTGGAAGATATGTAAACACTACAAATCCGACACTCCTGCTAACTGGTATGAACACCATCCTCAGCCAGTTGTTGAAGGTAAAGATGTCACCATCCTCTGGGATTTTCCAGTCAACACTGACAGAACGATCAAGGCTAATCGACCAGACATAATTGTTAAAGACAGTGAAGAAAATACCTGCAGACTAATAGAAGTAAGCGTCCCCACTGATAAAAATGTATCTGTCAAGGAATTTGACAAACTTAGTAAATATAAGGACCTGGAAATCGAAATACAGAGGATGTGGAATCTTAAAACAAAAATTGTTCCTGTTATTGTAGGTGCCCTAGGTATGATAAAAAAGGGATGTCAGAAACACCTAGACAATATCCGTGGAAAACCATGTCTCAAGGAAATCCAAAAGATTGTGCTAACAAGTACTGCCCACATCCTTAGAAAAACCCTATCAATGTAAATGTTTGTGTTTGTATTACATGGAGATATTTCTCTACTTCCCCTCCCCAAGCTTTCAGCTATATTTCAACAACTCTTAACCTTCACTTGCCCTAGGGCGCTGGGTGTGCCCCGGCAGGTGATTGCATCAAACATGCAGATTAAAAGTAAATGACAATAATAATAATAATAATAATAATAATAATAATAATAATAATAATAATAATAATAATAATAATAATAATAATAATAATAATAATAATAATAAATATAAATATGCATATATTGGTACAGGACATAATGACCGGTACAAACAACATGAAATGCGTAAACAAACGAGTTAAATACGTAAAGAACGAGAGAGAAAAAATTGAAAAGAGGACGGGTAAGCATAGAGAAAGGACCCTTCATCAGCTGTCGGCTGTCTATCTACTCGTCATTCGAGCATTCAACGGAAATATGAGTCTTCAAAGACAGTTGCTCCTATAAATTCTAAAATAAAATTGGGAACAAAAACAGGACAGTGGATATATACAAGGAAACCGAACGAAAACAAACATAGAGGTTTGTTAGACGAGAACGTGATCAAAATAGTGAACGCTGGGAGAAATATTTTCTTCGGAAAATAGAAAAGATACAAGAGAGAGAGAGAGAGAGCAAAATAGTAGAGGAAAAAAAAACCTTCAGTCATTCATACTACAGCATCGGCTGCTAGCATATTGTAAGAAGAAATTAATTGTTCGAGATCTTTGGAAGTGTGTTAAAATACTGATGTATGGCATAAATTTCTAATGTATACACTTTGAATTTACTTCGCAGAAGATTAAACGGATATGCAGATTTTAATGACGAAATCGCCAAAGGAATTGTGAAGACAGGAAAATGGGTATGTTGTAGAAATTAACTTTTTTATAACATTCGCAAAGTTATATAAAAATTACACTAACATTTATTTAGAAACGTATTTCGCCTGTTGTCTTTTCTGAAATGTAGGGCATATATTCAAAACATGTTAATGATGTGTAGACTTTAGTAATATTTCTTCGGCAAAACTTTAGAGCAGCTATCCAATTAATTATGATGTAATTAAAGACAGCGATTACTAACGTAGCTGTGTGAGTTAAGCCGGGCATAGAGTTTATATGAAATATAAAATAATTCCTAACATTATATCATTCTCTAAGTATATTTGGAGAAGTGACATTCTTAAAGAGAAGTTGATATATCAAGACTGACTTAAATGCTACCTAACAGTAATATATAAAATCATATTTTCGCAGGAAGCTTGTAAAACAATACAAATGTTGGTATATAGTGAGACATATGAAATTCATTCTTTTATTTTGAAGATAATCATCACATGGACCTTATAAAATAAAGCAGAAATTAAAGAAATGGAACAATTTTATTATGTTAATCATTTCAAATTCTGTATTTGTAACGGGATTTATGTCCCTAATGCTAGAATTCTTCGGGACTTGGAGGAACATTAACCAAAGCAAATTAATAATAGGTCATGATCAAGGAAAATATCTGTTAGTCATAATATTTGTATTGTTAGTGTGGAGATGCGCAATGTAACACTTGAGGTTAAGCCTATTATCTACACCCCGCACACAATTATTAGTTGGTTCTATGTGTGTAAGTAGATATGAAAATATACGTATATCTATGATGTATGCATATAAATAGACTCATATAAACATACTGTGCAAAATTAGTTCATACATATACGTGAGCCTGTGTCTGAGAGAGTATGTGCATGTGTATGTATGGGCAAAGGAGAGAGCCCACGGTGCAGTAAACAACTGAAGTGAAGGGAAACGGAAAAGAAGCAAGACACACCTCGGATCAACCATACTTTTTCCCTCCATCAGATATGAGACGATGCCGGGATTCTTCAGAATAACTCAGAACAATTCCATGTTTTAGCACAATTATTGGAGATAAGGATAATCTAGGGGAAAGATTCTTGCAGTGGATGCAGATATCACAATAACACGATCCAACTTAGTGAAGAGATTTGCTCTTGGTTGTTCAGATAAATAAAATAAAAATGAGTAACAGCTATACACATTTGTTAGCCATATATCTAAATATATAAAACACTAGTTGTGTGAGTGTCTGTCCCTTTCGATTTAGATTCCTAACTCCTCCCACATTTTGCGGTGCAGTTTAACCAAATTCGGGTATCTTATAGTCGTGATTCATATCGAGCCCGTCTGGCTATTAGCGCGCGTCAACGATGAGTCTACGATTTTAAAAATAATTTAACATCATTTTTTATTCCATTTTAATTCATAATTTTTCGTGTGTCGATGGCGGCGGAGTTGGCGTCCATGGTCACCCCTGCACCTGTTTGCTTCTCCCCCTTCTTCCCTCCCTCATGAAGCTGTGGGGAAGGGAGTGTAAAGAAATCAACGTCGTGTTGCGTTGTCAAGGAGACCAGCGTTCTTTTAGAACAACGACTTCATGGCTTGAAGACACCAAAACAGAAATGGCTAAGAAAGCCCGAATTGGCATCTATAAGGGAAGTAACTCTCTAAAAATGCTTATATAGTTATTTCCCTTACAAACCCGAGCAACGCCGGGCGATACTGCTAGTATATATATATATACATATATATATATATATATATATATATATATATATATATATATATATATATATAATATATATATATATATGTGTGTATATATATATATATATATATATATATATATTATATATATATATATATATAATGTTCATAAATTATGCACACATGGTTATTCTGAAAATAAAAAAAGAAATATCGTAGGCTCATAATGTCATATACGTTTGTAGAAAGCAGATAGCGGCATTGTTTCTTTCGGTGAATTATTATATAATTCAGTTACCAGTATCAGATACTAAATGCTGGAATACTCGCTTATTTTAATGAGTCAATAATTTAGCTATGTTGTTGATACAATCTAATATAGACGTCAACTAAAGTATGAGGTTTTCTGTCGATATTAACCATCATAAATTATGAAACACTATCAATTGTAAGCCTTTCCGAACCATCTCTTTAAACATATGATTTTCGACTTATTTTAAGACATTTCAAGTTTAGAAATGCGAAAGTATATTACTTTGAAGAGGAAGCTAGTTCAATATGTCTCCATACACCTCAGTTGATTTAAATTTTGTATGTGTAAATAAATTATACAATGCCTGAAAATATCCACGCTCGAAAGAATTATTCTTGTATTTACTTATTTCCTTGCCTGATATCTGGCATCCTAACAAGTAACTGATATATTCTTTGTATCCATACCTTCATACAGAAATGAAAAAATATCGTCAACTAAATCCCGAAACCTTATAGATGTATCGTTCTTGTCATGCATCTGTAAAGCTGTACGTAAGAAACAAACTTCATTGAAAGTCCCAAGAAATTATGTTATAGTGGAAACAAGGTGATAAAAAACAACAATGAAGAGAAAACGAAAAAAAGTAATATGCGCGCTTACTGATACAAACAAATAAAAATGGTATGTGAAATATGTGCATAGCTTTATCTTTTGAAGAGGGAATTAGTAATTATAATAGCATTAGAAGAGTAACTTTTATAGATATTTAAAGACATACAAATGTATATATTCACATTCACATAGGCGTAATAGCACGCACACAGCCACACATGTATAACCATTCCCCTCACACACATACACATTCACTTAATCATATATATATACAAAAATATATGTTTTAGTGTATAGACATGTAATGTTGGCAGGTGTGAGAATTAGATAAGGAGTTAACATTAATCTTATAATACAATATGCATTCAAATTACCTACTTTAAAATTACTTCATACACTCAAAAATCTACGTACATAATAGTATTATCAAACTATACACCCACTTCTTCTAAATATATGTATACCGTAGGAAATACTTTTAAAAAGGCATCATACTGCTGAAATTCTATGTTTTTGGTAGGAAGACATGATTTAAACTTCGTAATTGCATTCTCGTTATATTGGTATCATTCCTTACATAGCAGTACTTAGTACAAATATCGCACAAAGCATGGCAAATTTAGCGGGGTTCCTTTCAGTGGCAGTCTTCTTAGCGTTTATGATATATCTCATCTATTAATATATCTATAAGTATCTCTCCTTATCTCTGTATATATATATATATATATATATATATATATAATATATATATATATATATAACAAAGTGGAGTCGTAGGCTACCGCACGAGTGGAATTATATATGAAAGAAGCTTTGAAAATGCAATTTTAAAAGATATTTATTTACATTAACGGTTTCACTCTTTGGAAAAAGATTGTCAAAAGTAATATGTAAAAGTTTGGTTGTTACAAAATGCTACATTACATATATACAGTATTTGATAACAAGAACATGTTAAGAACATAAGAAAGTTTAACAAGTTCCTTAAAATATTGGGCACAAAAGATTAAAACATAAATATATATATATATATATATATATATATATATATATATATATACAGTCAAATTGTGAAGCATGACTGACACCACTACTACATGAACCTGAAGATTGCAGAATTTAATGCATGAAAGTACTAGTTCAATCAGAATGAACATTTAACATTCTACTATTTTATTGTATTCTATAATATTATATTATCTTATAATATATCATTATAAGATTGTAAATAAAACGGGAAAATCAGACAAGGTTGGAATTCCTTTTATTTATATATATATATATATAATATATATATATATATTATATATATATATATATATATATATATATAGTGACACATATTTGCCATTTGAATATGGCTAACCCATGAGTTATATATATATATATATATATATATATTATATATATATAAGAAAATAGTAAAGTGTGAAAAAACGACAGAAGGCTTAAATGTTAAAAAATATATATATTTGTGTCAAAATGTCTGGAGAATATTGGAAAAATTTTTTTCCTTTCCTTAAAATGACATAATTTTAAAATTTTTAAAGAAATTACCGGTTTCGCGTGTAGCTTTTCAAATTTCTTGTGACGTTATGTTTATATTGCATGGAATTATCGTTGTTTTTATTTCCAGGAGATTTCTAAATAAGGGGAGGTAGTGAGTGATTTTTTCCGGTGTAGGGGAGATAATCGCTTAAAAATTTTTTTTTTTTTTTTTTTTTTCCCATTTCCTTGTTAATTTCTCTGTGTCAGTATGTTCGGATGGTTGAGTCTGGGTTTGTACTTTTCAATGAAGAATGTTTCCTTGTTCAGTCTCATTTGTGTTGATGATCCGAAAGCACATTGGTAAAATGGGAAGATTAAAAATTGTGGCATTAGTTGCTTTGCGCATTTCTCAATGTGCTCACTAAAAGGTATCATTCTATATTCTGGGAATGCAATCTGTTGTCGATGCAGTGTGCATCTGCGCCTGAGTGATAGTCCCGTGGAACCCACGTAGTCTTGGTGGCAGCCCGAGCATTTAATAACATAAATTATGTTTTCAGAGGCACAAGTAAAGTTAGATTTGATCTTAAATTTCTGTCCCTCTTTAAAGAAGAATTCTGATCCTTCCAATAGGTTAGGACATGTTGCACAGTTCGATCTACCACATTTTTTTACTTTTGCATCCGTAATTTTAGAAGACAATTTTGCCTTTGTGAGAATCTTTTTAAGTGATTTAGGCTGTTTGTAGCTTTTAATGATTTGGTGTATGTTTAGAATTTCCTTTAATTTTGGGTTTTTATGAAGTATTGGTAAATTCTGGGTGATGATGGTGAAGGCTTCTTTGTTTCTGGGGTTGTATGTAGATATGTAAGGTAGTATTTTCGGGGAAGGTGTGTTGTTGTGTTGAACTTTTCTTAAAGTTTCTATGTTGATTTCTGTTGCACACGTCTGATCCCATCCTCTATGAGTTGAGCTGGGTAATGTCTGTCAATTAGGGTGTTTTTGAGTTCTTGCAGTCTAAAGTTCCTGGTATTTTGTTCTGACACTATTGTGCATATCCTTCTTGCAAGGTTGAAGGGGATGTTTGTTTTAGTGTGTCTTGGGTGGCATGAATTAAAAAGAAGGTATTGTTTGGCGTCTGTGGCTTTGTAAAAAATGTCTGTTTCTATTTTAAGGTTAATTTTTTTAATTAGTATATCCAAGAACGGGAGCTCCTTTTGGTTGTATTCCATTGTGAACTGTATATTTGGGTTTATGCTATTCAATAGGTTTTTAAATTTTAGGAGTTTATCTATGTTTTCATTCCAGAGAATGAAACAATCGTCTAGGAATCGTTTCCAATTCTCTTTTATGTATTGAGAGAGGGAGTTTCCAAAGATTGATAGAGATTCCTGGTAAATGATTATTTCCATGTATCCCATTGTTAAGTTTGCAATGACTGGTGCTGCCCTTGTACCCATAGCAATTCCGGATTTTTGACGGTAAAATGTATTGTCAAACATGAAGTGGTTATTGTGTAGGATGAATTCAATTGATTTAGTAATGAATTCCTTACTGATCCTTTTTGGTATTTCTTCCGGAAATTGGTCTAACCAGAATTGTATTGCCTCCAGTCCATAATTATGAGGTATACTGGTATACAAGTTGACTACATCAAATGAAACCAGGATTGTTTCTTCCTTGGTTTTTTTTGGAAGGTGGTTTAACATATCTAAGTCATCTCTGATATGGCTATCGATATGTTTAAGGAAGGGTTTCAAGAGGATGTCCATAAGTAGACTTAGTCTGTGTGTTTCACAGGTTGGGCCAGCTACAATGGGTCGTAGTTGGGCCAGGTTGGGCCAGCTACAATGGGATGTAGTCAACTTGTATACCAGTATACCTCATAATTATGGACTGGAGGCAATACAATTCTGGTTAGACCAATTTCCGGAAGAAATACCAAAAAGGATCAGTAAGGAATTCATTACTAAATCAATTGAATTCATCCTACACAATAACCACTTCATGTTTGACAATACATTTTACCGTCAAAAATCCGGAATTGCTATGGGTACAAGGGCAGCACCAGTCATTGCGAACTTAACAATGGGATACATGGAAATAATCATTTACCAGGAATCTCTATCAATCTTTGGAAACTCCCTCTCTCAATACATAAAAGAGAATTGGAAACGATTCCTAGACGATTGTTTCATTCTCTGGAATGAAAACATAGATAAACTCCTAAAATTTAAAAACCTATTGAATAGCATAAACCCAAATATACAGTTCACAATGGAATACAACCAAAAGGAGCTCCCGTTCTTGGATATACTAATTAAAAAAATTAACCTTAAAATAGAAACAGACATTTTTTACAAAGCCACAGACGCCAAACAATACCTTCTTTTTAATTCATGCCACCCAAGACACACTAAAACAAACATCCCCTTCAACCTTGCAAGAAGGATATGCACAATAGTGTCAGAACAAAATACCAGGAACTTTAGACTGCAAGAACTCAAAAACACCCTAATTGACAGACATTACCCAGCTCAACTCATAGAGGATGGGATCAGACGTGCAACAGAAATCAACATAGAAACTTTAAGAAAAGTTCAACACAACAACACACCTTCCCCGAAAATACTACCTTACATATCTACATACAACCCCAGAAACAAAGAAGCCTTCACCATCATCACCCAGAATTTACCAATACTTCATAAAAACCCAAAATTAAAGGAAATTCTAAACATACACCAAATCATTAAAAGCTACAAACAGCCTAAATCACTTAAAAAGATTCTCACAAAGGCAAAATTGTCTTCTAAAATTACGGATGCAAAAGTAAAAAAATGTGGTAGATCGAACTGTGCAACATGTCCTAACCTATTGGAAGGATCAGAATTCTTCTTTAAAGAGGGACAGAAATTTAAGATCAAATCTAACTTTACTTGTGCCTCTGAAAACATAATTTATGTTATTAAATGCTCGGGCTGCCACCAAGACTACGTGGGTTCCACGGGACTATCACTCAGGCGCAGATGCACACTGCATCGACAACAGATTGCATTCCCAGAATATAGAATGATACCTTTTAGTGAGCACATTGAGAAATGCGCAAAGCAACTAATGCCACAATTTTTAATCTTCCCATTTTACCAATGTGCTTTCGGATCATCAACACAAATGAGACTGAACAAGGAAACATTCTTCATTGAAAAGTACAAACCCAGACTCAACCATCCGAACATACTGACACAGAGAAATTAACAAGGAAATGGGAAAAAAAAAAAAAAAAAAAAAATTTTTAAGCGATTATCTCCCCTACACCGGAAAAAATCACTCACTACCTCCCCTTATTTAGAAATCTCCTGGAAATAAAAACAACGATAATTCCATGCAATATAAACATAACGTCACAAGAAATTTGAAAAGATACACGCGAAACCGGTAATTTCTTTAAAAATTTTAAAATTATGTCATTTTAAGGAAAGGAAAAAAATTTTTCCAATATTCTCCAGACATTTTGACACAAATATATATATTTTTTAACATTTAAGCCTTCTGTCGTTTTTTCACACTTTACTATTTTCTTATATATTCACCCACGTGCTTTACCAAACAAACTTTCTTATCTCTCTCTATATATATATATATATATACATGCATATATATACATTTATATTACTATTACTATTTCTATATATATATTACATTACTATTTCTAAATCTCTCAACTAGAGACATTCAGTAACAGCACTCTAGACTAAATAATATTTGCCAACATAACGTGACAGCCCTGCTTGACAAATTATCTTTACTCTAGAATACTGTTAATGAATTCTTTCGTTGAGAAATTTACAAATAGTACTTTTCAATTTTATTAGATGAGTGACAGTGTATGACTTTAAAAACTATATATTTCGAACAAGAATTTGGCAGCGCCACTTTTAGCCGAAAAGTTATACTTTGCTGATGAAGGGAAATAATCCAGGAATAGCGTTACACAGATATTGCTTTAGCTGAGTGGAGATGCTAAACTCCCTTGTTCAAACATATAGGGACACAGATAGGAACAGAAGTAATATTCGTCTTAACTAGGACTGCAACGTTATGTTGTCAAATAAATTTAATTATATATATATATATATATATGTGTGTGTGTGTGTGTGTATGCATACATACATACGTACGCACGTTCTTTCGTTATTTTTTACTCTCTACTGGAGTAACATTCACACTGGTTTTTCTATCCATTCCCAAATGCCTTGCCTCATTTCCCTATCAGTGTTTTCTTTATTCTGTGTTTAATTAACACACGCGCACTGGTCGTCTTATTTCTATATCCATAATCCAGTATTTTTCTTTCAGAATGTGGACAAGCTATCGAATGGTAATGACACTGGCATTGAACTGGCATTTCCACTTCTTAAGTGTTACACTAACACGAAAATCGTTTATGTCCCTCTTGTTAAAAGTGTGAGAATATCACAAAGTGTTTATTACTAACATGTGTGATGTGATGTTTTGGCAAGAATAATTACACAGAGAAATGCCCCCGTAATCTAAGGATTAGATCGGGCAAAAGAATTAAGAAAGGGAAGGGTATGATATTGACTAAGTGCTGTAAATAGTAATATTCAATCAAAGAGATAAATCCCTGCGAAATTCTTAAGAAGGATTGCTTAGAATTATATCAGAGGGAAACACCAAATGAAAATATTATGTAAAAAGCTTGAAACATTGGGAAAGGATACTACCAAGGAAAAAGTAAAATAGATATCAGTGGTTAAAAATAGAAGAAATTCTCCAATTGATGTAGAAACGCTAAAGAACATTTACGCAAAGTACAAAGTCTGTCAAAAGTATATGTCGGAATGAGAAACAAAATTGTTTGATTCACATACTTCGGAATCTACAAGTTCTACAGGGACTCAAACACAACCATACACACACACAAACATATACGAGTGGACAGATAAAAGAAAATGTCACTATATATATATATATATATATATATATATATTATATATATATATATATATATATATATATATATATATATATATATATATACATATATACATATATGTATATAGATATAGGCTAAAGAATTAGTAATTTAATAAATTAATTAACTTTACCACGTAGTTTCGGTATGGAAAAGAACCAAATTCGGTAAAAACTTATTCAAAAAGCTTTTTATATATAAGTATAACAATAAATAAGGGTTTAGCAACAGGTTGCTTCACCACATACCGAAAATTTTAGAAATAGCAGCCAAAAGACTGCTATTTCTTTTTCTCATGAAATATGTCTCCACAGATAACAATGTTGTTGTCTGTGGAGATATATTTTGTAGGAAAAAGAAATAGCGGTCATGTGGCTGCTATTTCTAAATTTTCTGTATGCGGTGAAGAAACTTGTTGCTAAGCCCTTAATTATTGTTATATATATATGTATTGTATATAAACGAACAGATGTTATGTAAGTATATGTCATATATATTCTTATACATGTGTGTATGTATTCCGCTTGCAAAAGCAACTTTTCTCTGAATAGATAATGGTTTTCTGTTATAATGAATCAGCAAATGTTTCTACATAGAAGTAATTGAAAAGACTATAAATTCGCCGATGATCATGACGATGATGGTGATGATGGTGATGATGATGATGATGATGATGATGATGATGATGATGATGATGATGATGATGATGACGTGATGAAGATGATATATAATTTTCAATTTATTGAAATAAAGGAGAGATAAATAAATGCATATAATACATGTCATAGGACAGAGGTTTGAATCCTCGGAGGCATTTTGTCCGCCATTAGGTTCTCAGTTCAAATTACGCCCAAGATGACTTTCTCTTTCATCCCTTCTGGGTCGAGATAATAAGTACCAGTTTAACACTGAGATCAATGTAATCGGCTTACTGACCTCTCCCGAAATTGTTGTCATGTGGATATCTATAACATTACATCACTCCGTCTTTCCCGATGTCCTCACACACACACACACACACACACACATTCGTACACACAAATATTTATATTTAAGACTATTTGCAGCAACATGCAAGCATTCAGGCACAATAGCTACCGATTGTGAGAAAGCGGAAGCGTTGCAGAGAGAGTTGAGCGTGGGTGGAGAACGAGAGAGAGAGAGAAATGAAAGTTAAACATTTAATTCAAGGCAATAATTTTTTGCGAGTCACTGCTGGAAATTCACAAACTCATTCATCAAATGAGTGATTACAAGCTGGTTGAATTTATTTGTTTAGTGATGCTAAAATTGTTTTGGTCCTGCTGAAAACAAATTGACTGGAAAATACAGATTTCACAGCTGAACATATTAATTTATAGACTTGTGGGTAACCTAGGGTGTTATCGGCAAAAATTTGTTGCGTAAAAGGGGAGGTGTACAGGATATTCATGTACTGATAGTTGGAGTGTGAATTTCATGGATGTTAAAAAATTATAGGGTGGAAAAGAAGCTGTACGTATATGAGTTCGGATGTTCTGAATGATCATGTATGAGTGTGAGTTTCTGCATGTATGCTTCTGAAGATAGGTGTTGTATGGATGTTGGGTGATGTATGGATATATTGCTTTTTAATAAACAGGAGATGTGAATGACATTTAAAAAAAAAACGTAGATGTGAATGACGTTAAAAAAAAACGTAGATGTGAATGACATTAAAAAAAAATTTACGTTTTAATAGGGTGGTGATAAAAGAGGAAGATTCATGATCATGTAGGGAGTTGGATGGAATCTCACGTTGTTACGTATTTGAAATTGAATTACTATCACTCGTTGGCGTTTACAAGAATACTGATTGGTGGATTCAGGCGAAGGGATAGAGTAAATGGGAATAATATATGCGATAGTATAATAGGCGTTACTCATCTTGTGTAAAGGCCAGCAATTTCGGTGGAGGGCGTCAGTTGTTTACAACGACAATAGTATTCAACTGATAATTATTTTATCGATGTCGAAACGATGAAAGACAAAGTCGACCACGGCACAATTTTAATTCAAAACATAAAGACGAAAGAAATACCACTAGGCATTTTGCCCAGGGCGGTAACAATATAAGAAACGCACTGCTTTGAAAGCGTCTAAAAAAAAAAAAATTATTAAGAAATATATAGCCGTGGTAGACTTTGGCTTTTATCATTTCAAGGTTAATAAAATACTTTACGAGTCGAGTACTTCATTCGTACTAAACTGCTGTCAAAAGTTGAAAAAAGATAATGATTTCTAATTTAATGTAAAGACGACGATTTTGAAGAGAAAGGATTTAGTTTACATGGTTTTCCACAAAGAGTGGCTGGTGCTTCCTTTTTATCAATCCGAAAAGGCAAAGAATAGAAGACCATAATATGATTTGAACTCAAAATAAGAGACCCGAAACAAATTGTTCTAAGGTTTCCTGCACCACACTGACCTATCCCTCTCACTACCATCATATCTATGTTAATGATAAATATAATTATAGTGCACGATGGAATATATTATCAGTAATATGACAAAAGAAAAAATGGGATTATGTGAGTATAATTATGTTTGGCTAGAAATTATAAATACATGTATGTTGAAATAAACATAAAATTATAATTGAAAATACGAACAAAATTATAGTCTAATGACAGGAAAATGATAATATTAATTATGATATTAAATGTGAATATCTTAACATGAATTTTTGTGAAGCACTCCAAAAACATGTTTTTAATTTCTTTCAGGGTTTTTATAAAATTGTTTGAAAAAATATTTTATTTTAAAACTTCATTTTACAATAATTTCAAAGCAATTCTTTATAAGGACGTTTCCAAAAAAAAGTTGCGCAAGTGTAACTAAGTAGGCATGGATACGAACGAAGGTGATTAAGGATAATAGTCTTAATTTGGAAAATTAAAGATAGCCTTGAAGGTAAAAAAATAAAAAGGAAATTAGTATTAATAATGGTAATAGCGTTTTAGTCATAATGATAGTGTTGAAGATAGGAAAATTGAGAATTGTTCCTTGTAAATTCGAAATATGTAAGCAAAGGCACAATAGGTACTAAGTTCAAGAAATTTGAAGAGTGAATATACTAAGGATCTTTTTTAAGAGTTATCGTTGGTAGAATCATTAAAGCCTCAGAGAAAATACTTTGCGACATTTTCCCTTTCTCTACGTTTTTAATTCAAATGCCGCCGAGTTAAACTTTCACTCTCATTCTTTACAGGTAGATGCAATAAGTCACAGTTCAGCACTGGAATATAATCGACTAGTACTCTCACTTAGTATTTCATTGTTAGTGATTATATTAGAAAAAATAGAAACTGACACGGTGACAAATAGTTAACAAGCTGGTTAAAATGCTGAGTGACATTTCTTTCGGATCTATAAATCATCAGTTTGAATTATGCTGTGGTCGATTTTACCTTTCATCGTCTAAAGATTCATAAAATAATTAACAGTTTTGTAGTGGGTCGATGAAACCGACTTCCTCACTTTACATTCACTGGTACTGTACCAGAATTAGAAAGAAATATTATGAAAGATGTCGTGTTCGTAAAATGGTTACCGTGCTGGACAAAATACTTATTCCCGCTATAAGCTCAAATGACACCGAAGTGAACTTTGCAGTCCATTCTTTTGGATACAATAGAATAAGCGCCAGTTGAGTATTGGATCCGATGTAATCAACTAACACACTTCCCAAAATTACAGGCCTTATGCCTTTGGTAAAAAGATTATTATTTTTTATACACACTCAACAGATTACACTGTTGGGAAAAAAAGAATCAGGCTACAACAATTACATGCGAAGAACCCTCGTATTGGGTTACAGCAAATAACCTTAGATGCCAAGAACCCTCCTAAGTATCCTAGCTGTTCCTAATAACACGGTTTTCTGCAGCTGTCCTAAACTGGATTTTGTGCCTGTTTCCTCTATCCATTTGTGTAGGTATTTACACAATGCACCTATAACTACTGGGACACATCTTGTCTGCATTTTCCATAGTCTCTGTAATTCAATCTCTAGGTCCTGGTACTATTTGTCTCTACTCTTCATTTAAAATCTTTCACCAGTTGGGACTGTAAAGTCAATTATCTGGTACATTCTATTCTCTTTATCTACTACTATCTAATCAGGCTTTCTAGCTTCTTTACTCAGTCAGTTTGAATTTTAAACTCCCACATCTTGTACTTCTTACGTTCTTGTAGTTTACTAGGTTCATGTTCATGCGATTTATCAGTATGGACAAATCCTAGCTCTCTACAAAGCGCCCAGTGGATTGCTCTCCCTAGATTATCATGTCTCTTCTTCTATACTTTCTGTGCTAGCATGCTACATTCTCTTACTCTATGGGTAACCCATTCTTTTTTGATTTGCATAATATACATTGGGAATCTATTTGGTTTTTGTCTATATTGGCTATTAAGAACTATTTAATTAGTCCTTACTGTTTAACCAGGTGCAGCTACTAACAAACTTTGTGTTTCCCTCTTCAGCTTTCTCTTCTGCAGCCTTAACCATGTTTTACTATTCCTATTTGCTGAAACAGTCTTTGGACATCTTCCATGCAACGCCTTCTCCTACCATTCAGATATTTTTTAACTGGTTTTTAAATTCGTTTTGCTATTTTGGTTTCCCTGTGTCTTGCTGTGGCTCTAGCAGCTTTTAATAAACTTTCTTCACTATTATCTACATGCAGTCTTCCACTGATATAAACCCACTTCTAACGTCTTTTCTGGGTAGGTATAATCTTGGTATTCCTGTGCTTCGGTCGTGTCTTCTATACATATTGCATTCCTTCCTAGTTCTTCTGCCTAGCTTTGTTAATTGAGTTTTTGTCTAATCTAGAAATACTGATGTGTATCTAAGTAATGATACTGCCCAAGTATTTACAGCCTTCACTAGATTCGGACCAGTTAGCTTTCACTTCATTAGCTTCCTCAACCTTCTGATGTACTCCTCAATTTTAATTTTCATTTCTATATTTAGTATTCTGTCTGATTCTAGTACACCTACATACTTATAACTCTCTCCTCCTTTCAATGTGACGTACCAGTTAATGCAATCTTTTTTTCCTTCTTACATGAATGGTAATCCAGCGATTATTTTCTTTACTGATCATTTCAAGTACTCCTACGATCGTGTTCTCGGTGAAAACTATAAACAGTCCTATAAACGTTTATTTGGTTTCCATAATTTTGGAAATTGGACTGTTATCAGTCCAGTAAACAATGCTGGGCCTATGTTTAAGAAAGTTTATAGGCAATGTCTCTACTTTGGTTCAGGAAGGCTGAAGGATCTTTTGTGTTTGAATTCACTGTGTCGAAGGATAACGCTACCTGACTAGTCTCCGATTCGAACTCACCACAAAACGACTGTCAGATTAATACATTTTCAACTAGATCATGTGTTTTCACATTCACAGAACAAGACACAAAGGACAGATATACACATATATTTAAGTATTTATGTGCATTTATCTGTATGTATACTTAATTTTGTAACCGTGTGTTCTTGCTTATTCTTAAGTACATAGAAATTTATGAGAGAATTCCATGTGTAAATGTAAGGTGAAACACAACAAAATTTAACTCGTATGAAATGTGTGCAATACCATTATTTCTTTGTATAGTAAGTAGTATAAAGATAATAGAAGAGGTAGAATGCTCTAACTATTTTGAAACAATTACTTCTGAAATCACCACCAAAAGAATAAGTAACTTCATTGTTTCGACGCTAATTTATTCAAATAATATCATTACAAATTTCAGTCGGGTAACATATTTTTTACATAATGAATATTTGAAATAAGTTATCATTTAGTAACTTTTCTATGTATCAGTATGTATACCTATAAGCACCTGTATCTGCTTATGGGTTACTTTTTATGTGTTTCTGCCAAAGATATTTTATGAAGTTGATATATAATATTTGTATTAATATGATTGATGTACAGGCTAAAAGTATCTTACCAAAAAGACATTGTTTACTTCCCATATTTGGATTTTATATGCCCATTTCTTTTATTAATTCTGTGTAATATCTCCTAACCATATTTCCGCATGGATCATAAACGTTCGCCGATAATAGAAATTCATTGAAGCAAATTTAACATTCGAAACCATGTAACGCATTGCTGGAAAAGGACATTTTAAATTCGTTGCTTGGCTAATTGTTCCACATCATTTCTGATCCATATTGCAGTTTGTTTATTAGTGCATTTCAGCTCTATGCATTAGTAAATTCAAACGGCTGCTTTTAGTTATTTGAAATTGTGTCCTCTGATATTAAGCAATAATGAATATCTTCGACCATAAATCAGTAACTCTCGCATTTGTGATACGTGAGTTTGTGCAGGCGTGTGGCTTTGCGTGTTACTGTGTATACATACATACATATATAAATATACACCCTTACATATGTATTACGTATATATATGTATGTATATGTATATATATATATATTTATATACACTCATTCATGTTTAGTGAACCGGAGGAACTATAATATTTTTATAGCCATCAACGATAGTTTTTCACCTTGATGAATGGGCGAATTGTATGATATCGATCAAGTGGTTTTAAAGGAATTTCATTTATATGCAACCAAATCAGACCACCAATGAACAAACGGTTCAGCAGTTACATCCGTAACAACAGAGTTAAATATTTTGTTGTTTCAAATATATGACATCGGTGTGCAGGGATTAAATCCGTGATAACTTTAATGATGCTTTATTTCTTTACTTTCGTTTATATTCGATATTTCTTTAGCTTGTTCAATGATGTTCTCCAAAACACAAACTGTCAATCAAATATATAATGGACAAACATCAAGTATGGTAAACTATTTCGCAAAAAGGTTCCTCTGTGAATTTTAAGCTTTTCCATTACTTTCCAATGCGTATTGTATATTTGATTTCGTTTTAGAATATTTGAACTTAATGAATTTTGCTAAAAGAAGCAGCAAAATTAGAGTCTTCCTTGTACAAACAGTAATGTGCAGCCTTCCTATTTAAAGGGAAAAACTACACTGCTGCATTTCCCTCTCCTCCTCATCCTCCTACTATTACTTATACAGCTGATGGCACCACTATACTGCTATCGCCACCATCAGCACCATAGATACTACTAACACTTTATAAGAAATTGACCAAACATTTTGGTTGTGGGAGGCGGCAGGTCGACGACATCGACCCCAGTGCTTGAATGGTATTTATTTTATCGACCTTGGAGGGATGGAATAAAGTCAATCACACCGAAAATGAACTGAGAACGTAAAGTGGAACCAAATACCGCTAAGCAATTTTCCCCGGTTCGCCGCATTGCTGCGACTAATGATATCGATAATCATAATGATGATAATAATAATAATAATAAAAATAATAATAATAATAATAATAATGATAATAGTAATAATGATGATGATGATGATGATGATGATGATGATGATGATGATGATGATGATGATGATGATGATGATGATGATGATGATGATGATGATGATGATGATGATGATGATGATGATGATGATGATGATGATGATGATGATGACGACGACGACGACGACGACGACGACAATGATGATGACGATGATGATGATGATGATGATGATAAACAACTGTGTCATTGATTATCGGAGCTTCAGGGTTAATATCATGTATTATCAAAATATAATACATGGGCCGAATAACAAATTAACAAATGAGGAGAACACGAATGAATTATAAACTACACATGTTATACAAATACATAAATCTTGAAAGAGAAGGGTATAGATCTCGAATCGAATCACCAGCTTAACTCTATCGAGAACGACACAAATCCAAATTCACTCTGAATATATGCTGCGAATATCTTCTTCAATCTACTGCACTCCCTTGTACATACTTCAAGGACTTCTAGTCATTCCAGCATTTTGTATTACGGTTCGCAATCTTTTCATTACAAAAAGAGCAATTTTCTCATTACACTCAATATCTCTTCATATGTAACTTAAAGAAAAACAATTGGTAAGGGCTTCAACGAAGATAAAGGTGTTCGATTTAGGGTTAAGGTTTTGGAGGAAAACATATATCTCTGTGCGGTTAAAGAAGAGACGTGCTATGATACAATGGATATTGCCGATAGTTAAGTACGTCCACACTCACAATTAGCTGTTCAACATACCTGCACAAGTCAGAAACGCTCCAATACCGAATGCATGCCTGCTGCAGAGTTTTGGCATTTTGGATACATTCCACGCAGATCAATCAGACCACACTGTAGAATTAATATCGTATGCTTTCTCTGTAGCGTTGCCAAGTTGAAAATTTCTGGAAGCTATCCCAGGTAATCGTAGACCAAATATCTTGAGGAATAAAATATATAGTCTTCCCGTATCTCTGCTCAACGTCACTCAGTATGTCGAACTGCCAATCATCATCTTTACTTGACGCAAGATTTCAAGTCCTTCAAGATGGCAGGCAGCAGTTGAATACCGATATTCAACTGTTAAAGTAATATTTACGGTTTTCTGAGTGAATTAACTTGATTAGACGAGGACACAAGAAAACAATGACTGAAATTTGGAACAAACATTGGATCTTTTCGGTTTGAACGGCAGTTTTTAACATAATTTCTAGATAACTAAAAAATGTTATACTTCGTATACTGGTAGAATGTGTTTATAAAACATCTTTTTCTCTTGGCTTTATTGAGAAAATTCTATAGTTTGTAAGATATTTGCTGTTTTTCTTTTTTTCAATTTCTGCAATTTCAACCACTCGAAGACGTCCATTGAATAAAAAAAACATTTTGTGTCGTATGAATATGCTCCTCGTTTAAGAAACAGATTGGGTTAATTTACATTTGTGAAGAAAAAAAAGATACCCTTCTCCCCACCCCTAACACTAACTCTAACCCTAACCATAACTAACCCTAACCCTGAAACAGATTGAAATGCAATAGATCGATACTAGGGTCATAATTATGGGTGACAATTTCATATGACACCGCTAGAAAAAATTGCCGTTCAATCCGAAAAATCTCAAATCCTTAATACATAAATATCATTTTTAGCAAAAATACATAAATCTTGAGAATTATTATTGAATATCTCTTGTCTAATGAAAAAGTATTGTATGATTATCTACTATCATTTGTAATATAACTAAGCCAAAGACGTCCGTATAAGATATCACGTGTTTTCACTACAGTGCTAGTTTTTGAGTACGTTGAACGGTGAGTAGCCAAACAAAAATTAACTGAACCTGGGTTAAGCCTGTCTATAATGGCTAAACAGCTACCAACAAAATTAAAAAAACAAAAATCTGATGTTAATTTCATGAGATTAGTATCCTTTCGGTTTGAACGGCAGTTTTTTCTAGCGGTGTCGTATTAAGTTGTCACCCATAATTGTGACCCTAGTATCGATAAGTATGTGTGTATATATATATATATACACATACTTATCGATACTAGGGTCACAATTATATATATATATATATATATATATATATATATGTATATATATATGTATATATACATACATATATATATATATATGTATAAGTATATATATATGTATATATATATATACATATATATATATATATGTATGTATATATATATATATATGTATGTATATACATATGTATATGTATAAGTATACATGCATATATATGTATCTATGTATATATATATATATATATATATATATGTATATATATACATATGTATATATATACATATATATATATGTAGAAATATACATACATATATATATGTATGTATGTATATACATATGTATATATATATATACACACACATACTTAGGTATGTATATATGTGTTTACGTCCTCGTAATTCAACGGTCCCACATGGATTTAATCACATGGATCGCAATCCTCCAAGGTAATTTTTTCAAGAACTATTATTGAACTCGAGATACACAAAGACTTTACAATGTATCGGTGTACCTATTTTGTAATTTTTGTATATGTTTATTATTTTTTTGCAAAAAACAATGTAATTTTCTTTCTCCCCCTCCTCAATTATAAAAAAAAAATTATTTTCATCATACAATTCTTGAAAAGTCGCATTACGACGAAAACCAGTTTGAATTAATATATATATATATATTTATTTAAAAAATTTTCCATAAATATATATATATATATATTTATTGAAAACTTTCCATACACCCATTTTCATTAAAATTTAACTTCAATTTAGCATTCTGCCTTTTTATAATTTTTCCTTGCCTATATATATATATATATATATATATATATATATATATAATATATATATATATATATATACGACGGTCTTCTTTCAGTTTTCGTCTACCACATCCACTCAAAAGGCTATGGTCGGACACTTGATCGAGATGCCACGCAGTGGGACTGAAGCCGGGACCATGTGGTTGGGAAGCAAGCATCTTACCACACAGCAGCACCTATTTGTGTGGTACATATTTATAGATCTGTAGTCAGGAAAATGGATATGTATTTCACATAATGGGTGACAATATAACACTCTATTTACACTGGTAATATTGGTTTGAATTAAGTCACAAGGCCAGCAATTCGATAACATATACGCCAGTGCTCAAATGATACCTATTTTCTCGACACTGAAGGAATGAAAGGCAGTGTATACTTGGACAAGGCGGCGAGCTGGCAGAAACGTTAGCACAGTGGCCGAAATGCGTAGCCGTATTTCGTCTGCCGTTACGTTCTGAGTTCAAATTCCGCCGAGGTCGACTTTGCCTTTCATCCTTTCGGGCTCGATAAATTAAGTACCAGTTACGCACTGGAGTCAATATAATCGACTTAATCCGTTTATCTGTCCGTGTTTGTCCCCTCTGTGTTTAGCCCCTTGTGGGTAGTAAAGAAATATATACTTGGACTGAATTTGGACTCAGAACGTCAAGTCGGAAACATGCCGCTAAGTATTTTGTCAGGCGCTGTAACGAATCTACAAACTCACCGTTTTTTTACACGGGTAATATTACGCGCAGGGCCGGGCAGCGAGATGTCAGAATCATTAGAAAGTCGGGTAAAAAGCTTTGTGCCACTTCGTTTGTTTTATTGCATGAGTTCAAATTTTGGCGTGGCCGACTTTGCCTTTCATCCTTTCGGGGATGAAAACATAAGTACCAGTTGATCACAGGGGGACGACGAACACATTTCCACGAAATTGTTGGCCTTGTACCAAAATTTGAAACCAATATTAATCACGAACATCATCACAGAAATAAACTCAAACGCACTCACTCGGATAAGTTTTCGCAATAACTTCGAACGCGCAACCAAAATGATTGAAACATACCACCTTTTCTTACACAATCTCGTTCAACATAGAAAGAAAATAGAATAGTGTTCTTACTGTGTTCTGACTTCCAATTTACCTTTCATCTTTTCAAAGTCGACAAAATTTAGTAACAGTCAAGAATGAAGATCTGAATATTCAACTTACCCTACCCACAAATTTCTGGCCTGCGTCTATGTAAGGATATGTTATCAAAAGTAAACTGCACTATAGGTATAGGTCAACGCAAAGCTTAAATAAACTAGATTCAATAATAAAACCATTTACTCCGCTTCGCTGCCATTTTTTTTGTCAAGAATGTTTGTATAGAAATTTCTGTACATCTAGAATTCCAGTAGGTAATTTTTTTTAATTTCTTAAATGATTCTTTTTATCATTGCTTTACACTCACGCAACCGTATTGAGATATTATTGTTAAAATTTCCAAAGAAATACTCTCTCTTCTGTTCGGTATTGTATTCAGTTAAACAACTTACCGATTCTCGCAATCTTTGATATATACAATATATAATTTTTATTCAATTCAACAACATCTCTCGGTGTTGAATCACACGCGTTTAGTAATTTGACTGTTTTCCCAAGAATTCACATTCACGTTAGAATGCTCTGGGCAAGTTATATATGATTATTCAAACATTTTCTAACGTTAATTTAATTCCTTTTTCTAGACTTGCTTAACTTCTCAGTTTCCTGAAACTCAATTACTTGTCTCATATGTACATTTTAAAAAATGTTTTAAAAATAACATATTGTATACATAACACGAGCCCCAATTTCTTTTCTTTTTTTATATTTTATGTACGAATTATTACATCGTTAATCTTTACATTATGTTTTTGAGACGTAGATGTTTTATTTGGACAAGTTTTAATATCCTGTTTCAATTTTCTTATTTGCCAAATACTGTCAGTTTTATTTATTCTAGAGTAGAATATAATGCAGTTTAAATCGACAGTCTGATTCGCTTACTGTTAGGAGAATAATTTTTATTTAATCTATATCTATTGAACGACATACCTGAAGCCACACGTCAACTGGAACAATATCTTTTATAACAATGTTACCATAGCAAATGTGTGTGAAACTGCGTGATAAGAAATGGCTAGAAAATGACTAAAAGTTTAAAATATTATTGAACGTTATGAAAAGAGTAGCTAGACACATTATTTTCTAGTTCATCTGACTGAGAAAATGTAAATCCTTTTAGCTAAGCATAAAAGGTTCATAAGTCGACCTTGTCTTGCGTCAAATGGACAGCATACTCTGTTAGCTATTTTACTATTGTGTCACTTTCATTTTAAAGTTTCTTGGAAGTTATGGCTTTACATAGCAATAAATTTTTGGTCGTTGGCCTCAATTTCCAAGCGCTGTGATTGTTTGAACTAAAATATTTAGCAAAATCACATGTATCCAATCCGGTCAACATTCAACTCTTTATTTCACACGTGTATTCAGTGATATCAATATTTACTTCACATGAATGCAACATACATCAAGCAGCTTGTATTAATCTGTGACTTTCCTTATGTAAAGTACAAATGCTTGTGGTGCACATTTCAGTGAGCCTATATACCATCATAGTTCTGTAAATATCATTGCTTTCTTCAAAGAAATACAATTTGTTGTTCGAGGAGGCTAGTTTTCTCTGCCCAATTGTCCTACCATCATGTATCTTTCAACGCATATCCAAGAAGATAGAAACTAATACTCCACTATCATCTTCCTCTACAAGTTCAAACTCGGAGAAAATTGATGACTGCGGGAACAAGCGGGAGGGTGTCTCTCAATTCAGCTCACACTCTTCTGCATCCCTCAAACGAAAATGCTTGCCGTAGATATAGCACAAAGGAAAACTGAATGTTATTCATGCTAAAACAAAATAGTGGTAGGATAATATTTATAAGCTCAAATAGCAAGTGTCTCAGTAACTGTCCAGATAAATTCAGTAGTCGGCAATTTGGACACTGCTAGAATGCATAAAGAAACTTTTGTTGTGTAATGCTCATTTCGCATATGTCCTTCTTACGGCACATTGTGTATGATATTCTACGAGCATCTCCAAACAACATCTTTTCTCGTTAATAGTTCTCTAAAGAAACGAACAATTACAACGGATCTTTGACCAACGAGTATTGTGTTGTAAGTGACTGAAAATAGCGGTAAGGCTTTGTGTAACGGAAAATTTCGTCTCCACATGCTCTGTGGACATCTTTTGGATCTTTTCGGTTTGAATGGCAGTTTTTTCTAGCGGTGTCATATGAAATTGTCACCCATAATTATGACCCTAGTATCGATCTATTGCATTTCAATCTGTTTTAGGGTTAGGGTTTGGGGTGGGGGAAGGGTATCTTTTTTTCTTCACAAATGTAAAAATGTTTCTTAAACGAGGGACATATTCATACGGCACAGAATGTTTTCACCTCAATAGAACGTCATTGATTGGTTGAAATTGCAGAAATTGAAGAAAAAAAAACAACAAATATCTTACAAACTATAGAATTTTCTCAATAAAGCCAAGAGAAAAGGATGTTTTATAAATTTATTCTACCAGTATACGAATTTCAAAGTGTTTAGTTACGTGGGAATTATTTTAAAAAACTGCCGTTCAAACTGAAAGGATCCCATCTTTTCACCGGTCGTTAGGTTGGTCTTCCAAGTCATCGACACTTCACGTCACTGCGACAGAAATGCTACATATACCAATTAGTGACTTTGATGGCCTAGGTTGGGACTATGCATTAACTTTATTCTCGGTTGATCTTGCTTCTGTAATTATTGAAGACTGCAACTAATTTATGTATAATGGGTATACAAGGAGTGTGAGAAAATATTACACAGTCGAATTCGAAAAATGCTATTGAGGCAATGAATTGAAGAGTAGGACGGTAAATCATATATGGAACTGGAATGGTCTGATAATAATAGTAATAATAATAACAATAATAATCATAATAATGTTCACTTTATTGGCCACAAGAGCCGGGCAGAAAACAGAGAAAGACAGTATAACACATGCAAGAAGTGGGGCTCACCACAAAATTAGTGTATATAATCAAAATTATGGATTGTGTGTAGTTCAATGTGGATTAATTTTCACAGGAGGTCTTCCTCACCTCCAGTTGGCTATTACTGTCTTCCAAGACGATATAAACAAAAATCCACCACAAATTAACCTCAGCCTTCTTTCTAAACGTGATGGATGGAGAACATTTTTTACGCTCCAGAAGGGAGGATCGGATTGCTTGGCGGCCAGCGCTACAGTCTCGGAAAGCATTGAAATGCCCACAAAGTGCTTGACTCTAGAAATGTGCTGGAAGCCTGGGAGTTCTCTTTCAGTGCACCTTCTACTTATGCCTAGGAAGGGATATATGGTAATGTCTACCCGTGTTTATTTCGGCCTTACTCTTTGGCCGTCATGTAGGTTATCCACACAAACACACACACACACACACACACGCACGCACACACACACACACACAACACACACACACACACACACATACACACACATATATATAAAACCCTGTGACTTTTCCGCAGTTGTGAATGCATTATTATTGTTATAGTTCTGGTCGATATTTTTGTCGCTAAGAGTTGATGTTTTTGGTATTGTCACATTTATAAAATTTCCTTGCTGTGTGTGTATGTGTGTTTGTTGTTGTTGTTGCTGTTGTTGTTGATGTTGATGTTGATGTTGCTGCTGTTCTTTATGTTCATCCTGGGGTGAGGCGCACTTTATTTTGATCTTCATGAGAGCTTACTTCCCTATTCCATTTGAGGGTAGAATGTGGAAGACTCTGAGGTGTCTTGCATTTCACTTTCAAACCTACCTTTTACTGCTTCTTTCATTTCTTATACCAAAGCTGGCGTCGCCATCTCTATTTATAAAGTTATATTTCCGTAAACAAAATGACCATTATCTAATCGAATTCATGATCCCAAAGAAGCACATACAAGCAGAAAACCAAAACTATGAAATTGTGGTGTATATAACAAACGTTTTCCTAACTAAATAAACAGTTAACAACTTTTGAATACACAAATTAAAGAATTGAACTTACGAGCGAGAAGCCACACGTGCTTCCAGTACAACAATAACATAAAATGCAACAACAATAATGATAATAATAAGAATTAGAGAAGAATTTTATATTTTGTAGTGATAAAAATTATATATTCGTGAAGGAGGAACAACAATGTCTTTAGACGTAGAGTAAGACAGTATTGTAAAAGGAAGGAAGACAATTTAAGGAAATAAAGATTTGAATTACATTTCCGTGGATCGTATTTCCAGAAACTATATTAAAGAGATGTCAAGAAATTGACAAATTATGACGCATTTGACGAAACCATGCGCTTAAATTTGCTACGCTAGGTTTGCTTCACAAATGTGATAGCTGAATAACTCTAAGTTTTCTTATGTGTAAACCTTATTTCAGATATATCTATACTCACTGTCAGAAATGATTCACTTGCGAGGCTCAACCACTTCAGACAAATTCCAACTAACATATTACGTATTTGAAGTGACATTAGAATGATCACATACATGTATGTACATATGTTTATTACTCTCTCCGTGAGAATATATCGTTTAGAGATGACGTTGAGCTGAATGATATTTCATTGATCAAACAAAATTTAGATGTGGAAATCTATTTAATATTGAAGTGGAAATGAGGTCAATTTCACTGTGTCAGCTGAAATTTCCTTCATGAAGAGGCGTTGAGGATCTTTTAGAAGTAGAATTTCTAAATAATGAGTATATGCAAAGATTTTTACTACGTTACCATACTGAAATATCTACTCTTAGAAATAAGCTCATATAAATTATTCTAATGGAATATATCTTTAACTGTATATCATCTTACCAAATAATTTTCTGTATGCTCAAAAACAACAGTTTCATTAATCATTCTATAAAGTTTTACGGCATTACTTTGCTTACATTAAGTTTGATAGAATAATTGTGGCATTTTATTTATGATACGAAGATATAGGACATTCAATTCTAAGAATAATTATTTTGACCACAGCAATTTTTGAATTCAGTAGAAATTAGAACATACGATATGTTACATTGGATACAATGCATCTACTATTTGAAGGGATCTTGTCTTTCTCTGAATAAGGCTGATTATGACAAATTTTAGAAATTCGTTTTCTGAATTGAATTAGTCCCAATGTGGTTAAGCGGCATCAAGCGATTCAGTATTCTGGGTTAGCTTTATGATGATACTGAATTAGTACACATGAAATCGCAACTTGGACTCATTTATACTTAATTTCTAAATCCTTAAATCCTTAAAATTGTTTCGGCCCAAAGGCTGCAGCCATGTTAGGGCACCACCGCTGAATGAGCTACACTAACATGTGAATCCACATCTGATACGTGGCACTTGGTCAACAAGGGAGTTTGATGCTGCTGCTCGCATCAGTGTCTCCTGTCGTGAGGTAGGTTTATCTGGGACCCCCAACAAGAAGAGATCCAGTTTATTTTTATAGAACCACACATCCACACCATGCACGTCTCTCAGGCATTTAGGGAGGATGTTAAAGAGCTGTGGTCCTCTAGTTTGTATATTGAGCATATTTCATTAGTATCTCGATATCAGCTAAATAAAACCCTACTTTGGAATTCGTTGGATTCGTTGGAGAAGGTGTTGCATCTGGTTTGTCACGACAAGAAACTGTTATCACTGATCCAATGTGTCAGAGATAACATACGATAACGTTACACAGTGTTAAATAGCTAAATAAAATAACGTTGCTTCTATAGGTTATATGATATATTAAAACTTGAAAGTAATATCTATGTATTCAATATTAGGAATATAAGGAATAACTTAATTATTTGTCTATAATCATATCATGAGATAATATAATTTGAATATATTCTTTAATAAAAGCACTGCATCTCTAGACATTGATTGAAAGTAGTGAAATATAGTTATTAATATTCTGTTGTAGTAGATTAGAGAGGTATTACAATGTCTCAAAGTAGCTCACTTCAGAGTTATAGTGATATATATATCAATGTCACTGCAACGAAAGTTGCGGTGAAATAGATGACCTTTGTTACACATAGGATCGCGTTCAGAACAGAACGGTTGTATATGACAGACGGTAAACCAGATCCAGCGAATTATCTTATACAACAATCTGGTGTTTCTAGTAGAAATTCAGAACGAATCTTTGGTCTGATGATATTCAGCATGAATTCCAGTGGGTGTTTTCATCAAAAACAGAGCATGACACGTAAGCCGTCCTCTATGTCCCTTCAGGATGCTGTATAATGTATTGTACACGATCCCTCCTTTTCTGAGTAAAATCATGAAATAAGCGAAAGAAATTTGATGTCATTCCTTGACTTTTAAAAGCTTTTCTATGGTTTTGATTTGTAAGTATATGTTCTTAAAAGTGAAACGCCAAGAATATGTTTATCGTTTGATAGATGTTATTAATTTCGACAAAATGTTTCGTGAGTTTATGATAGCTCTCCGTAGATTAAAATGTTTTCTTGAAAATATCTAATAGCTATTAAATATACTAGAAGCAGTCAACCTCAGATATCTGTCAAATATCATTGTGGCGAATGTCCTTTCTCGTAATGTTTCTTGGCATGGATACAGTAATTATCCCTGTATTATTTATATATATCTCTTCAACACCTTTTAGTATTCGGCAAATGGAATGAAGAGTTTGGTTCATTAATCATATTAATATATACTTCAATAATAATTTTTTTTATTTTATATCCCACTGTGATTGATGAACCTTCCACACTCATGGGACAGATTAATATATACTGGTAATTTATTGATATCTTTCTGCACGTTAAACACTAGTAATCAATAAATTCTATATCGCTCAATGTTCCTCATAGCTGTTGATCACGGCTGGAATGGGACACTTTCCTTTTACTTTCATCTTTTATAAAGTGATCATACGTACTAGATCTGGTAAATAGTGAACAAAGTTGTTCATGTCAGAAACGAAGATCAATAATTTAAAAACAGAAATATTACAGCTAAGATATATATTACGATAAAAAATCGATAATTTGATCACAGACATTGAATTTCGAATCATCAGCATTGTTTCTATGGTTTTACTTTGATGCTTCATTACAAAGATCTTTCCCCTTTACACCAGTACTGGATTTTAAAGGACAAAAAACAAATTTCCGCTAAAAGATTTCAGTACAGGATATAAACAGTTTCAAATACTGATCTGGTTCTTCCTTGAACTAGTTTTCAGAATGGAGGACAGGTTTTCGTTTATGAAATTGTTTAAAAATACGTATCATTTAAAAATATTTTTCTTTCACTTCCCTCATTGGCAAGAATAGTTCATCTTAATCTGTGTTACTTCAATTCTAGGACTACTTTGGTGCTCTGTAAATTTTGAAGAAGGACTTGTCGGTGAGATGCCTGAATGCCTCAATTGCTAGAGTGTCAGCGGAAGCTCTTTACCTTATTAGTCCCGGCTCTTGAAATAGTTAGCTCTAATTCTGCTGAGATTTTCTTTACCATTCATTCCTCATCAATAGATAAAATAAAGTATTGATTAAATTATTGGTGTCAACGGGATGGAAATGCCACCTCACCTGAAAATCGCCGCCTTTGTGGCAAAATCAGGATTTTTCACGAAATACTTTTACGCTCTCTTGTGAAAAAACATGACTTACATGGAAAACGCAAGAGTTGAATCAACGTCACGTTTTGTAGAGTATGTTATAGAAAGCAACAGTTAGGCTTATATCTGATCGCACCAGCGATTGAGGTCAATCGAGACTGGTGATTTCGGTCAACTGTTTCACTTGTGGTGCACTCCTGCGTTTCCTATTGGCTAGACTTGCCTCTAAAACATCTGAGCTATGATTCTTTTCTGAGGCAATCTGACAATATGCAGATTTGCCAGAGGCGTAATCTCCCAGATTTGAGAAATAGTGCTTCGATTTGAAGCATTTCTTTGATATAATACCAGCTTGTAATATTGTTACTAAATTGAATTGTGCATCAAACTTTACTAATGGAAATAAACTCGTGCGTTGTTGCTTTTCTTTCTAGAACAAATAAGAAAAACGATCCGCTATTGTTTAATTTCACACCATAGATGCTGGAAAAGTTGCTACGGTAACGCGTTTCCTTAAACAATACAAGTTATAGTCATGACTCCAAACTGAAAGGTTTTTTTCATCATAGGTTTGCAAACTGTAACCTAATCTGTAGCGATGCAAAAGCAAAACAAAGCAAACAAATGGCAACGAAAACAGTCAAGAGCAACACATTTAGAAATTGCCTATATCTGAATGGTAGTCATATAAAGACTTTCTACCATGAAAGAATTAGAAACACTGAGTTCCAAACCATTAATATGGTACACTATCAACTATGTCAGATTCCACATTCAGTGATTAATAGACAAAATAACATATACAAAATTTTCCTCAAAATATATTCTTCCGGTCATTTATATTCACTGCACATCATTAAATTTTCTTTGATATTACCTATCAACCTTTTCAACCTGGGTTCAAGTTATAAGTCTATCAATTGTCAAAACGCATTATGATAAGATAGACATTTTGAAATATAGCTTTCACTATCTAACAAAGGGAGGAAAAAATGAAATCCTTTTAATAACAGTTATTTTTGCTATTGATGTTCATTCTTCTTTCTTCGATAATGAAATGACAACAAAGATTTTTCTGGCAATTACTCTTGTTTAGTTCGAGCTGTTTATTTTTCTTTCTGTCTGTAGTTGTGCATAGTTGCGAATGAATTTGTGCGTGATTATTTGTCTGTAAAATATATGAAGACATTTGTGTAATATCCATCTATCTATCTATCTATCTATCTATCTATCTATCTATCTATCTATCTATCTATCTATCTATCTATCTATCTATCTATCTATCTATCTATCTATCTATCTATCTATCTATCTATCATCTATCTATCTATCTATCTATCTATCTATCTATCTATCTATCTATCTATCTATCTATCTATCTATCTATCTATCTATCTATCTATCTATCTTCTTAAGCGCATATATATATGTATATATATATATACATATCAATTCATTAAAATTCATTAAATATCCGATTTTGAACGGAAAGTATGTTTTATTCTATCTCAACAAAGAGCAGTGCATTTATTCAAAGTATGCACCGAAATCCTTTAACACTATTTTGCCTTTTTATCAGTAGCTTATTTATACTGGCAGCGAAGAATTCTAGAGAGCAAGAGGTGGTGAAAACAAGAAAATCTGTTTTTGCATCTTCCTCAGATTTGAAGTGTTTTTCTTTGCAAAACGTTGTCTAATGCCTGGAAAACGTGATAAAAGTTGGCGCATGGTCTCCTGAATATGGTGGACAACAAGGTACTTCCAAGTTCAGTACCTGTAACTTGAGTAACGTTTTCTGTACATGTGGTCGAGTATTGTTTTGCAAGAGAATTGGCCTGTCTCTGTTGACGAATCCCGGTTGTTTAATTGCAAGTTCACTCATCATTTCATCCATTTGGTTAACGTATACATTCGCTGTAATTGACCTGTGAGGTCTCATGAAGCTATAGTTGATGACCCCAGCGCTAGAGCATCAAACATACACCATTACCTTTCTTCTTTTGGTAAATATTCTTTTTTGGATTGTGGTTTGGCAATTCGTTTCTATCCACCGAAAGTACAGGACACTTGCTATTGTTGAAGAAAACCCATCTTTGATCACACGTAACAATACGATACAAAACTGTTTAGATTTTATGCCGTGACAGCAAAGAACAGCAAGTTTCAAGACGACGTTGGGCTTGATGTGCGTTCAGATTGTGTGATACCCACTTGTCCAGTTTCTTTATCTTGCCGATGTGTTTCAGATGGTCCAATACTGTTGGAATCGAAAATCAAACCTTAATGCTAGCTCACGCGTTTGAGATGTGTCCGCGTTCATTATAATTTCCAGTTCAGTATTATCCACCTTTGGTCTCAAGTCTACCACGGGTCAGTCACCACACAGGTACTTCTCAAGTCATCGACATACTGTACGCTGTGTAGATTGGGGAGAAAGATATTAAATGCTGCTCTTCGGAAAACCTTTAGTTGGAGGGTTCATTGTGTAATATCAAGACAATCATAGTGAGTCAGCGGGAAATTGTGAAAAGATCCAGTTATAAACGAATTAAACTTAACTCTGTAAGCAAATTACAAAATAAAGAATATCTATTCCTATTTTATTTTGTTCATTATCTTTACGTGTAGCATTTTCCGTTTAACGTACTGTAGGAATATACGAGCAGATACCCATACGCATGGCAGACAGTGTAATAGAAATGAATAAAGTTTACTGAGATGGAAACGAAGATAGCCATTTCACTTTATATTACCTTCTACGTATTAAGAAGAACTGAATTATAAATACCTACACGAAATTTATTACCCAATTTAATAAATATAAAGGAGCAGACCCTATTCGATATTGCAGTCCGTCATATATAATACAAGGGAATCAACTATATATTTACTTAAACATTTTCACTCACACACGCACACGCAAACACACACACACACGCGCACACACAAATATACACGCACACGCACGCACACACATGCGTGCGCAGACTATGTCCACAAGGACAAATCCATACATGTTTGCATATATACAGTATTTGAATTACGTAATTTTTATATATTTTAAAGCTGGAATATCAGCTGCACATTGTATATCACAGCACTTATATGAAAATACGTTGATTAAACCGAAATAACCTCAAGAAATTCTCATTTATATGAAAGATATTACAACTAACATATTTATTGTATTAATAATTCTAAGACAGTTTATATTCACAAAAAAACCACATTTGTTTAACAGATTCTATAAGCATTATTCATAATAATTCAAATTGTATATTGCCATTGAAGAAATAGAAAATGTGTATGATTAAGTGATTTGTTCAATGCGAATTTTAAAATAAACTATTTTTCCAGTATATAATTGCTTTCGTCGATATTGTCAAAATATTGATATTTTGCATTATCGGTCCCAATTTATACACGATACCTGATAATAATTGACCGTAAGACGGAAACAGGCACACAATTGTGTTTAAGTATACTCAAATATACAAATAAATGCAAGCGCACACATATATAGGTAGATATTTTCTTGCAGGGACATAAACTCATAAAGTGGTCGATTGAAAGATTCCTTACAGCATAGAATAATATGCCATAAAATTTTCTACTCGAGATCCGTAAATAAAGTCTAAGACAGGCCCTGGAATGAATTTAGTCAGTTTCCCTCCCTTACACACATTTTTACTGTTTCACATTATTGTGGTAATAACACTCTAACAAGGTAAGTGAAAGGTTCTACCAAATTTAGAACGAGAAATCCAAACCATTTGTTACAGCGTCATTTCTACGGCCACAGTAGCACAAACGATCAAGTTTCGGCTGATATCCATGTGTGTCTGTACATGCAGACACACACATATACATACGCACGCATTTATATAAATATTTGTGTGTGGGCATATATGTGGGTATGTGTGTGGGATATATATATATATATATATATATATATATATACAAACTAGCAGTATAACCCGGCTTTACCCGGGATTAATTTAGGGTTATTGACCTAATCAAGTTCTTTATTTGAAACCAAACTACGACGTCAAATTTGTGCGAAATCCATTGAAATTGGTTTATGTATGTATGTATGTATGTATATATATAGACAACACGCACACTCACATAAAAACTACGTTTATAAACGGCTTAGATTATAATTAAATTAATATATAGTTAGTGTGTTGTTTTACCTCAGAACTACTATATTAAATACTAATATATACCAATTCATCATTATTCACTGATACGAGGGACGTTCAATAAGTAATGCCTCTGACCAACTTGCAGTTGTTTGATCTAGCTAAAATGTTGCATGTGCAATTATTTATATCTCTATAGATTAAGAGGCAAATTACAGTTCTGAACACATTGTGATTTATGATTTACAGGTGTTTGAACTGAGTCAAGTGCGAAATAGAGCATGTTGAGTGACGAGCAGTGATCCGGTTTTTGTATTTGAAAGGACGTACACCACGGGAGACATTTGAATTAATAAAAGTAACTTATGGTGATGATGCCCCATCATATGACCTTGGAAAACGCTGGTATCGTGAATTCAAACATAGTCGGTCTCTGTGGAAACAGTTCCCAAATCTGGTCGCCCCCCTTCTGCCATTGATGAGGCATCTGTCCGTCAAGTTAAAGCTGCCATTTTGGAAGATCGACGCATAACTATTCGCCAAATAGCCCATGGGGTCACGATTAATACCGGGTCTGTGGAAAATATCATTCATGACCACTTGCATATGCAAAAGGTATCTGCCAGAGGGATTATCAGTTTGCTCACGCCTTTCCAGAAGCAAGAACGCGTCGAGTGCTCGAGGATGAATTTGGAGATGTGCCAAGAAGATGAGTCAAAATTTTTCAATAGACTGATTACACAGGATGAAACCTGGGTCCATCACTATGATTCAGAGACCAAAGCCCAGTCAATGCAGTGGAAGCACCGTGACTCACCTCCTCCAAAGAAGGCAAGGGTGTAGCCCTCCGGTGGCAAGGTCATGCTCACAGTCTTCTGGGACCAGGACGGAGTAGTGATGACAGATTTCCTGGCAAAGGGTACCACAATTACACGAGCCTATTATGCTTCACTTTTGACGAAATTAAGAGAAGCTATCAAAATCAAGAGGTGGGGGCAAGATCAGCAAAGGCATCCTCCTCCTGCAGGACAACGCTCCGGTCCACAGCACAGGTGTGCGGTTATGAACCTCCTCCCCATCCCCCTACCCTCCCGGCCTTGCACCCTCTGATTTTCACCTCTTCCCAGCCATGAAGTTATTTTTGAAAAGAAAGCGTTTCCCAGATGATGCAGCCTTGATTTCTGAAGCCACGTCGTGCTTGGAGGACCAAGCTGGGGTCTTCTAAAAAACGGTCTCCAGAGCTGCATCAAACAATGGGAGAGATGCGTAACTCTGGGTGGTTTCTATGTACACAAAGACTAATAACTGTGCCACGTTTCGTTGCTCTACTGCTATGGGAAGTGGGTCAGGGGCATTACTTATTGAACGCCACTCGTACCATATGATAAAGTTAGTATTACAGTTTATAATATGTATACATATTAAACTATTTCTTAATAATTTCTTTTCCTCCCTCTATTATGGTAAAGTTTGGTATATACTCAAAAGTATTCTTAAAACATTTTATGCTTTTGTTATAATTATTCTCCTTAATAATCCTTTGAAAAACTATAAACTTTAACTTTATACAATATACCAATATTGCTTAAAATATTAACTGTAATACTACATGATAAGATTCACCGTTTCATTATCAATGGTCTGCTAGTGGCCAACCTCCTTAATTGTCAGCTACCATCTTGATTTAAGTTTTTCTTTACCAAAACTCATGATATTGCTTCAAATAAATCTTGATTTTTATGACTATACCCACTGGGATTTCTGTCGACTCCCTCAGCCCTACCCCTAACAGACACTGCCCCTGTTATCACGGCCTCAGATATACAAGGGTACATTCTTAGATGTACAAGACTTTGATAAAACTAGTCTATAAATTAAAACTGACCCCTTAAATAATTATAAACAAAATCTGCAACATGTTTTTCTTCATGATACCTTAGTAGCTTCTAAGTGGAAGTCAAAGGCAACATGTTCTTTGTCTATCTCCTTAAATTCGTGGAGATTTTAGGTAAAATTCTACTAATGTGTCCATCTGTTTTAATTTGATCAAATTCTATGTCTTTGTGCAGCTGAGGATTGCACTGCATTTAAATTGATGTAATGTTGGCATTGTTCAATTAAATGGAGTTGTGTAAAACCATCGTACAGCATTACCTTCGGCTATTCTTGTTGGTTATTTTGATTCTAATTACCTTAGTTTGAAATTGTATGAATAGTACCATATTCATCTGAATCAAAATTTTGGCTGAACTCATATATGTATGGCAGAAACGTTAGGACGCCGGGCGAAATGCGTAGCCGTATTTTGTCTGCCATTACGTTCTGAGTTCAAATTCCGTCGAGGTCGACTTTGCCTTTCATCCTTTCGGGGTCGATAAATTAAGTACCAGTTACGCACTGGGGTCGATGTAATCGACTTAATCCGTTTGTCTGTCCTTGTTTGTCCTCTCTGTGTTTAGCCCCTTGTGGGTAGTAAAGAAATATATATATATATATTGTTACGGGACCTCAGAAAGTTGCTACGGAATCCCACCTGCCGTCGCTCGAAATTCGAACCCGGGATCCCAACAAGTGGAGCGACGACGATTGCCCAGGCCCGATCGATCGCGAAAGTTCGCCACGGAACTCGGAGAGGAGAGAGATAACAACAACAACTACAGCAGCAGGAAGAGACACAGAGAGACAAAGAAATACAGTGGAAGGCAATTGGCTTACGTTTAACCTACTAGTTTATAACACTTTATAATTGTTACAACATCAAATACATTTAGATACATATCAGGTACATCAAAGAGGAAATACATTCAGGAAACAACACATCAAAGCAATATAACAACAGCATTTAAAGAAAACAACAAATCAATACAGGTATACAACAGATCACAGAATTCGAGTTCAATAACGGTTCAGATTGATGCAATATACAGTCCGGAGACAACAGTTCTGTTTCAAATCACATTAACATTAAAGTTCAGAGGACAATTAACACATATACGTTCAATGTTCATTAAATACTACAACAGAGTCTCTCTCTTTCTTTAACAGTTCTGTAACACAATGTTCATTTCTTTTACATTTCAATACATCGATTCTTTTTCCTTCTTTTTCTTCACATATCAAAACATACAATTAACACATACCGTTAAATCAGCCAATGCTTCACATTGTAGTCCATCTCTATTAGCTGCCTAATCCTCTGTATATCTCTCTCTGTCACAGCAGAACAAGCCATTACTAACTCGCTGTACAATCCCAACTGTTCACTATCTCATGACTGTCTTCCTGTCATCTCTCAGTACACTGTCACCAGCAGAACAGCCACTGCTAAATCCAAACTGCCAACTGCTTGCCCTGAATCCCAAATGCCGACTGCTCTTACAGCTCAAGCTTCCTCCCTTTTAAGGAGTGTCTACAACGAACTTTCCCTGACCTGCACAAGGACAGAGGTCCCCTAAAAGCTCATTACTCTTTCTAAAACAAAGGACTATAACTTTGTATTCCAGACTTTCAGACTCCACCCCAAGCAAAGTAGTTCAAGAAATACTGTACCAGCTGAACTATTCACAACAATATATATATATATATATATATATATATAATATATATATATATATATATATATAATACGATAAGAAAATAGAGATGTACTTATTTATTAATTCAAAAATTGACAAACATCCCTTACATATGTTTCAATTCCAGACCTTCCGAAAATTAATTAATGAAATTAAATATTCTTTGAAAGTCAAATGATTTCAGAGGTAGTTTAAGATACACAGTGTAGGTGTTCCATTAGTGCATGTTGTGTAAACGGTTGCAAACCGTTAATTGGTGAGATTTATGCAGAAACAACATCGTATAAAATATAGTATAGAAATGGGAGTAAAGTATGAATATTGGAGTTGTAAAGTAATAATAGAACACTATATTTATCTAAAGTTTTAAGTATAAGAAACATTTAAGTATATATATTTGGTAAAAATGTTATATTGTGATATTACGTCCATCTGCATTAAATCAATAGAAAATTAGTATTCAAGTTTGTATATTATTATTAATATTGAATAAAGGTGTATAAAGGGTGAACATTTCTATATGCTACGTTGGATACATTGGTCGTTCGTCTGGTATGTTGATTTCGTCCATTAATTGTAAATATTGTGTACTGAGGACTAAAAAGTGCATTACTACATTAATTATGAAATCACGGTGATATGCAGCTAAATCATGTTTTCATATGACTTGCTTCGAGAGTTGCATTCGGTACGATGTGTTTATTTATTTTGGTATATATATATATATATATATATATATATATATTATATATATATATATATATATATATGTATATAAAGAGTGAAAAAAACTACAGAAGGCTTGTTTTATAAGGTTAAAGAATATATTTAAGTCGTTATGTTAGAAGAATGTTATAAAATTTTTCATATAGTAACATAGTTTTTGAAGAAATTACCGGTTTCGTGTTAACTTTTCAAATTTCTCAAATGTTTTTACCTACATCGTGTCATGTCTTCGTTATGCAGTACAAAGAAGAGTTCCAGGCAGGGGGAGGTAATAAGCGATTTCTTCCGGTATAAGGGAGATAATCACTTTATATTTCTTTTCCCTTTATCTAATGGGGAGAGTTTCTCTGTATAAGAATGTTCGAGTGGTTAAGTTAGGGTTTATATTTTTCAATGAAGAATGTTTCCTTGTTTAATCTAATTTGTGTTGGTATTCCAATAGCACATTGATAGAATGAAAAGATTAAGAATTGTGTTAGTAGTTGCTTTGCGCATTTCTCAATATGCTCACTAAAGGGTATCATTCTGTACTCTGGGAATGCAATCTGTTGTCGATGCAGAGAGATATTGTGTTTTGTAATATATAACATATATCGTGTCTATGAAATAGCTTTACAATTTTCAAACTTCCGAACTTCAAAGTGTAAAGATAAATTATCGCTAAATTATCGTTTAGCTGAAACTAGATAAAATAAAAAAAATAAAAAATATATATTGATAGATAGATAGATACATACATACATACATGTATACATGCATACATACATACCTACATACTTACATACATACATGCATAAATGCATATATGTATGTATGTATATACCTATGTTGGTGTGCATTGATTTATATATATATATACATACTATGCACGTAACTGTATGTATGCTATGTGTGTGTTGTATGCGTGCGTGTCTAGAGAGAGAGAGAGAGAAAGAGAGAGAGAGAGAGAGTAATAATAAAAAATATAAGCATGTAAGCCGTACAGTTTCTTTCTAGTAAGGTATATAAATTATCTATAGTTATAGAAAAAAAGCAGCTGCTAAGTGAGAAGGGTGGAAACCAAAATAATTTGGATGCATAGCTGTTCCTTATATGAAACACTGGAGATAAGGAAGATTACGCACATACCTATTGTCAAATTATTAAGTCTGTTGAAGTTTTACTTTACATTAAAAATTGGTAGGCACTATTTAAAAGTATTCTTTTATATCGTATCGGTACACTTGTTTCAAGTTTTACGTTTGAGGTTAGTTCGAATGATATAACGAAATTTATTTAAATATTCTGCACCTGCGAATATACGCTTTCAGAATATATCTTTAGTTCATAATATTCATATGTAAGACGAGAGATAACGTTCTCACTAAAATTGTGCGTTTCGTTTGCATATGTTGGACCTCTGTTATAGGACTATAATAATAACATCGTAAAATACCTTAGGAATGAGAACCCAGGTTCGGAATTTCCCCAAGACACCTAATGATACACATTTTTAATACGTCTCCACACAACCTCATAATGATTTCGTAAATAATTTATTTGATTGCCTAAATCAACACTTTTAAAGTGTGTGTATCCTTTGCAAATATATTTAGTTTACGGTATATATACACAATTGTTGTTCTTTAGTTTTTATTGTAGAGCATAGCATGGGATATTAATGCGTTCCGTATTCACATGCCTTCGAAGGATCACACAGAACCCGTTCGTTGGAATTAAGTGGGTAAGGGACTGTATGATGTTATTAGATTTTCTTCACTTGTGTTTTCCGGCGATAGATACAGAGACGATAGTCATAGTTCATATTAAAAGAATTATTTTCGAGATACATTCTTAGTTAATAATAATAATAATAATAATAATATAATAATAATAATAATAATAATAATAATAATAATAATAATTGTGCACAGTGCTCAGGTGCACTACAACTCATCTAAAGTGTATATACAATCAGGTGTAGTTTCGGCGGATTTCAGAAAGCATGAGGGCCTTAAAGGATGCAGTGTCATGGCAGTCAACAACTGACGCAGGCAGTTTATTCCATGCTTCAGCAACTCTGAGCACGATGAAAGGTCTGTCAGACTGATACCAAATTTTAAACTATATTTTCCATACTATTCTATACTGCATTTTCTATTTAGCACCTATTTGAGTCAAAGGTATTTAAAAGGTTGCAACATGCAACGAAAATTTTAGGAAATTATTTTAGGAAAATAAAAAGAAATAAGTGGAAATTTTACCGGTGAGTATGTTAAATTAAGGCACAAAAAGAAAATGACTCTCCCCATATATGTATATATATGTGTATGTATATATATATATATATATATATATATATAATATTAGCTACATCAAATATTCTATCGTTGATGGCCCCCATCTTTTGATATAACATCGCATTAATGATAAGTTCGGATAGCGAATTTCTGGCAAAATAGACTATTCAATTCTTCTACCTCCTACTTCTGCTAACACAGTCGCTACGCAATTTTTGTCTAACAACACGTAGTCTATTTACCTCGTGATCCTCCGTACTTATAGACGATCTAGCAACACGCCACCTATTTTCTTTTGTTTCCAGTTTTCCATATAGACTCACACACCCTTCAAATGTGGGATAAGCTTGCATGTCTATTGCAAGGCATTCTGGCTTGTTCTTCCATCAAACTCTAGCTTCTCAATATGTGATTTTGAGCAATCGCCCCTCGCATTCTCAAAAACTCCCCCTATTTATTCGCGAGTGATATTCCTTTTCACTTTCCGACTCCTCTTTCTTTCACCTTCTTCCTTCTGTTTTTTCTTGCCCTGCAAATAAATTAGTGGTCTCGGGAGTGGTGGTGGCATGTTTCTCTCTCTCTCTCTCTCTGTACATATATATGTGTGTGTATAGATTTATATATATGTATACATATATATATATATATGTAGTTATATATATGTATGTATATATATATACGTGTGTGTATATATATATACATATATTTTTTATACATACATATATATATATACATATATATATATACGTTGCATTGCTTAATGTATGTATGTATGTATTATTTATGTACACATGTACTCTCATTGCTTATTTCAATGATTGTTTACCTGAAAGCGACTACTATATCAATCAAATTGACTGCACTTTTAGTCGCATTTACTTATATTTAAAATGGTGTTATACCATAGAAATGGTATGAAGGTTGTGGGGGAAAATTATAACTACAATATAGTATGGTATTTCTATATTAAAAAAACGTCTTAGCACACTATTGAACCGAGATATTGTAAAATCCCATTGAGCCAAAAGAAATATATAACAATGTAACATAATGGACATTGCATGTGGTAGTCGAAAGGCTGTCACTGAAATTGAGAATAGTCAGTGAGATAAAGATATTGTCGAAGCCTAAGATGGCAAATTTTGCTTTGGTAATTGGAACACTAGCCATAATCTGCTGCGTTAGACACTGAGAGATAGTGGAATTTAGACTGGCATTATTGACTTGCAGGAAATATTCAATCAGGTATTCCTCAAAACCTTAAGGAAGAATCTTGGTAGTTGGGGATACTAGTCAAAAACCGTCAAGACAACAGCAGTACTAGCTCATATACGGTGTAATAATTTCAATACTACTACTACTACTACTACTACTACTACTACTACTACTACTAATAATAATAATAATACTAATAATAATAATAATAATAATAATAATAATAATAGTAATAATAATAACAACAACGACAAAAATAATAATAATTATAATGACCATAATGATGATATTTCAAACTTTGACACACGGCCACAATTTCGAATGAGGGATAAGTCGATTACATTGATCCTGCACTCATGTGGTACTTATTCTATCGAATACAGAGGGATGAAAGCTAAATTCGACCGAGGCAGATGTGGATGTAACTGTTACCGCAAAACAGTCAGCCACCTCTTATATATGAATGACCAAAAACCGTCCGCTACAAATGACAAGCAGCTGGAAACATTACTACAGACAGTACATGGGTTTCCCAAAGAAATAAATATGAAATTTGGCTTAGAAAAATGTGCCAAAGCCGCTTTGAAAACAGGAAAACTAGTTAAGAGTAGCAACATCACGCTAGATAAAGCAAATGAAATAAGAGAATTAAACCAAAGCTAGACATACAAATATTTAGGAATCAGTGAACCAGATGCGATACAACACACACAAAAGAAAGACAAAACTGTAGACGAGTTAATACTGAACAAAATGTCATAGCGACAAACAAGATAATAGGCATCAACACTCTAGCCGTCCCAGTTACAAGTTACAGCAATGATATCCTCAACTAGACACTAAATGAACTAACCAAAATACATAGGAAAACCAAAAACATAATGACAGGATGTATGATGTACCACTTAAAATCTGACATATAGAAGGTGGTAGAGGCCTCATACAGCTAGAAAACTATTACAAATGAACCTCCATATGACTTCAAAAATATCTACTTCAAAACCAAGGAAAACTAATACAAGGAGCCACAAAACACGAACAAGAAAACTGTTTTCAGTCGTCACCGACACGACAAGTTTGGGGCCTACATACACGGGAATCTATACCAACATTATGGAATAAAAAAAGAAAAAAAGATGGTGTAAGCTCACGCCAGAAAAGTTCACAGAAAATGTGAAAGCAACCATACTATGGGATATGCCAATACACACAGACAGAGAAATTAAGGCCAATAGGACAGATACAGTTGTCAGAGATCATGAAGAAAAAATGCTTCATACTTTATGTATCAATACCAACAGATGACAACCTTTCTCTAAAAGAAATGGAGAGACTTTCAAAATAGAAGCATCTGAAAATACACGTAACTCGAATGTGGAGTCTAAAAACAGAAACAATTCCTATCATAGTGGGTACGTTAGGTATGATAAAAAAAAATATTCAGACAAATACATAACGAATACACCAGAACTAACAAATATATATAACATACAGAAAACAGCACTACGTAAAACATTTTCAATACAGTAACCATAAGAGCATCACAGCAAACCACAGCATGTACCCAAGGCACACAGAGCTGTGCTCAGTAGTGAAAGCACGTAACAAAAATCAGACTACTGCATAATAATAATAATAATAATAATAATAATAATAATAATAATAAAACTAATAATAATAATAATAAAAATAATAATAAAACTAATAATAATAATAATAAAAATAATAATAATAATTATAAAATTATAATAATAATAATAATAATATTAATAATAATAATAATAATAATAATAATAATAATAATAATAATAGTAATCAAGACGAATTGCGCGATTCGATTGTAAGTTATTTTATTGAACGATACTTCAACAGTCGCGTTCTTCGTCTTGACTGTTTACCTTTGTGAAGAGTCACGTCAATCCTTTTTTAAAATAATAATAATAATAATAATAATAATAATAATAATAATAATAAGAAGAAGAAGAAGAAGAAGAAGAACCCAAAATGTTTATTTTCTCATACTAAAATTTATTATGACATCAATGCCAAATGGTTTACTCGTCAATGCATAACTAATGAAATGAATTTATTGGATAAGTATGATGGCTGTAAATGCCGAACACGTTTACAACACCATTATGCAGACAAGTGGATGAGGACTATAAATCTGTTTCCAGTATCATGCCACTCATCAGAAAGCGCTGCCTCATATAACTGCCACTGCGAAATTGTGTTTAAAATGTATTGTTAGTACATTTAGAACTGTTATGATGTAAACCGATTTAGATATTTGGTTATACGCTATTGTAACAATAATGTTTAATATTTTAATATTTATGTCGTTGAACTAGTCGTTAGTGAAGGCGCGTGTCTTAGTGGCTAGAGTGTTGGACTCATGATCATAACTTTGTGGTTTCGTCTCCTGGACCGAGCGATGCGTTGTGTTCTTGAGCACAACACTTCATTACACGTTGCTCCAGTCCACTCAGGTGGCAAAAATGAGTTATCCCACGACGGATCGGCATCCCGCCAGATGGGGAATATATAGGCCACTGAAATTGGAAAACCGGCCCTTATGAGGATAGGAAACGTTATTATTAGTTGATGACAGACGAACCTTAATGCCTTAGAAGTGGACATTTGAATGTTTATAATTATGGCATGTAAAATTATTCTTTATCTTAGGTATGTCATATTTTACCCTATGGATTAATATATAGGCCTGACAAAATATTTAAATACTCATATGTAAGTGTTATATTGCACAGGTAACATTAAAGTCGCTCCATATCATCTAGAATTAACTTGATTACTATTTTCCTTTTGGTATTTTGTTATTTTGCTAATTTATAACAAATCATGCACGATAAGTAGTTGTATTACATGACACGATGTTATTGTTGAATACTGACAATCATATTCGTATATATCTGTTTTGTATATATCTGTTTTATCTTGAAGGGACATGAAAAACAAAAATTTTGGGCCTAATGTAAGTGAAATTTGTTGGCTAAGTTTTAAAAACCTATTTATTTTAAAATCTGGAAACGTTAGACTAAAAAGGATACAGTAGTACGACTCGGTGTATGATTCGTAAAGGGAACTGACAACATTTATACTCGAAGTCGTTTTCCCAAGGCGGTATTGATTTTACCTTTATCGAAAACATACGACTTATACTGAATTATCTTAATTTAACCACTATTTTCAATTAGACAGGTCGCATACATCTTTCTTACTATTGATATGCTCGGTTAGGAAAATGCTTTTGACTTTCATTTTGTTTCATATTTCGTAACTGTGGATTGTGTATGGATAGAGCAACAGAAATTCCGTGGCAATAATGTATGGTGAAAATCTGCCTGTAAATATATAGAAATACGTATAAACACATAGGTACATACATATTATTCGTGTATACTCATGTATGCACACACACGCAGACGCATACACAAACGCGCACACACACACACACACACACACACACACGCACAAACATATCTATGATAATAAATGGCAAGATTGTGTGTTTCTGAATTTGTTTCTATGTGCATAAACAGATATCTTATTAACGACTATTTATTATTGGGTACCTCAGTTAGTATAAATATATATATATATATATATATATATATATATACATATATATATATATATATATATATATATATATATATATATTATATATATATATATGTATATATATGTATGTGTGTGTATTAAGGGTAAATCAAGTTTACAACTTTAAGATAATTTAAAATTAACTTCCACGAGACAGGAAAACATTTTCGGATCTTTTCGGCTTGAACGGCAGTTTTTTCTAGCGGTGTCATATGAAATTGTCACCCATGATTATGACCCTAGTATCGATCTATTGCATTTCAATCTATTTTAGGATTAGGGTTAGGGTTAGGGGCGGGGGAAGGTATCTTTTTTTCTTCACAAATGTAAATAAACCCAATCTGTTTCTTAAACGAGGGTCATATTCATACGGCACAGAATGCTTTTTACCTCAATGGACGTAATTGACTGGTTGAAATTACCGAAATTGAAGAAAAAAACCCAACAAATATCTTATAAACTATAGAATGTTCTCAATAAAGCCAAGAGAAAAATATGTTTTATAAACACATTCTACCAGTATACGAAGTTTAGAATTTTTTAGTTACCTAGAAATTATGTTAAAAACTGCCGTTCAAACCGAAAGGATCCGTATTTTCCCCTCTCAATGCAGAATGAACGACTGTTAACTCCTTCGAGACTATCCCACAGACCTAGATGAAATTTGACATGCGTGTGAAGCTTATGCCCATGCGGTCACTTACGCACTTGGAATTTTAAGAAAATTGATTTCTAATCAGCATCCATTTTACAAAAATCGTAAAATTTCGGCAATTTTCGAACTAGCCATCGTGTCATCAATTCGACGAAAACTGTTTCATGTGCATAAGCAGGAAGCTTATTAACGGTAATCCATTTAGTATTAGCAAATTATTCATTCCATAGCGAATTGTTTCGATTTGCTAAAACATATTACTTCAAATCGTTGTTTGAATTTCCCAGCGTTTCAGGTTTTGATTAGGTAAGAGTATTCTATTTCTCAAGCAAAATTTAGGCATTTTGCTCACTAGCCGTCGTGACATCAATTTGACGAAATCTGTCCCAAACCGCAAAATTTCGCTATTTTACGCACACGCATATAAATGACGACGACACGAGTTCGCTACCAGATTCTGCTAATTTTTTCGTCAAATTAGCCCTACCCATTAATATAGATCCTAAATTTTTGAAATATGTCGAAAGTTGACGAAAAATGTTTCATGCGTGTGTACCGTTGGCGATTTGTTTCCTCCGTCTTCCCTTCCCTGGATCTTTCCTTTTCCTATGTTTCTGACGAAGAGCTCCGCTCGTAACGTAAGACCCTCCTTCTTCCCTTCCTTCCTGAGCGTCCAATAATACTATATTTGTTTCACGTCCTCGCGTTGTTGTGTTTTCTCTTTGTGTTTTCATGTTTGGATTAACTTATATATATATATATATATATATATAATATATATATATATATATATATATATCTTACGGGAAATCAAGCTTGCAATTTAAAGATAATTTAAACATAACTTCCCGACACAAGAAGGCCTTTTCCACTCTCAAGGGAGAATGGACGCCTGTTCAGTAAATGGATTTATATTCTACACAAACTGATTTGTATAATCTACATCAGATTACAGATACCAGTACATTCGAGTAGATCATTGATGTTGCTTTCACAAAGTTTATCTTCGTGGGGATTTAAAATGTAAGTTCACCAATGTGTAAACACTCTTTTAGTTTTGATGGAAAATTTTCTGGAAGAGATTCTACCACTTGCTCTATGTCTCCATACTGTAGAAATGTGATACGCTGTAATACTTTGTTAAGCTTCTCGTCCTTATTGATGGCTTCTCGTCCTTATGGGGATGATTAATACGTGACACTAATTTACTGATTAATACGTGACGCTAATTTACTGATGCGAATCGCTCAACAAATGTTAGTCTGTCAAATTCAAAGAGTTAAATGTATATCGAGTTATAGGCTGGATTCTTATAGCTGAGATCGTTTGATTATGGTTGAAAATGGAATATCTATCGTTTACCTTCATTACGCCACAGTGAATTATAAATATGGCAAGATGTGAAAATTAAACAAAAATTATTTCATATATACCGAAAAGCCAATAACAATTATAATACCAAAACTTTAACCTAGTTTGAATGAAGTCAATCAATGCGTTATTTCAGCCACAATCTATGGATAAATGATCTGTGTCAGTTCCATTATAAAAGTGAGGTTATGGTACTACCATACACACTATCATAATGAGCTTCATCCACAAAAATGTCATTGAAATTTATATCCAGCCAGCGATTTCATCTACGGAAAATTTCATATAATCTCTATTTCAAACGTTCAGTTAAAAGACGCTAAAATCATGAAAATATTTTAAAACATTGAGAAAAAGTTTATATATATATTTTAAAAATATTATTTAAGTGACATCTTCAGGAAATTACAAGGCAACGGTTTCTTCTGAATGATTCACTAGATATTTCATTATATTGATCATATTCACTTTTTTACTGACGATGTCAGCCAACGTTGCTTACTTCCCTTCGGGAAGACTGGTGAAAATAATTCAGACATTCAAAAATAAATTAAATGAAATACCAGTCTTTTAAATTGTATTACACTGAGTTAAGGATAACTACTTAGAGGGAAGACTAAGATAGATGCGTCTCTTGTAAGTTCATTCGTATATATTTTGTTACAGAGCTCACAAATGTAGATATTTGATAATATAAAGTGTAAAGAATATGGGTGAAAGTATGTTGTGAAGCTATAAAATGTAATGCGTTCTATGTCAGATATATTCTGAGGAAAATACGAGATTTCGGAAGAACGTTAATGGCAACTTATCTTGAAGTTGCTCGAATGAATTACGTAATCCTTAACTTGTTCTGTACATTCGTAATGAAAAATTGCGTAACTGCTTGTGTATTATGAGTGTAGTTAGCGATTTTGACCTTCTTTCTTGAATGTGTTGTTCCGTAGCAGAAAATCGAAAATCAAGTGAAAATATGGTTGTCTACATTTTAATTGCCTACTACATATATGTTACAGCTTATCTACTTCAGAGTTCTGGGGCGATGCTGAATATAAGTATGTCTCAAGTATTAACTGGTTACCGTTAAGGAATAATTCAATGTTACATGACGTGACAAATGTTAATATCTTCAGTATATCGTTACTGCTTCAACAGATGCACAGGTGCCCGTCATAGTTACAGGTAATTTTGCCTTCATAATTTCACTTTGCCTTTTCGCTAGTGATGAATGTCAAATTGTTTTGTAAAATCATGACAGATTTTGTATGTATTTTTTTTTCTTTTTACTCAAACCTACTCAGTGTTCTTGTGTGAAATGGGGAAGCGAATAGTGCACTAATTCTTTTTCAGTTCCCATTAAGTTCCATTTGGATTAGCCTGAATATAGTCGTTCGTGTTGTTATCTACTTCATTATTCTCCATAAATGATAAGAATACTATATCACTATACAGTAAGATGGAAATCATAAATATTAAATAAATAACGGAAGAGAGAACGCTATAATTCAGTAATAATTTACTGCTTTAGGCAAAAAGTAAGATTTCATCTACCACTTATAGAGGTTAAGGTATATCATAGTAATAAGATATATGATATATTCGGCAAAAGCTATCACTGTTTTGCGGGTTCGTACTTCAAATGACAAAGACGGCTGGTAATAATTAGACATCTTTTTAAGGCATTATGCCATTTAAGCAACGTGAACGTGATTGTCCATCTGCTAGAAGTACTACCTATACTTCCTTCACAGCTCACTTTGTAGTCGTAAACATTGTAGAATAAAATTATTTTGCAAATAATGATGGAATATGAAATTTTGTTTACATACGTGACCAGCGATGTCCTTGAGCGGTGCTAAATGGAAAATAAACATATGTAATAATAATTGGCAATCTATTGATAGGTTGTTATATGTATGAATATGTTCTACATGAACTATTTTTGTGGACGTTTGTTAGGGGAAATCACCAACGAATCACATGCTCTTGTCTGCTTTGCGCGCTAACATGCAATATAATCTGGGAAATTTATATATCAAGAGGCGAAATGATACTGGCTTTGAAAAGTACGTTATCTAGGATCAAACAACATCACCTTGTTTTTAAAACAATGCTTGAGAGAGATCTATGTTCCCATGTTATAACACTGACGCTAAACACTGAAGGCTTACAAACATTTTATTTTTTACATTTTATCGAATACGATATGAAATACATTTTTTAATAATGAGCATTTCTAAATAGAATAACCAAAATATATACGAATGTTTATCATTGCAATTCCTTTTCATAGCACATATTAAATAAACCTTTCCTGTAATATCGCCTCTCAAATTTTAAGATGGGTTCAAATTACAAACCTATCACTTGTCAAAACTCATTTTGATTAATAACAATTAACTTTAAACTTGATGTTCGTCTTTTCTTTCACCGATAATGATGTGGGTGTACTTATAGATGTATATTCCATGTTTATTTGTCTGTAAAATAAATTGTATACATACATATACACGCCCGCGCACACACACAAACACCTAAGGTGGACAGTGACAGTAGTTAGCACGTCAAACTATATGTTTAGTGACATTTGTGGATCATTTCGGTTTGAACGGCAGTTTTTTCTAGCCGTGTCATATGAAATTGTCCCCCATAATTTTGACCCTAGTATCGATATATTGCATTTCAATCTGTTTTAGGGTTAGGATTAGTTAGGGTTAAGGTTAGTGTTAGGGGTGGGGGAAGGGTATCTTTTTTTCTTCTCAAATGTATATAAACCCAAACTATTTCTTACACGAGGGACATATTCATACGGCACAGAATGTTTTTTACCTCAATAGACGTCAGTGATTGGTTGAAATTGCAGGAATTGAAGAAAAAAAAAACAACAAATATCTTACAAAATATAGAATTTTCTCAATAAAGCCCAGAGAAAAAGATGTTTTATAAACACATTCTACCAGTATACGAAGTTTAAAATTTTTTAGTTACCTAGAAATTATGTTAAAAACTGCCGTTCAAACCGAAAAGATCTGCATTTCTTCCGACAAAACATTCTTGATGTAAATCCGGCTGCGGTCGTTTTCGTTGTTCGTTCTTTGGTGGACGATAAAACAAGTAATATTGTAGCATTGGGGTCGAAGAAATCGACATACCTGCCTCCTTTAAAATCGCTGGCCTTGTGCCAAATTTTGAAACCATTCAAACATAGATGCATAGATACATACGTACATGAATTCATGCATAAATTCATACATGCGTGCATACAGACAAGCATGCATACATACACGCACACATACATACATATATACATACATACATACATACATACATACATAAATACGAAAACATAAATATGGCAACCGATACAGTGATACTACAACTCTAGAAAGCGTCAAATATCAAACATCAAAAATAAAATCGTTCTAGTTAATGGATAAGTTCACTTCTGAATGGAAGTGAAAATATGAAAATATATTTAATGTCTCAGAATTCGAATATATAATAGCATTGATCATGCTATTCAAAGAGATCAAAGATCATTTTATTTCTTTTTCTACAAGTCATGGTTCGTAACATACGTTGATCATTCATAGGTAAAGCAATGTTTTATGTTGTATACTATAAGATTTGAGACTTAATACTTATATACCGAAAAGTAATGAACATACCTACGAGTCTGCATTTATTTTCGCTTACAATTGCTTCGTATATTAAGTTTAAATTTGCTTCATGATCGGTACGAATGTCTGTAAAAACATCTATTTAATAGACAACAAAGGAAAAGAAATAACTAATAAATTATGGCAACTGTTACAATGTAGATGGGCAACATTATAGAAATCTATATTCTGATTTCTAGATAGAGAGTTCTACTTTCACTATTTATATGCAACTATTCATTGTGTAAGGGTCTCCGCATGATGTTCTAAATTGCGAGTTATATTGGACAAGAAATAATGGAGCAAGTGATTAATATAAAAGAAATCTGAGAAAAATCACAGACACAGACACGCACAATTACATATATATTTTTTAGACAACATATCACCTTTGAAGTATTGCACGTATTTCACTATGACATTCTTATATAACTGGCACTCTGTCGGTTACGACGACGCGGGTTCCAGATGATCAGAAAAGCCTACTCATGATATTAGTTTGCAAGTGGCTTAGCACTCCACAGAAATTTGTAAGTTTAATGTAGTTCTCAAGGAGATTCGGCGTGACAAGACTGGCCCTTTGGATTACGGGTACTACTCATTTTTTGAAGTCGAGTAGACTGGAACAAAGTAAAATAAAGTGTCTTGCCCAAGGAAACAACGCGTCGTCGGGAATTGAAACTCATACCTTGCGATCCCAAGCCGAAAGACCTAACCCCTAAGCCACGCGCCTTACTAAAACCTTCTCATATAAAAGGGTAATATTGCGGCATCACATCAGGGTTGTTATACCAACAACAAACAAAAGCACTGGTTCAATATTCTTGTTTAGAATCCGTCAATTAGATAACTATTGATCCACCTAAGTGATTAACCATTCGTTTAATCAGTTAGTCAGTTGTTCCGGGATACGACAAAAATCAGTTTTAGCACACGGGTTTACATCATGAAACTTGAAAGTCGAATGCAAAACCGAAGTTATTATTCAGCCAGGAAAGTCTAGTCTAGCTGAAAGGGTTCTGTATAAGATGCATATATGTTAGGAATTTAACTCAATTATATTAATATTAATGCTTAGTATACTATCACCAAATTCATATCTTAACACCATTAAATTAATTACGTTATTTAATTTGAAATACCCCGAAATATAGTAATATTATATGAAGAAAGATGTAACCGTCACCAATATATAATGTACCTACTAGCTTTGGAAAGTATATATTCTAAATAAATTGCTTAATTTAATTCCTTAACTCGTAAGTTATTCGTCTGTTTTTATATCACACACACACACACACACACACACACACACACACACACAAACACACACATCCACACATCTACACATACACACACACACAGACAGGGTCTTATCTATGTATGTAGGTACACATTTGTCTTGCCAAATGCTATCAGCTCTGTGTCCTTCATCTCATGTGCTCAAGTAAAGTAAATCACATTTGTTCCACACCAGCCCCTGGCAAATACCATTTCCCTTTGTAGTTATCTCGTTTCGTCCACCTACCTCCTCCATCACAAGTTTGGTTGCTGCTTCATAAACTGCATATAAGCTGTATGTACTGTCTGCTTCTAAAGGGGCGACCTCATGTGTTGCCCAATGCTGAACGATAGGGATCGATCGGAGTAAAGTCTACCAAGTTATTCCCTCGTTCTTTAGTTTCTAATACGTACATATATAAATGCATGCGTACACACAGACACAGATATACACACTCACAGTTGAAATTTACAAGAAATAAAAGACTAAGACATTCGAGGGAACAACGTTAGTTTTTACGTTCGAGAAGAAGGGAAAAGTCTTTGACGATTCGAGCTTACGTTTTTCGACAGAAAGGATTGTGATGGAAAAAAATGAAGAGAAAAATACGGAGAGAGAAAATAAATGTGTCAACTATATTATAAGAAATTATACATCGCTGGTCACAATAAGCTTCACATTGCCTTAGAATTCGAGTGATGTCACCCTGCTGAAAATCTGATACACACATACTCTCTCTCTCTCTCTCTCTCTCTCTCTCTCTAACTCTCTGTCTCTTTCTCTCTCTCACACACACACGTATATATCATATATATACATATACAGATACGTACATATAAACGTGCAGGCGCAGACGTACTTTGCATACGATAAAGTGGCTTTCGAGTGTGTGTGTGTGTGTGTGGGGTGGTCTAGGCGTGCTACGTGGCACCTTAGGGAGGTGTCTTCTTTTGTACCCTCGGACTGAGCAAAGCTACATCAGTGGATATCATAGAGGGAGACTGTACAAACCTCAACGTATATGTGTATGTGACGTTGCTACAGACCAATTCGTAGGATGTTATTTGTGTATAGTCTAATTACCAATCGAAACTAAATGAATGCAAATTTAATTACGAGGTGCCTATGCAGCAGAAGCATGCATGGGATAAATTCATATCTAATACGGCGTGTAATAGACTTCAGAAATAAGAAAACAAAATATGCGTATGTACTAATCTCCGTATTTATTGTAATTATATTATACGAATGTCTATATCTACCTATCTATCTATCTATCTATCTATCTATCTATCTATCTATCTATCTATCTATCTATCTATCTATCTATCTATCTATCTATCTATCTATCTACCTATCTATCTATCTATCGATCTATCTGTCTATCTACCTATTTGTCTATCTATCTGTATATCTATCTATCTATATATCTATCTATCTATCTATCAATCAATCAATCTATCTATCTATCTATCTATCTATCTATCTATCTATCTATCTATCTATCTAGCTGTCTGTCTGTCTGTCTGTCTATATATTTATCTATCTATCTAGCTATCTATATGTCTATCTATCCAGCTGTCTGTCTGTCTATCTATCTATCTATCTATCTATCTATCTATCTATATGTTTGTCTGTCTGTCTGTTTGTATGCCTCTCTCTCTGTCTGCCTGCCTGTCTGTCCGTCCATCTCTCTGCGTATCTGTTCATCTGTCTGTATATCTGTCTATCCCTCTCTCTGTCTGTCTGTCTGTCTGTCAATGTATTGATCGACCGATCTATTTGTATGTATGCACTCACTCACAAACACACACACACACACAAGCACAGACACATACTCACGCACACAAACATGCACACACACAGAGACACACACTTATATAGGGTATATATAACAACATTATCGTCCACTCGCAAATATCAGCGATTTTTAAATATTTTATTTGGATCTCTAACGCGAACTGGCGTTGAAAACAAAGTTGGTACAGAAACAATTATGTATCATCGATTTTACATTAAAGTGAGCGATTAGTCCATGCGTTTGTAGAGAAAAATTTTATTATTCTCTAAAATATTATTCTCTAAGTTATGTTTATAAAGGGGAGATGATCTACTCCTACTATGAAACTACAACCTACAAAGAATACACATTTTAGGAAAGGACTACATCATAGGTAGAAAACCTCTAAAGTCCGTCAGCATCCTACCTGTTACCCTCGGCCTAGGATCCAGTGTCTATAAACTGTATAGGAAATATGACGAATTCCTTCGCTTCACACATAGGCAATGCAACTACCACAAAAGTGTTCTTTCGTAAAAGAATTTAGCAAAGAACATATTTCTAATACGGTTTTTTTGTCTTCAAAAGGAAAAGTAATATATAGCAGCTCCATATAATGATCTCTCAGTAATAGCGGCTATAAACAACAAATCTCCCATATTAAACGAAAAAGAACTTCTAAAACTACAAATCTAAACCATATAACATAATGACAATTCATTTGTAGAAAAAAATTTATCCTTCCCCATTTTAACTAATATTGCTCCTAACACAACAGTGACCAGGAATACGACACCAACTATTATCTCTAAATATATAGGATCTACAGCAAACTATTTTCAGCCAAAATACAACCAACATACGCACACGTTTCGTAACCCAAACTAGAAAAGGATCCATGACTATCGAAACTTATACGGACATTAAAATCAAAAGTACATTGATTAGCATCATTTTGAAAATACTCTCACACGTACTTCCACAACACGGTAACAGCAAATCATTCCAGCCTTGTACCATATTTTCATATTGTAGAGCCAAATTCTTAACCGACACTGAGAACTAAGAAATATCAGAGATAAAAAGTAATAAAGACAAAACTATTTGAAACCAATAGAATTTTCTAACCACTTAAAATATCTCGCCCGCTTCTCTCTATTTATCTTTACCGTAAAATATCTTCACCATCTACATACGAATTTTTTTACGGCTTCAGAGAAACCAAGAGCTTAACAATTATCTACGACTTCCCAAATCTCCATCAAATATCTCACCCAAATATTTTCTACATAAGTCGTACATCAGATAAACATATATTTATGCAAACAAGAAAAGGATGCTTTTGTTTTTCATTCCCTTTTTTTAAATTTAATATCTGAAAATGTTTTAAATTTGTTAATATTTAGACTTATTTGAAAATTGAATTATATTTTCATTCCTATTTTTACACATGAGCACATACGCAGTTACTTACAATACCCCATTTTCACATATATCCGTAGGCATAACATAATATATTATATAATGCCCATTGTAAAGGCGGTGTTGCAGCATGGCCGCAGTTAAAATGACTGAAACAAGTAAAATAGAGTAAAAGAGTAAGAGTCTAGGTGAAACAGAAGTTAAGAAATTTCTATATACACATACGGCACAGCGGTTAAAATTTCTATAAATTTATCCTATTTCTTATAGAACAACGAACCCCTAGAGAGAACGACGTTTAGACCTACCCATATCTTCTTGTAAACATCAAAGCACACGATAAGTAAGTTTCCATATAAGCAACACCTTGATATGCTCGACTAAAAGCATACAACTTTCAAATATAAACAGGAAACATGCTAAATAACGTGTAAAGGAACTTATTGACCTGCAAAACACATACCTCCTATTAATATTATCTTGTGCTGCTCTAAAAATAAAATTACAGAAAATAAGAGCTGACACACATAGTTACTAGGTTTTCAAATGCTAGACTAAATGTTGGTCTTTGAAATGTATATTGCCAAAGTAAATATTAAATTCAATAAAAGAAAAACTATAAAGAATTCCGGATCTTTTCGGTTTGAACGTCAGTTTTTTCTAGCGGTGTCATATGAAATTGTCACCCTAGAATCGATCTATTGCATTTCAATATCTTTTAGGGTTAGGGTTAGTTAGGGTTAGGGTCAGGGATGGGGGGAAGGGTATTTTTTCTTCACAAATGTAAACAAACCCAATATGTTCCTTAAACGAGGGACATATTCATACGGCACAGAATACTTTGTAACTCAATAGACGTCACTGATTGGTTGAAATTGCAGAAATAGAAGAAAAACAAAACAAATATCTTACAAACTATAGAATCTTCCCAATAAAGCCAAGAGAAAAAGATGTTTTATAAACACATTCTACCAGTATACGGAGTTCTAAATTTTTTAGTTACCTAGAAATTATGTTAAAAACTGCCGTTCAAACCGAAAAGATCCAAAATTCCTAATGACACGTACGCTGAATAAGCATCCCTCTACCTACTTCAATTTTGTGAACATTTTGTCCAAAAATCTCCTGAGCTGGAGCTGATATAACTAAAGATATAAACATTATTTAGAAAGTTTTACACGCATGAATAACTTCCAAAAAATAGAATGAGGCAAAAACAAATTAATTAAAATTTCTCTAGCACACCTCTCCATCACAATCAGCCTTAAAACCTAATTACCAATGAAAAGAATCACAGAAACCACAGTGGAATCTATTTCAGACCAAGATAAACTTTATGCTTCACCGTCCGATGCTGTATTAGTTGGTGGAAAATTCGAAGTTATTCGAAGTTATATCCTCGTTAAGTATTAGTAAATCTGTATATACGTACGTACTTAGCTATGTATGTATGCACGTATATATGTGTACGCGTGCGTCCGTGTGTGTGTGTGTGTGTGTGTTTCCCGGTTTCTGTGGCGTATGTTCCCCCCAGCTGGACGGGACGTCAGTCCATCTCAGCGTTACTCAAGAAACAGGAAGACAGGGTGAGAGAAAGTTTTGGCGAAAGAGTACAATAGGCCCCCACCCCTGACGGAGCCTCGTGGAGCTTTTAGTTGTTTTTTCGCTCAATAAACACACACAACACCCGGTCTGGGAATCGCAAATGCGATCCTCGACCGCGAGTCCGCTGCCCTAACCACTGGGCCATTGCGCCTCCAAATAATAATAATAATAATAATAATAATATATATATATATATATATATATATATATTATATATATATATATATATATATATATATATATAATATATATATATATATATATATATATATAATATATATATATATATGTATATATATATGTTGGTGCAAAGAGCAAAATAAAAACCCAAAATATGAGTACATGTTTATTTTTATTAATATTTAACGAAAGCAACATAGTTACTCAAGACCTGATAGTTTCCTGCGTTGGTACCTTGATAAGTGACAACACACGATATTCTCGAACCCTGACTCGCTGTTACTTCTGCTACATATCAGTAATATATATATATATAAAACACAGTTGCAGCGAAAAAACCGTTAGATACACCAGAATATTTAAATTTAATTTGCGCCAAAAGATTTACGTCGTTTTGAAACCGCAACCCGTTCACTGACAAAATTTCGAGATGCACCACGAAATTTTATCAGTAAACAGGTCACGGTTTCAATGCGACGGAAATATTTTATACAAATTAAATTTCAATGTTGAAGTTAATCTAACGGCTTTTGAATGTTTTTAAATGACTTATAAACACCTTCCATGCTGCAATTGTTTTTGTATCACCACACAGTCGTTGATCAAGTCACTTTCTATGCAATTACATCTCCCTAAGATATATATATATATATATATAAGAGATAAGAGGAAAAATTATATAAGAAAGGAACTCTAATCTCTCTTTTATATTTTGATAAGCATAACAAATGCGCAACCGGTAAAAAGAACTTTCACCTAATTAAATTACTTAAATTACTTCAATTATTTGTCAGCATTTTCTTCATTTCCCTTTTTTATATATCACCACTCGTGTTCGACATCTCCTTTTTTTAAATATATATATATAATATATATATATATATATATATATATGTATGTATGTATATAATATATATATGTATATGTATGTACATATATATATATATAATATATATATATATATATATATATATATATATATATATATATATATATATATATATATATATATATATATATTGGCCTGCTCGCTTAGCCAGCGGGATGGCGTCATTTAAAGGTTAAAACAATGCGAAACGCATTGTGACCAGCGATATGTAGCAATATCTGATAGCCTGGTCGGTCACGGTGATATATATATAAATTATAAGTGCAAGCGGGGACATGTGCCCGTCTACATTTAGATCAATACTCATTGGAATTTATGATTTTCACATGCACACAGTTACCACACACACACAGATGCTGGATATATATAAATAAGTGTATGTGTGTTTGTCTATGTGTGCGTGCTTGCTCTTGCCTGTGCACGAGTATTTATATAAACATTGCGAATTTTTACATTGGTTCATTGTATCAAATACCTTTTCTCAAACATTTGTTACACGAAATTTATCGCACTTGACACTTGTCGAGGACATTCAAGTAATGAAGAAGGCATCACATGCGAACATGCTGCTTTTTATCTTACTGGTAAGTAATCGTATAATTATTCATTTACATGAAATTTCAATGTCACACAGGAAAATACTCAACGCTATTAAAATTCACATTTTTATGCTTTTGTCATTTATTTATTGTTTCATCTTGAATAGCTGTTATTTTGGCTGTAGTAGATAAATTAGCATATTCGAATTACTTGTTGATATTTGGGATTACCGTATTGAACTGTTTTGTCCCCATAATGTACATTATGTTGAGGCATTCAGCAGCACATTTTGGCAGCACTTACAATAGCTTAATCATTTCCTATTTGTTATTAAAGAAAAATTCTGCTAGATATCTTCCAGCAATAAAAAACTATTGACTTCTATCTCATGGAATTTGCTTCTTGTGAATCTCCTTTTTAGAACCTTTTTGGATTTAATTTTTTGTTTTTGATTTTTACGAAAAGTCCTTTTTTGCTCTTTTCTTTATTTTCTCTTTCCAAGTCTGCGCAGTTACGTAAGAAGTGCCACAGGAATTTCTATTTATACTATCTGTGATGCATGGAATATTAATTTAGAAAAAAGATAAGCCTTTCCAGTGTGAGATGGTTTGATACAAAAACGATATTACATTTCGTATCAACATTTTATCGCACAGGTGTTTATAAGTCTGTAACCGATTTTGTTTAACTGCTGTCGGGAAATGTCATCTGTTCTGATAGCAACTACTTAATTTTTTGCCTAGGTATTGCAGGTTATAATTACGTGCTGCATTTATAATTTACTAAAATAAAATCAACTCTTATTTATCCTTTAACACACACGGATACACACATTTTTATACGATGGACTGCTGCAATGTTCATGGCCTTAAGAGTATCACGAATGACATGGTTGACGGCTCAGCCTCTGATGTTCTTTTAGAGAGCTTAGGAAAAGAGGAGAACCACTACGGTGTGTTAAGCTAGAAGGGGAGTGTGTTGTATAACATCATAATTAAGAGATTCTCCTATATTTTCTTGGCCACACCTCGTATATTATATATATGACGTTTATGTAAAAAAAAATAAGAAAGCGGTGAGGCAAGAGGAGTTCGCATAACTTCGTAAATGTCACTAATATTTCATAATGAACTCAAATTAAATCATCAGCTTCGTTGCTTTTTAATTATATTT
>NC_043004.1:46946551-46969051 GCF_006345805.1 Octopus sinensis | reverse complement strand
TGCATAGTCACAGATTATTGGAAAAGAAATTGCAGACACTACAACAAACTAAAAGACAATACACATATCCAAGTCCCACAGAGCTGCATTTGGAAAAACAACGAAAACAATGAATGTATACAATAGATCAGAAAAAAATATTGAAAAATAATATTTCTGACAGCACCAAAAAAATATGAGTATCAAGAATAACTGTAAGCAACATCTCAGCAAAAACAAAGAAGAATTGTCTGTGATGATAGTGGCTAAGGTATAAGTAAAAGTAAATTCACATTGAGTATTCATATTTTCTGTGATTATTTCGGTACTGCAAGTGTAGAATTTTTACATACCAATTTTATTTCTTATTGTGGCCCATGTACTGATTCGTGGGACGTGCACCTACTCCCAATCCTACTACTCCTACAACATCTCCGCATTTTCCTCCTCCAGCTCTTCGTCTTAAGGATGTTTAATCGTATTATATGATGCAAATATTAATGTATAATTGTATTATTCTTTGTAACAGTACTAATAATATTGATAATCGTAGAAATAGCAATGCTATGGATACGAATAATGGTCCTTCTCTTTCGTTGTACATAAAAGGAATGACAATCTAAATAAATTAGTCAGCAATGACTCTTAATCACACCAATATGCACTAGCATACGTACACGCACACATAAACACACACACTATATATATATATATATATATATATACAAATGCATGTGTACATACATAGAAATACATATATATGTATGTATACATGTATATATATATATATATATATATATTATATATATATATATACAAATGCATGTGTACATACATAGAAATACATATATATGTATGTATACATGTATATATATATATATATATATATATATATATATATATATATATACTACCACGCAACACGCATGTCATAGGAATGCTACAGCGAATAACTGTGGTAACAAAATACAGAATATAATAGATATATTTCGCTTTTAACTCGCCAATATTGAGTAAAGTTCATAAGAAAGCTAAGATGATAGAGCATGCATAGTTAATAACGATCTTATTTTGTCGTTTGATAAGATTCCTACATACAATGTCATCAATGCTCGTGATATCGATCTGTTCGTTTATTCAAGGTTTATTTGTTCTGGTTTCGGTGGTAAGGGAAGAAGGAGAATTTGTGGTGCAGTTAGGTCGAATTTGCCTATTGTCTGATTGTAATTGCACGAACTACAGCGCTCTGTTGCACGTACGTACACGACAAACACATGCAATTACTAATTCAATGCATTAATCATAGAATAGATAATCTGCATTGGAACGAGATTGCTTACACACATGCGAAGATGTATGGATCCGCACATAAAAAATATACACATACATATATACACCTACAAATCCTTATATTAACAGTTACGTATGTATGTATATATGTATGTATATATGCATGTATGTATGTATGTATGTGAGTGTGTATGCCTATCACTGTCTTTCTCTGAGACGCTATTTTGCCCACTACATGTACGTTCATGCATACATATATACATGCATGTACATATACATGCATCCATGCATATATTAAGAGAGAGAGAGAGAGACAGACAGAGACGAAGTGAGATAGAGAGAAGTGACAGAGATGTAGAAGAAATATATACGCACGCACAGGTACACACATACACACACCTGCATCTTACCAACAAATTTTAGAACTTGTACTTAGATTTGCACTTGCACATGTAGATGTTTGGGTAGATGCAATATACTATTACTGCTGCTGCTTTTGTTGTTGCTGCTACTACTACTACTACTACTACTACTACTACTAATAATAATAATAATAATAATAATGATAATAATAGTAAAAATAATAATAATGATAATAATAAGAATAATAACATTAATAACATTAATAAAATTGTAGTGCCTCTAATAATAATAATAATAATAAAAACAAACAATACACCTTGAAGCTGCCTAAACCGAGATACGTCTCACAATGGCGAGTCAAGCATCTTCAATTTCATTTTGTGTGCCTATGTCAAAACGAATGCAATAATAATAAAAAGAATAGGAATAATAATAATAATAATAATAATAATAATAATAATAATAATAATAATAATAACAACAACAACAACAACAACAACAACAATAACAATAATAATATTAATATAATAATATAATAATAATAATAATAATAATAATAGTAATAATAATAATAATAATCAGAAGAAGAAGCAGAAGAAGAAGAAGAAGAAGAAGAGAAGAAGAAGAAGAAGAAGAAGAAGAAGAAGAAGAAGAAGAAGAGAAGAAGAAGAAGAAGAAGAGCAACAACAACAAGGATATTCATATCCTTATGCGGGCAGCAATATTCGAATAGAAATACTTAGATGTCCTCACACCCTCGACTGCGCTAGAATTTCAGTTTATCGGCGCCATAAGGATGAATGTCAAAGTTGATCTTGGTTTTACCTATACTCAAAACGAAAAGAGCCGGAAAAAAATTAAGCAAGGCACGTTGTCCAATCGTGAAAAGATTCTGATATTCCACATGACATAATATATATATGACCATCCCATATTCTTACATACACACCTACTCAAATATATATATATACATGTATGTATATGTGTATATATATATGTATGTATATATTATATATAATATATATATATATATTATATTATATATATATATATATTATATATGGGGTAGCTAAAGCATGTCTCTCCCTCTCTGTATATATATATATATATATATATATATATATATATATATACCTGCTTATATATATATAGGTATGTAATAGATAGATAGAGAGAGGGGAGGAGAAGCATTTAGTTCAATGGACACTTGATCTTTTGCTTTTACTTGAAATGTTCCCCTTAATCTACATTTTACTGCTTTCATCATAGTCAGCCATCATTTCACCAACACTATCTATCAATATATGTTTATGCCTCAAAAAGTGATTATGAATATAAATATAAATATATGCATATATATATGTATATATATATATATATATATATATATATATATATATATATATATATATATTATATATATATATTATATATATATATATGCGGCGGGCTTCTTTCAGTTTCCGTCTACGAAATCCACTCAGAATGCTTTGGTCGGCCCGAGGCTATAGTTGGAGACACTTGCCCAAAATGCGACGTAGTGGGACTGAACCCTGAACTATGTGGTCGTTAAGCAAGTTACTTACCACACAGCCACTCCTACATATATATATATATATATATATATATATATATACATTGTCTTGTTTACTCCTATATATGAATATCTGCGAATATTTGTTTCTCTGTGTGTTGATGGATGTAAGTATTTATGCATGCATATGTACATTGTGCTTACGTAACAGACTAAAAAAGTGTTTCGTATGCCTGTGTAATTGCAGATTTTCTTTATCTGCACAGAAGCAAATGCATACATGAATAACTATGTTGAACGCGAAATGCATTTCTCGGAATATGAATATGCGTCTATTTTCACATTTATTAGTAAACGCGTATGGCTCTTTAATAGAATCACTGTTACAGTGTGTTCAAACTTCTACGTATAGTGACCAAGTATGCATATCTGAAGAAGGAATATCATATATATAAATGTATGTGTGTACATACATTTAATATATTAACCTCGTAAAGTGCTGCATGCACCCAGCGAAATACTGTTTCAATACTGAGTATGTTTGGAGAGTGACCAATGACTCTCCATATGGAATTTTACGCAGTAAATTTCTTTCATGTATATATATAAATTAATTGTTATCGCCATATTAATATGACAGTCTTATAGATATAAGACTAAAAGCTGTCGCTGATTAGCTCCATCAGGCCATCGCCTTAAGATAGCTATTTGACACACAAACTGTGTCCATTATAACAAGGGAGGTCAGCCGTTTCACACTGCCAGTCAGACAGCTACAGACCCGTTTCAGGGTATTTGCCCTTTGTCAATGGAGCGTAGTTGACCCAGCAGGTGTCGCCATTAATCGTCTCTGTTCGAAGGTTTTATTTACCTAGTTTCGGTGGAATACGTCCACTTGTTTTCAATAATAGTAACTTTAATATTTCTATTATATATATATATATATATATATATATATATAGGGAGAGTTTACGAAAAAAAACAAAAGACGAAGACAGGTGGTGTACAAAACAAACAGATGTATTAGTATAACGCTCAGCAATAGAAAAAGTATTTTACGCTCTTCCACAGAAAGGGATACAGAAAACAAGGAGAGAAAAAATGTGTGTAGTGGCTAACGAGAAAAGTTACTTCCGTCTCCACAGGGGACTAAAATGAATTACTCGTTGTATTATACATATATATATATATATATAGGCGCAGGAGTGGCTGTGTGGTAAGTAGCTTGTTTACCAACCACATGGTTCCGGGTTCAGTCCCACTGCGTGGCACCTTGGCCAAGTGTCTTCTACTATAGCCTCGGGCCGACCAATGCCTTGTGAGTGGATTTGGTAGACGGAAACTGAAAGAAGCCCGTCGTATATATGTATATATATGCGTGTGTGTGTTTGTGTGTCTGTGTTTGTCCCCCTAGCATTGCTTGACAACCGATGCTGGTGTGTTTATGTCCCCGTTACTTAGCGGTTCGGCAAAAGAGACCGATAGAATAAGTACTGGGCTTACAAAAGAATAAGCCCCGGTGTCGAGTTGCTCGATTAAAGGTGGTGCTCCAGCATGGCCGCAGTCAAATGACTGAAACAAGTAAAAGAGTAAAAGTGTAAAATATATATATATATATATATATATATATATACCGGAGTAAACACATAAATGTGAAACAAGGTGGAAAAAGAGTACTCAATTACCAGTGGTAGAGTAATATGCTTTATTTAAAGCAGCAGAAAATTCAACAAAATCTGTACTCTGAGTTTCTCGTTGCCGTTCATCAGACAGTTTTTGCTAGAATGGAACCGATATATCAATTCAATCTAGACTCTTACAAACGCTACACCTTTAAAAAAATGGACTTGTTTGATTGGCCCTTTAGAAATAACGGTCAATCTTCGAGCGATAAATAAAAAAGCTCAAAAAAATATGTATATATATATAAAAAATTATAAAAATTATAAGCTTGTATACATGATTTTTCTTATTTCGTTTTTTTCCCCACCCCTCCTTTTTCTTTTTTCCTTCCCTCTTCTTCGTTCCTTTTTCTCTCTCTTCCTTTCTTTCGTTTTTTTCTCTAACTGATACTGATACACCTTTACGTCCTCCTTACTTAAGCTTTACTCAGTAAATGAGAATCGCTACATCGATGATTTTAACTTGCGTGCGAGATAGATTGCGGACATATATGTATGAATGCATTTGTGTGTATATTTTAGATTTATATTTATACGTCTGTATATGTATGGCGTTTGCACGCATCCTTCTGTGTATGTTGATATATATATATGTACACTTTAATATAAATATGTATTGCAGTGTAATATTTGTAATAAGTTTTAATTTCTATGCATTAATTATACTTTCTTCATTAACGTCAATATGTATTTTATTCAATGTAAGGTTTTTTCCTCGAATTTTATAATTTTTATATTTTTTATATATATATATATACATATATTTTTGAGCTTTTTTTGTTTATCGCTCGAAGATTGACCGTTATTTCTAAAGGGCCAATCAAACAAGTCCATTTTTTTAAAGGTGTAGCGTTTGTAAGAGTCTAGATTGAATTGATATATCGGTTCCATTCTAGCAAAAACTGTCTGATGAATGGCAACGAGAAACTCAGAGTAACAGATTTTGTTGAATTTTCTGCTGCTTTAAATAAAGTGTATATATATATATATATATATATAGGTAGATAGGTTTAAGAGATCACCTTCTACAACGCTCAAATTTCAAGTCAATTCGGATTGGTAACTATTATCATATTGTGGGACAAAATGAAAATGTCTTTGAAATTTGCACGCGACTCCTGGAATTAATTTTATTACGTTTCTTGAACTTGAAAACATAAGTTGTGAAGTTGTGTATAAACATTGGAGGAAACTATTTCTCAGAAGTCAGTTCCTATTAAATCTTAAGTAACTCAATAAATTTACTTTTCAATGTTCCATTGACAGACGACATGTATGGAGCTGATTATTCAGAGATCAATGTATGTAATGTGTTAGGATGTTTCACTTAAGTGGTAGCTCGTTCAAACTTTCTTTCACATTCAGTGTATTGGCTTTAATATGTAACTAATCTTTCGAATTGTTATCGCTGCTTCTAGCTACCATAATTCAAAATAAGGCAAACAATGCTGTTTTTGTGCTTGTAACTTATAGCTCCTTGTGGAATATAAAGAACTTTATGAAGAATTCGTTTTATTGTTTCAGTGCTAGGATTCTTGTGTTTCTGTTAGAAGCAAATGAGATTATTTGTTTTCAACTTCCTGTCCGGGTCTTTTCGGTTTGAACGGTAGTTTTTTTCGAGCGGTGTCATATGAATGTGTCACTCATAATTATGACCCTAGAATCGATCTATTGCTTTTCAATCTCTTTTAGAGTTAGGGTTAGTTAGGGTTTTTTCTTCACAAATGCAAATAAACCCAATCTGTTTCTTAAACGAGGGACATATTCAAACGGCACAGAACGCTTTTTAACTCAATAGACGTCACTGATTGGTTGAAATTGCGGAAATTGAAGAAAAAAAACGACAAATATCTTACAAACTATAGAATTTTCTGAATAAAGCCAAGAGAAAATGATGTTTTATAAACACATTCTACCAGTATACGAAGTTTAAAATTTTTAGTTACCTGGCCCGTTGAGAGTCAGAGACTGATTGACAACTTCAGACGAGTCTATAGTTAGTTTGTACTAGTTATTACGTTAAAAAAGAGGGAAAAAAAACCCCAAAATATAAAGATCATAAGATTCGTGTAGGAAGCTGGGTAGCTTATTATGCATTGCCAATATTCAAGGTAGAAGAGTTTCACATGTTCACGAAGTTTTGGTGCAGGAGGATTAGCATTGTGACACTAAATAGAATATGGGGTGATTGTGCCACCTGCACACGTATCAATCTGGATTGTTATGAAGTCTGATCTGCCAGTAATATATAGAGTGAAGCTTGTTCACTAAGGGAGACAGATATGAGGCGACTAAAATGGTTCAATATGGCGTGGAAGAGATGACACTGTAGATAATGTGAGTGACGAGTGAAACAACATTTTCACTTTTGGAATAGATTACTCTTTTATTCTTTTGTTTCGGCCATTTGACTGCGGCCATGCTGGAGCACTGCCTTTAGTCGATCAAATCAACACCATGACTTATTCTTTGTAAGCCTAGTATTTATTATATCGGGCTCTTTTTGCCGAACCGCTAAGTTACGGGGACGTAAACACACCAGCACCGGTTGTCAGACGATGTCGGGGGGTACAAACGCAGACATACAAACATACACACACACAAACACACATATATATATATACATATATACGACGGGCTTCTTTCAGTTTCCGTCCACCAAATCAACTCACAAGGTTTTGATCGGCCCGAGGTTATAGTAAAAGAAACGTGCCGAAAGTGCCACGCAGTGGGAATGAACCCGGAACCACGTCGTTGGGAAGGAAGTTACTTACCACACAGCAACTCCTACGTCTGAAAAAAAAAATTGGAAAACTATGGTCAAATGATGAAAATTGCAATCTTTTTTGTCATATTAGCGTGCATGCGAGAATGTACTATATAGACGTGTTTTACTCTTATTGCTTATTTTTAAACACCTTTTTACATTTTTCTGTATTTTCTTGTGCATGTGCGTATATAGACATGTGTATGAACCTTTTCTGTACGAGCGTGTATGAACAAAATAAAAGTAAATTAAACGAACGTGTATCAACAAAGGATGCAGACAATACGGGCACTCCCCCACACACTCACGTACTTACTAAACATAAACACACATTGGGGTGTACGCAGGCGCAAACAAAGGCACATGCAATAGGAATACAAAATACAAAATGGCTGATCGTTAGAAAACGAAAGACACACAAATAAGAAAGAAGCAAATGACCACTGATGAGGTCACAGAGGTGTGACGAAAGAACTCTGACCGAAATACGAGTAATGTAGAAAATAGATTAATGGTGAAGCATATTAACACCAAATATATAGTGCGCGTGTGTTTACTGGCTAAACTGGCAACATGACCATCCCCAATACTACAATATATATATATATATATATATATACATATATATATATATATTTATTTATATATATTTATTTATATACATTTATGTATATATATATATATATATATATATGCATATATATATATATATATATATATATAATATATATATATATATAATATATATATATTTATACTTATATATATGTGCGTTTATTTATATTTTTTGTTGAAATATATATATATATATATTCATACATGAATAGAAATATACACTCATGTATATGCACGCGCGCACCCACTCACACACAGAGATACGTATATATATATATATTTATATATATATATATATATATGTATATATATATATATATGTGTGTGTGTGTGTGTGTGTGTGTCTGTGTATGTGTGTATTACAAAGTCTACGTAAGTCCAACTTAATATTGATATCTTTATAAGTCCGGAATCAAGATGTCTCTTCCAGATGATGGTGGAATGGCTCAAACCTGAATATGTCAAGCATTTGTTTTAATGTTCATGAAAGTAACTTTGAATCTAACTGTGTGATAGCTGTACACCAAGCACAATGCATGTCCTAGCGAATATACCAGAAAATGAATGCCAATGTCTAAAAGTAGACAACAGCTACACAATTCAGGGAATACATAATTCTTTAATGTATTAACCATTGTATACATCCTATTTATAATTAGTAAATACTAATGTCGAGCCCTTTGTAACGGGAATCCAGAATGGAAAGAGCCAATATCAGTTCCAAATTGTTTCTGATATACCCTCCTTCTATAACCCTAATGCATGTTGATACCCGCTGATTAAAATCCATGTAGTGGTCCAGGTCCCATGTACACGATATCATTTGAAGCAATATATTATCTTATACTCTTACCTCGTAGAAGAAAAACTAACAGAAATATTCTTCAACAGCATCCGTAAAGAATATAAGCAATTATATATTATATTTCAGTACCACATTTATTTGTAAAATAAAATAAAATACGCAAGTTTAAATAGTAGGCTAAACCACTATTCATGAAAATAGTGGACCATCAACGCCACTAACGGAAGGAAGGACTACTCTCTATATTGTTGTTCGAGCAGCTATTTCAAGGGAAGGAACTCAGTTCATGGCCCAAATTATCAAGTTATAAAAAAGAAAAGCATATTGACATATTTTGTAGTCGTAACTATTTTGAAAAGAAACAGAAAGAAAATGAATGTCTGACATGTGAAATTGGAACCTGCATACAAGAATTTAATGCGGCATTCTACTGTCGTTGAAATCATCTCTGTAAAATCATATTGCCTTATGGCATTCTAGTTTGTAACAAATAGAATATCTGTGGCTTAAGAAATGATCAAACGTGAGTTGAAAATATCTTAATCTCATATGAAATCAATTCTTTAGAATTTTAATTTAATAGAGATTTTAATCAGAATGGTTATAGAAAATGTTATTCCACTTCCGAAGATTTGAATAAAATGTCTGTTATTAAAAAATCTGTTTACATTTAATCATGAAACTATAGATGTAAATATAAAGTTTGGCTTCTACAAATACTAAGAGGATGAGAGAAAGACAAGACGCATATATATCCACGAAGAAAAGCTTTTACGAATTTGAATATAATGAATATTTACGTGTAATAAAAAGGCGGGGGTCATCTTGAAAGAAAAATAAGAAAGTATACCAAAAAAAGTTTGAAGTTTTGTGCATAGATATTGGATGTCAGATACGAAAAACAGTAACTGTAGAACAATTCATTTAATTTGGGAATGTAAATTATAAAAAAATAAGAGAAAGCCATGAATTAATAATCTAGCGTTTTCTCGGGCGAGAATAAAGAACACATGTACGGGAACAGTATCAAATAACACAAAAGATACATTACCATGACGATAAATGTGAAATATATATTTAATGATATTGTTGATAGAGGCTTAGAAATGGCAATATGTGAAAACCACTTGGTCTATTTGACTAAAGATTGTCTCAGAAAACGATCTTGAATATTTAGAAACGATTAAAGACTCTCTCTATATATTTGCAAATAGATTTACTTTCTTGGTGACCAAACATAGAAACAATGAAATGATGTTTGTAAACAGTGAACAAGAATGCTAACAATTGCTTACTTGTTTTAAGGAATTACCAGGGCATTTTCTCCAGATGCATGCATCTATGAAAACTGAATTCTGAATTTCGAGAAAACACCAACAGGAAACCACAACGAATTCCAGTCATACATTCAAGAATATATCGATTCTACAGAGACAAACGAAACGATCAAATCTGAGTTCTTAAGCCTAAGATAAATTCAAAGTGTGTTGCTAATAATTAGTTGGTAGGTTGGTGGTCCTCACTCTCCTAGCCTTAAAAAAAAAAAACAATCCCACAGTGTTCTATGCATGATATTCGGAAAGGAGAGTCCGTTCCAAATGTTTGAGAATCTTTGTCTATTAGGCAACAATTAGTCTAGACCCATTTTGTCTTTCAGCTATGTCCGAGGTAATTGATAAACTGCCTAACGATCAGTGTCGACATTCTTATAAAAACTTGCCCGTAACAAATTTTGAGTAAAACGTCTAATTATTATATAATTACATACATCTCTCTTTGATACCAAATGTGTTTTTTTCCACTATGTCAAATATACACTTAATATAAATCGCACATCTTACATACATGACATGCATATACTTCCTTTGATACAGATACTTCTATTCTTGCACTCATTCATATATGTGTGTGTATGTAGGCATTTTTGTATGTATGACTGTAAGTATATATATATGTATGTATGTATATATGTATGTATGTATACATGTATATATGTATGTATGTATACATTTATATATATATATATATACATATCACCGTGACCGCCCAGGCTATCAGATGTTGCTACACATTGCTGGTCACAATGCGCTTCGCATTGTTTTAGCCTTCAAGTGACGCCACCACGCTGGCTAGGCGAGCAGGCCAATAGAAGAAAGAGTGAAAGAAAGTTGTGGCGAAAGAGAAGAGCAGGTATCGCTACCACCTCCTGCCGGAGCCTCGTGGAGCTTTAGGTGTTTTCGTTCAATAAACACTCACAACGCCCGGTCTGGGAATCGAAACCGCGATCCTACGACCGCGAGTCCGCTGCCCTAACCACTGGGCCATTGCGCCTCTCTCTCTCTCTCTCTCTCTCTCTATATATATATATATATAATATATATATATGTATATCTATATATATATATTATATATATATATATATATATATCTATATCTATATATATATATAGCGTGGACCCGTCGAAGTCCACTTTGCCTTTCATCCTCTCGGGGTCGATAAATAAAGTACCAGTTTCGTACTAGGTCAGGTAATCGACTTTATCCCTTTGTCTGTCATTGTTTGTCCCCTCTATGTTTAGCCCCTTGTGGGTAGTAAATAAATAAATATATATATAGCGTAGAAGGTATTTATAAGCCTTTTAAGAAACATACAAAAACGGTTAGATTCACTTCAACATTTAAATTTAATTGGCCAAAATATTTTTGTCACTCTGAGACCCCGACCTGTTCATTGACAAAATTCCGTGCTGCACGGAAATTTGTGAATCTAACGAATTTTGTGTGTTTCTTAAATGGGCTATAAAGACCTACCACACTTCAATTGTTTTCATTCCAGCACACGATCTCAGACCTGGTCACTTGCAATGCAAGTACATCTCCGTAATATATATATATATAATATATATATATATGAATAAATGAAAGAATGGAGTTGAACGACAAATTAACAAATTTCCTTTATTTTCGACATATGTTTCGAAGCCTGCATATTCCTAATTGTGAAGGAATAAGGAGTACCTTATGCCGCTTTCTCATCAGGAAAAACAAGGAATTTATGTCAACATCAAGATTCACAAAAACTTTCAGATGACTGCTCTCACGGAGCGCATAGCGATAATGAGTGTCTCTTTAATATTCCTTTATAAGGAGTGACGTCAAACTGGTTGAATGTAGAAAATTCTAGAAGGTTCTAAAGGTTCAAGAGTTCAAACGAAGTAGGGGAAGAGAGGCCTAAGAAAGTAAGGTGATATGGAACAGGTCGTATGTATGGTGGGTTTTGTTAAATTCTTTTGTGAATGAGTGTCTGTGTGAGTGAATGAATATAACTGTATTAATAATGCAGTTATATTCATTCACTCACATTTCCGATGTGAATTTGCTACCCAGGTATCGGTTAAACGAATTATCCACAAAAAGATATTTCATTTTTCTACTCAAATATATATATATATATATATATATATATATATATATATATATATCTAATAATTATTTCATATATACCAAAAATGTACATATTTAAATAAACATTATTTTTAAATGGTTCAGCTGCAAAGCGTCGGTCATGCTGGAGCACCACCGCTGACTAATCTACACCATTATATGAAACCTACCCTGATATGTGGCATTTGGTCAATGAGAGAGTTTGATGCTGCTGCCTTCGCCAGTTACACAGAATATAAATTATATCAGGAATTAGAGAAGATGAATAACAGAGTTTCATCCTACATCTATTTGTTGGAACTTGGTGCTCGAAAAAATAACTGTAACTTGATTACATCATCAAATAAAACCAGACTCCGTCATTCTCTCAAAATCTCTCAAATGTAGAATTCTTCCCCAAAGACGGAGGCTGGTGTTATCCGATGATGGAATCAAGTTACAGTCATTATTTGGGAAAACCAAGCACTCAGGAACAACTATTGAACTCTGAAAGCTCTTATTCAGCATCTGATACCAATTATATACTGTGTAAGTCGGACATGTATATATATATATATATATATATATATATATATATAGAGAGAGAGAGAGAGAGAGAGAGAGAGGGGGGCAGAAGGAGAAATAGCAGTTAAAGCCAATCTTCAACGTGTTTTATAAAGTAAATATAAAAACGTTTGTAAAAAAATATTCATTGTGTAATGTTTACGCTGGTGTCGACATAGAGTTGGCCGTGGGAGAAGCATGTAGTAGAGAGATCAAGTGCAACTACCTTGATGGATTGACCCTGAGATTTGTTAATTGAAATACCCAAACTTATTTTGACTGGAAATTGAAGCATCTTCAATTCAAATGGAACATATGGAGGTATAAGAGGAATTTTAGAAATAAAGATATGTTTTTCTTTTGTGACTACCGGTTATGAATGTTGCCTGTACGACATGGGGCTTCGTCGAAGTAACAACTAAGCGAGTTCCATTACACAGGTGAAATTGGTCAAAATTCCTAAGCAACGCAATGGGAGCACCTAGTTTAGTGTCAAGTTATGCGGTTGCATTCCAGATTGTTTAAGTATGTTCAAAAATTCAATAGTGTATTGAACAACCTGATCTTGATCGACTGTTTTCAGTTGATCAACAAGTCATTTCTGAAGTATCTGTTAAATTTTGAAGTTCATGATTGAGTCTATCGACTATTTCATGAGTTGGTACAGCTGTTTAACATAGCCAATTTACATCAGTGTAATTGGAAATACTTTATCTATAAGATCTCTAAGAGGAAGTATCATTTGACCACATGTAATTTCACGTATCTGAAATATTGAGTTGAATGTTAATATCCATTTACAAATCTTAAGAAGTCGTATGATTACTTTGTAGAAATACTTTGATGTTGATTGTAAGATGATATTTTTTCACATCTCCAAATGGACGATTTTTTGAAGCACGTCTGTAGCGTTTGATCCTTTGGGGATAACTAGAAACGTTTTACGAAAACCTCCTGCAAGAACTGTCATTCCTCCCATGAGCGTGCTATTGTTTTTTGTCTTGGAGGTTACTGTCAAGTACCACTGGAGCTCCACAATGTGCACTCATCGAAAACAATGAGGCAATTTGTTGGAGAACTGTTGCCATTGCAGGATTTTGCAAATATTGCACATTTGAGATTCTTTCATTGCAAGGTGTAGAAGGAGCTTCAACATGGAATAGGCAGTTCTCCTATAGGGGGGGGGGGTTAGCTGTAATATCAGAAGACGCAACATTAGAAGTTTAAATTTTATTTCGTCCCATTCAGAATTGTTGGTGAAAGTGACAACATGATCTGGTTTTCCACATGTCTTGATATATGTCAGGCCATCTTGTGATCGTTCGTGCATATATCGAGGATCCCTTGTGAATGATGATGGGTGGAATATATGTTGCCCCATGTTTTGAATATCACCATCTGTCCTCTGAGCATCTTGGTGATGAACATAATTTTTAGCCCTTAATTTTTTTTATTGTTACGACTGTAGCGGAGACGCTGACTCTCAACTTTAGCACACGTATCAACCAGGTGCTGCTGAAGTGGATCACGATACATGTGTAATTGAAATCATTGTTCTCATATTAACACCAGTTGGTAATGATTGACGTCATTTGACATTACCTTTTTCTTTGTAATTGGCTCTCATGTTCCAAGTTTAAACTGTGGGATATCCATATTATACATTCCACAAGAATAAGAGGATATTGGAGAGCATCATAAGAGGTATGCGTTTCTCAAGCATGTATAAATATGCTATCTCGAGCACGAATGAGATTATTACGCTTTCATGGGGAATATTTATCATAAGTATGTCTCAGTAAAACGGCGTACAATCTCCTTTACAATAGTTTACGATAGACGTAACAAACGCGGCAATAAACACACACACACTCACAGTCACATAGACACTCATACAATTGATAATATTGAAAACAGCAAAACACACATACGAAGTTAATGCGAAAAGAAATTTAGTCAATATATGCGCAAAAAATACTTTCTGTAGCATTCCAGCGTCGGAAAGACACTAATTATTATGCGTCACCAAAGTGCAGAAAGTCGAAATATATTTGGAACATGTACTACGTGTTATAAAATTTAGGATTGAATGTCATGGTGAGGTAAGTCAAGCTCCAAGAAAGTTCGGAAGGCATATTTCAATTTTTCATACAAAAAAAAAAAAACTCTTTAAACGAAAGCTGAACAAAGTGTGTAGAAAGGAATTTGTTGGTGTTGTGAACGTTAATTACTTTAAAACATTTGCTGAAAGATGTATGTAGCTAGACATCAATTAATGTGACATCACTTATTATATTAGGTATATAAAATTGAGTGAAATTTAATAGTATTCTAGAATGTCTAATGGAATTAAAATTTTATATGTATGCATTTGTGTACATTTAAAGTAATTAAATATTATTTTATAGAATAAGCGAATTAAAATTTCTTCGATTAAAACCCTTTCTATCATGGAAGTATCCAAAGAGCATTTGAGGCACTACATGCTTTATGAGTACAAAAAAAAGAAGACTGTGCAGCCGAAGCGACTTGAAACAAACACTCAGTTTATGGGAAAGAAGGCTTGAATGAAAGAACTTGCAGAAGATGGTTTGCAAAATGCAGAAGTGCAGATTTCAGCCTTGAAGATGAAGTTCGAAGAGGACGTCCAGTTGAGTTTGATGACAAGCTCCATAAGGCATTACTTGAAGAAAATCCTGCATTATCAGCTGCAGAATTGGCAATAAAGCTTAGTTCAAACCATACAACTGTTTATCGCCATCTTCAAAAACCTGGAAAGGTTCGTAAACTTGGAAAATGTGTGCCTCAATAATTGTCCGAAGGCAAACGCAAATTCCTTGTTGACAGGTGCTCTTTTCTCCATTCTCGCGAACTCATTTCACCCTTTTTAGATAGACTTGTGACTGTTGACGAAAAATGGGAAAAATCCCAACAACAAGTGAAAAGGGAACTTCATGGTAAAAAGGTTCTTCTCTATTTCTGGTAGGTTTGCAAAGGAGTAATTCACTTTTAATTGTTACCACCTAATACAACAATCAATGCTCACGTCTACTGTCAGCAATTAGAGCGTTTGAACCAAGCTTTGAAGAAAAAAGACCTGCTATAGTGAATCGAAGAAGGCTAATGTTTTTTCAGGACAATGCGCGACCCTACACTGCAACGATCACATCACAGAAGATCGAAGAGCTTGGTTGGGACAATTTTTCTCATCCACCTTATTTTCTCGACGATGCACCTTCAAACTACCATTTGTTTCGTAATTTACAGAATCATTTCGCATGTCAGCAAGAGGTCGAAACTGACATTTCAGAGTTCTTCGCTTTGAAACCAAGACTAACATTCATGAGATTAAAAAGCTTGTAAATAGATGGGGGGAATTCATAGATAATCAGGGAAAGTATATTGATGATTAAATTTCAATTAAATATAACCTTTTATCACTTGTTTTCTTTATTCAAAATTGGGACAGGACTTATGGGATAACCTGATATATAACTGTGTAATGCTGTAGAATAAATACTAACTAACGCAGTAACTAAGATAAGCAGCATTGATTATTCACACTGCTAAAGCAGCATAGCAGAAATATGATAAAGATGCTTGGACAGGTAAAAGAACATTATCTTCAACCTGGTTATAAGGACTGGAATAACATTTCTGTAATTATATTGAACGTGCCATTAAAGCTTTCTACTTCACCGAGTTTCCGAATTTGTTATAATAATCAAAATAACATTTTTTCCATATATTTTTGCGAGTGATTTGAGTACAGTCAAATCAGCCAAATCGTCATGTTCCTTATACAAATCAATAATATTTCAGCACATAAGTAGTGATAATAGATAATGATGCTTAAACCCCAACTCTCCATGGTGAAAAGGAAGATCCAAACAGTGGTACTTCAAAGTGAACAGTGCTTTTCGTTCAACGTCCAGGCCGCAACTAAACTAAACTCTTTCAAAATTGGTAGCTTTCAATGTTAGCCTGTACAGTCACATACATATCCTCGGACTCACACAGACATACATTCAGGCAAATCTCAGGCCTGTCTCTGTCGCTCTATTTGTCTGTCTCTGTGGTTATGTGAGTGTCAGTCTTCATAAAAATGTGTGTATACTGACAGACACATACACACGCAATTAGAAAGTGTGGCATCGTAGTGATGAGAGTGGTGGTATAAAATATCGTTTACGATAGTTTACTTAAAGAAAGATTATGATATTAAATATTAATAATGCAAAAATGTACACGAAAATAAATTTATTTGGTAGCCGAAAAATTACCGAATCTTTTGACACCTTATACCTCAAAATCAGCCCCTCAGTTTTCGTATATATAAGCAACATACGCACGCACACAAAGACACACACAAACACACACATACATGCACAAACATACACACACTCGCACACACGCTCACACTCACACTCACACAGAGATTCTTTTATATATTAAGATATACATATGCTCTACAGACTTAGGCATGCACATGTGTGTGTCTGTGTGTGTATGTGTGTCTGCGTGTGTGTAACTGTGTGTGTGTTTGTGTGTGTGTCTGTGTGTGTGCTTAGCTTATCCGGTTATGATTACTAGCGGATATACATTATCCCATTCATTAGAATATGCATGATGATAGTACGTAAATTTCGCTTGAAATCACGTTAGTTATTTTTTGTTTGCATCCTGGTTTTACCATTGTAATTATCATATAGAAACTTTTTGTTAATTAATACATATTGATATATATTTCAAGTATATTTCCTCCAGCATTATTTGAAAATATGTAATGAACATGTATTTTCAATATCTCATCCTTTCATGGAAAATTTTGGTACGTTTTGCTGTATGTACGTATGATTATCTAACAATATATTAACTTTCACTTGCTTAAAGTTTTCCAGAAAAAAACTTTATTTGAAGATAATTTATTATATTTATTTCCGTGGGATAATTAATTAGCTATGCCTAGTCAGGTACGTTATTTACTTAGTGATGTTCTTCACGTCTTGCTTCTGCTTCTATAACCCAACATACTGATTATGTTCGCATGCAGATAGCGTCTAAGATTCATTTATCAAGTGCATAATTCTTTTTTTACCTAAATTTTATGTCATTTTAAAACATATTTAGAATTATTTCATGCCCTTTTCCAGAAAAGCATAACATATCCTTCACTACGCTGGGCTAATGCTCCGGACAAGTGCTGGTGGAATTCTCCCAGTAAATAAAATAACTTTAACAATTGACATGTATGTCATCATCGGGTAATACCTACTTGCTGACCATTTGCTTCTACCAACATTTGTTTTATCGAATAAATAATTTCACATTATCTTAAATATTGTTGTTTAGTTTATTATCATAGATCTTCCTTTTAATGCCATATTCTTATCCAACGATGACAAGCAATTTGTCTCACTGAATATAGCATTAATTTGTAGATTCTCTATCAAACTTTGCTAATTTTAAGGTACTACATTCTGTTGCTTCGGGTCTGGGAATAGTGTTTCAAGCTGCTTGTGCACAGACTGAGTTCTTCAAAACAGAAATAGCAGTGAATAATGCAAAAATGATGTATTAGAGTTATATTCCCTCGGATTTCGAATGGTGAATGTAAGATATCACAAAGAAAGTTAAAATCCTTCTTTTCATTACTTCTCACTGTTGCTATGGAATCATAGTTTGAACAATGTATTCATATGTTCATACATAAACAACAATATATGCCATTTTCACGCTGCTCCTACATGGTATCTCTGTATATAAAGTGTTTAAGATAAATATAGAACAAATTGCAGTTTCAAAATCTGCAATATATAGCTTCTCTATAAATAATTCTCTATGGATGTTATCTCCAATATAGTTTGAAAACCGTTTATGAATATATTATTTCAAATAGGTGTTGCTCTGTTGCATAAAAGATTACAGATAATTGTCGATCACGGTGACTCAAACGAAAAATTTCTAAGACGAAATAGCAGACCACCGTGGCTATAGTGTTACCTGCATGTAAGATAATGTTGAAATTAAGGCAATAATCTACACCACCCAAGTGGTTTCAAACCTACATATATGGATAAAAACGGGAATAGATGGCGTTTATGTATGTGAATTACGTCAAACACTATATATTGGTATTTATTTATGATGCCTTAATCGACTCGAGTGCAACTGGAACAAATTGTGCTACGTATACACATTGATGGACTGAGTTATTATCGGCACAATTATTTCAAATGGATATATATATATATAACATGTTTGTGTAGCGGGATCGTGGCTTTTACACATGTTACAGAAGCTACGTTGCTAATCCTACTTGTAAATTAGAATCAATACTGATGCGCCGAAACTTGGAACATTTTATCGAGTCTGAGTTGTCCTCTCATCGAAAATGTATCATATATTCTAATGTCAACTTCATCGATGAGGTATTTGAACATTACGAAGTTTTAAATAGCGAAGTCCATTGTGTAGTATGAATTCAAACTTAGGACTTACTTTCAAATATTAAAAATGGTGATGCACTGCTCCTATTTTGATATACTTTTCTTTGTGTATTTCCTATATCTCATAAGATTAGTGATCGTGGAATTGAGCACTAGACCTGCATATTTTCGTCTAACCATGTCATAAGTTGGCCTGGGGTAGGCATTCATCTGCACCCAGTGGTAAGGCTCCAGCTCGACATTTCAGGAGTTTTATGGAACATAGAATTACCTTTAGTCCTGCGTTACACTACAGGAACTCTGGCCCGAAGTGTTACAATCCATGGCCCCGTTTCTTGTTCAACTAATGAAACATGCTTCTTTCGCTAAGCTTTTTGGGAACTCAAAGAACGGTTATTCGTTATAGGTATACCACACTTCCAGCAATATGTGGAACGTCTGTAATGCCACGTTAATAAGTTTAGTGTTATATAGTCCCGATGCCTCAATTCCGAGCTCCAGAGCGCAGGCAATTATGAAAGTAAGCTGTAAATTTACTTATAGAAAGTAACGAGAAACTAATCCCGTATCTTTCTTAAGGAACTGATTACATTTTAAAACACCGCCACAGAGGCCTATCATCTCCTAACGCTGTACATGTAGCACGTAAAGAGAACGAGAAGCCGCCAACAAAACGTTATCAATTTTAAAGAGGCAGAATAGTTCATTTGGCTATTGAAGCACAACAAAATAATAATTGATTCGGATTTGAACTAAAACATCGAAGGAAATGACTTGAAAATCTAGCATGGTCATTTTGTTCCATTTCGAGCTATGACATATTGAGCATCTGTGTGAATTGCTATCTAAACATATGATTATATTATCTAAATTATCGTGGTTTTCTATCCGAGCAAAGATTTATAGTCAAATTGAAGCCACGGACTAGATATTACAAACACCTAAATTGGCAATATACTCTTATTCTTTGTGATCTGCTGGGAACTGATCATAGCATGTAATGGCAATCACCATAAAATATCATAAGTGTAAATCTCAAATGACATTTTATTCCAATAAACAGAAATTTGCGATTTAAATTTTCCTAACTTCAACATCTAACAGCTGAAAATAGCGAGCATAAAGCTCCAATAACGAATATGATCATCTTTCCGTAATAATATATTAATATATAGCCCTCACCATATATTAACATATAGCCCCGTTACCACCATCACCACCACATAGAAACGCGTATATGCTCATACATTTATGTCATATATGTGTGTGTGAAAGCAAAAGTGGGTTTGTGGCTTTGTGTGTGCGTATATATATAAGAGTAACTCAAATGCTCTAGGTATGTTTTACGGAAATATAACCTGAATTCAATGTATATCGTGGGAATCGGAAACATCAATGCGACACTGTAACTTGTAATGTTATCGTGGCTTTTATAGTGTGACCGTTAAACTTTGAGGAATGGAGGTTTTTATGTACAGCAAATGGGTGAGATTCAGAAAAATATGAATCATTTATGATGCGTCTGCGATTTTGTGTTACTTTTTTTATCAGGCGTTACTCTGCGAGCTACATACTTGTGAGTGTGAGCCAGTAGATGGTTTAGAATATTAAAAAAGATAATTTTTTTTTGCTAATTAGAAAATGAAGATAGAAAAAATAATTTTATTCTTCGGCTAATATTTCAATGAACGTATGATATAACGTGAAAATTAGTTAAGGGCACATCATTGAAAGTTTCAAAAATAATGTAAAGCAGTAGGTCTGGGAAACAGTGAAACATGAACACAAACAACATCAGCTTTTGCTTAACAACTTTAAAAAGAAGAAATATAATTAATTCCAACATGCAAATACTCTAGGGATATCCAAAGAAATGTACACAAGTCTTTAGGTACAATCATCCATTTTATTATCATATAAGCACATCTTTTGCTAAATACGACATAGAGAAAAGCACAACTTCCATTCTAGAAATATCGTTCACCTTCCATTATCTAACACCTTACAACAACTGACACTTACAATATCCCCTTACAATAACTAACAATATCTCAAACATTAAAAACATCAACGGCATACATCACACTGGCACAAACACTTCATCCTACAAGTGTCCGAGGACATAAAGCATTTCACTTGGGAACACATATTCTGCAAATTTCATGCGAGCGTATAAATTTAGACAGGTGCTCCTAATTTCCAGTCAAAAACATTCCGGAGAACAAAAAGCGTACATAAACATTATTCCAAATCATGTGTGTACTTATACGTAATAAATGTTGTACAACCCAACATGTAAATACTGCATCTGTGCATATCTATCCACAAAGCGCCAGAAACAAAATTATTTCTTTTACAAAATAAATAAATAAATAAATAAATACATAAATAAACAAACCTTTAGCACGAAAAACTGTAACCACTTTCATTATGTTATATGTTTTTCGGTCATCCAGAATATTTTCGAGGAACAACGTGGAAAGTAACATACACACCTCCCCACCCCCCAAAACACCAGAAAATGGAAAATGTAGAATACACACACACAAACACACACACACACACACACACACACACACACACACATATATATATATATATATATATATATATATATGTGTGTGTGTGAGTGTGTGTGCGTACGAGGTAGGTGCTGAAATAGTTTTAAGGATATAGTGAAAGGCGTGGTTGGAATGATTGTACATGGCTTAGAAAATCTAGAGGAACGCTGCAATAAATGTGTGAATTCGAGAGGAGAATACAAAACCCAGGAAATTTGAAGCAACACCCTATATACACACGCACACGCACACACACATATATATATAGATAATATAATATATATAATATAATATAATATAATATAATATAATATACTAGAAATTAGCTAAAAAGTTAAATAAACACCAATGCAAGACATCTCAGGTCTTATATGTTATTATTATTAAAAATTATTAAGCAATTTTAAAATCTTACAAGTATTTCTGGGATATTCCCAACACATGTAGAATATCCCACCATCGGAGACA
>NC_043004.1:46936551-46941551 GCF_006345805.1 Octopus sinensis | reverse complement strand
TCATAGAGTTGTCTTAGAGAGACATGGAGAGAAAATGGTATACTAGTCGCCATGATAGATCGTTAGCCACTACACACATTTTTTTTCTCTCCGTGTTTTTTCTGTGTCCCTTTCTGTAGAAGAGCGTAGGCTCGAAACATAAACGATTTTTTTTAATACCTGAACGTTATACTAATACATCTGTTTGTATTGTATACCACCTGCCTTCGTCTTTTGTTTTTTCGTAAACTCTCCCTATATATATATATATATATATATATATATATATACGCGGCCGTCTTCTTATAGTAACCTTCTACCAAAATGTAATCACAAGTCTTCGGTTTGTTCAGTACTAACGTAAAAGACACATGCCTCGCGAAGCGGGAATGAACCCGCAACTAAGTGGTCGGAAAGCAAGCTTCTTACCACACCTACATATATATATTACAGACATAATACTGTCAGTTACAACTAAAAATAAAATTAATATACTTAAGATATAATTACAACCAATTCAATTAAAAGAACGAGAGAACGGATGTACATAAATAGTAGTAGATATCGACATCAAAACGGTATGTCAAAGATAACCACAATACTCTGTTATATATGTCGATAAGTTAGAAAGGAAAACAATATAAGCGCATGGATGAATCATAATTGGCATTACCATTCATGGGAGACCACACTTAACCAGTTTAAATTTTAAAAAAAGAAAACAACCGAAATGAGGAAAGAAAAGCGAAAACCAAGTAACTTATCATCAGTCTGTGATATATGCGACAATAAAAACAATGGTATCGTTTCATGTAGTAGTAGTAGTAGTAGTAGTAGTAGTAGTAGTAGTATAGCAGTAGTAGCAGCAGCAGTAGTAGTAGTAGTAGTAGTAGTAGTAGCAGCAGCAGCAGCAGTAGCAGCAGTAGTAGCAGTAGTAGTAGTAGTAGTAGTTGTAGTAGTAGCAGCAGCAGCAGCAGCAGCAGCAGTAGTAGCAGTAGTAGTAGTAGTAGTAGTAGTAGTAGTAGTAGTAGTAGTAGTAGTAGTAGTGCTATCACACACAGGAAAATTGCCTGCATTTCCGGACCGATGGAAGGCGGCGGTTCGATCTTCACTATGGACTCGCCGATAGCTGGATACGTCCTATACGTGATAACAGCTGTTCAACATAATTCCACAAGTCAGTAATGCAAGGACATTGGACGAGTGCACGCATATCGGTTTTGTCGCTCTGCGCACATCTCGGGAAGGTCCGTCTGACAGCACTTCCCTGCTGTAGATTTTATCTCGAACCGACAGAGCTCCCACCACATCACAGTAGCTCCGCAAAGCTAGAGATTTCTTGAAGTTATCCATCGCCATCTTCTCGAAAGTTCTCCTAGCAGACCGGTCAGTACGACTTCGTCAACGCGTAGCTTCTCCAAGTGCGTTGTCACTCTTCCCCTCCACTAACCCTCTATAGAACTCAAGAGTAGATGCTCCACTAATCGCATTTCCCGACATGTAGAGGACAGTGAGTGCCTGGCAACGATCCAGATGTCAATCAACCTGCTTCAGTCTCTTGAACTACGTCTGCAGCTCAGTCAATAAGACAAGCTGTGTCAAACAAGCCTGTCAAACAAACGGTGACCACACCTGTGCAACGTTTAGGCAGAATATCTGAAGATGCCGCAGCATCTGGGTGAGGCTAGCTACCCTGCTCGTCACCTCATCCCAAATCTTATCCCCGTGGAGGTCTGGTCTGAACCAAACCCAGAGCAACTTTACCGGTACTTCTGTCCAGCGCTTAACGATTCCGGCTAGTTGCAAGCCCATCGACATTTTCGGGTTATGATTTTCTCCCAACAACTTCTCGTCTTCTTCCTATGATATGCCTACCAATTCTGCGCCCTAATCGAGCGGGATGCGCTTCAGCAGCTCCAGCTTCCGCAGTAAAGGCTCAAGAGTCAATATGTACAGAAGAGAGGAGAGAGGGTAACGTTGACGGACAGTTCGGGCAATCCGAAACGGTTCAAGAAGTGGCCATTAATTTTGACTACCGTGCAGATGCCGCTGTGCATTGTAGTGATCCTCTGAAGACGGGGTCGAAGCCAGCAGCTTTCAGGAAAGCCTTTAGATATCGACGGTTGACCCTATCGAATGCATTCGATTGATCAACCCCCACCGAACCCAAGTTACCATACTGCCTTTCTAATGTGTATCGCATGAGGTGGAGGTTGTCGTGTATGCACCTAGTCGGGATTGCGCAGCTTTGTGACTCCCCCACCAAATCCTCGACGACAAGGGCCTACCTCTTTGCGAAAACCTTGGCCAAAATCGTAAACTCCATGATATGCAGAGTTATGAATATGAAGTTATCTAATGTGTCATTTTGTCATCGTATTTCCTTATCAGCGTCACTACGCCCCGGCTCACGTAACTGGGTATAATCCCGTTCTGCTGCTAGTTGCAGTAGAGCACTTCGAGGAGATAGGAGAACAAGTCTGGCATATTTACGCAAAGTTCATAGGGCAGACAATCTAAAGCAGGTGAATTGCGCCTCGCCTAGCGTCTACTGTCGAGAGACGCGGCAAGCCTTCGACGTACGTACTGAAGGCCGCGATCATCTCCACCACGCCACACTATCTGAACAATCGAAGAAAGCCTCGGCGAAAGACTTCACACATCTGCTTGATATCGCTCAGCTCGTGTCCATCTATGTCCGTCAAAGTCTAAATTGTTGTTTTGTTATCACAACCGCCTCCGTCACTTGAGACCATCGAGCAGCTTTGATTCCTTCGCTTCTTACAGAACGCGCCTTAGCTCTGACAATACAACCTTCAGGTTCGCATTGAAGAACTGGTCTAATAATAATCTCGCTGCTAACACGTCGGTGTCGATACCACTACAAATAGTTTAGTTTAGCTAATAACACCACCTCCTTTCAATTTTTTAAACACTATTTCTTTGTTAAGCCCTATCAATATTACTCTAATCTCTCTTTTGGGAGTCACCCACCACCTGTTATTGACGACCCCACCCCTGTCATTTTTTGTTTAACTAAATTGCTTACCTGGTCGCTGTAAACCTTACGAGCCAGAAATGAAATGTTCAGCTTCCAGTTCCCGGGTCCTAACCTACGCGTCTGATGTAGATCGACCGTACAGATTATAGACTTATGCAACCGTTTTAAAAGGTAGAATACTACACTATTATTATCCATTTTCCTAATGAAAATCCTATGTATATTCGTTTTAGATGAAACAAAGTGTTTGGTTCAGGTCCGCACTGCCACATTAAGGAAATCTCGTCGGTACTTGTCAGACATCTGGAACTGGCTGATCAGGTGCTTGAAGCTTTTGCAGCCCCTTTTCTGTCAACTATTCCCACACAATCCCAGCGTTGACCTAAGTTTCCAGCCCAGTCCCCTGTCTCGGATTTCTGTTCCCCTTCTTCTGTATTGTTGCCAGTTACGGGAGGAAGGTGTGAGTCTTCAGCAGTTGTTATATTTATGGGAGGGGTTGTATTCGTTTTACTCAACTCTTTCGAGGCGCATTCTGCCATCTTGTTCAGTTGTGTTTATTTCAATTCTGTTAACCGCCCACCCAAATTGTTTGGTGGGCCGAATATCGCCCCTCTGGGGAGTAAACAACCAGAGTAGATCAGTAACAGATTCCTGGTGTTTCTATTCATAATTTGGAATAAAATAATTATTGTAAAAAGACAACAATCCTGGTGTAAATAGATATTTTGATCTGAACTTACTTGGAGCGTTCGAAAATCCGTTCGATGTGTTCGGCAGCAAATATAATAATAATAATAATAATAATAATTATAATAATAATAATAATAATAATAATAAAGGTTCTAAATTTTGGCATCTTTGGTATTTGAACTCGGGACATAAAGACGGACGAAATGACAGTAATCTTGTTTTCCAGCGCAGTAACGATTCTGCCAGCTCGCCATGTTAGTAGTTGTAGTAGTATGAAAAATGATTTCAAATTTTGACACGAATCCGGCAATTTTAGGTCAGGGGCATGCTGATTACATGGACCTAGTATTCGGCTAATACTTCATTGACCTCAAAATAATGATAGGCAAGGTTGACCACGGTGGAATTTAAACAGAGAAAGCTAAGACAGACGAAATACCTATTTCTTTATTACCCACATGGGGCAAAACACAGAGGGAACAAACAAGGACAGACACACGGAATAAGTCGATTATATCGACCCCAGTGCGTAACTGGTACTTATTTAATCAACCCCGAAATGATGAAATGCAAAGTCGACATCGGCGGAATTTGAACTCAGAACGTAGCAGCAGACGAAATACCGCCAAGCATTTTACCCGGCGTGCTAATGATTCTACCAGTTCACCGCCTTAGTATTAATAATAATGATGATGATAATAATAATAATAATAATAATAATAATAATAATAATAATAATAATAATAACAACAACAACAACAACAATGATAATAATAATAATAGTAAATATTAATAAAAATAATAACATGAATAGAAAACAACAGTTTAAGTAAAACTTCTTCCAGTCAGACACCAAACTGAAAATGTATGAAAATTTTGATGAAAGTATTAGTCATATACTCGGCGATGACTGTAAGCTCTCTGACAAAGAGCATGGAAGACATCTTCAGTGCATTAGTAAAAGTCAAATTTTCTAGCGTTGAAATGACAGGAAATGGTACCTTAAGAATACAGTTATTAATGGGATTCTGTCTGCATAGAGTGGTATATTTGTTGAAGACAGAAGAATAAACATTGTAAGATGACTGCTGGCTGATATTGGAGTGTGTTTTTCGATGCTTCTTTTATAAACTGCCAAATCAGCCAAATCTCTTGAAATTAGAAATATGCATAAAGCACATGAAAGACTAGTACTAAACATTACACACATATTACGTAGAGCACTTTCAATACACACACACACACTCACACACACACATACACACACAGACTACACAAATGAAAAACAAACAAATAGCAGGACATACTATACAGAAGCAGCACACAGAGT
>NC_043004.1:46824051-46931551 GCF_006345805.1 Octopus sinensis | reverse complement strand
TTCAACCAACAGACAGTATAAGCAGGTACTCTGAATTTTGTATATGCCGTATTTTGAGTCATATATTCAGCAGAAGTTTCCACAAATTTATATCTAAAATGGTGCTCTTAAACACATACACACACTAATAAACATCACGTACACACATAAAAACACGTACTCACACGAGCACACATGTACAGGCAGATGCACGGTTTGGGCAAAATATTGGAATTACGTTATTAAAAGCAATTTTGTATGATTTGATAAGATGCTACGTCTCCGTGGTGAATAAGGAAGGGGATGCTCAGTAACTGATTGTTTAATCTTAAGCATCAACCACAGATTTAATACGCGAAAAACTTTACTCTAGCATGTTATCAGCGGTTGGTACGGGAAGCTTAACCTATTTTGTCATAATTCTTTAATCGGTGAGGGAAAAGGGAAATGGTTCCCCAATTATAACTCCAAAATGCGTGGAGGAAAGAGTGAATGAAGATTCATCAGAGATGACGTTGTTCCATGGAATTATCGACCAAATTTGATAGTCTCTATGTCAATTTACCTTTTAACAATGTTGATCTGACCCACGGAATGTTCGGCAATACCACCCCCTCCACGCTATTAAGAGTTATGGAGCTCACGATTAATTCGTTTAGTTTGGTTTAGTCTGAGAGTAGATTGGCAATGCGGTTGTTTTACTTTGTGGTCAATTTTGCAGTAAAGTTTGATGGATTTAGAGACAATACTTTATATTAATCTCCTGTTTCTGAGATTTGCATTCCGTCCACGATGATGCTTACCATGTCAAGCTTTACTATCGTTTGGAAATGAAACGTCATAGACATCATGTGCACGTGTGGTTAAATGTTTAGTTAGAGTATTTCGTTTAAAGATGGTCCCTTTAAGGACGTATATTATTCAAATCAAGAAGCCTAGAAAACACGAAAACTTCCCGGAAGTGAACGGGGACCACAGCTATCGGTATTTCACAAGTTCTGCTGCTATTCGGAAATAAGACTCTAAACGATGTCCGATAACATAGTGATTGATTGGTCAACGTTCATATATTAAAGTCGTGTCTCAGTTCCGCGAGAAGGTTACGTAAACGTTATGGTGTATTGAATATGCCGTACGACAGTGAGAAACGAGATATATCAATAACTGACATTTATTTTACTGTTTTCCCTGTCCCTTTACGTCAGAAATATTAAAAACTGGAAGGTGGATGAATACAAAAAAAATTATAAGAATGTTTTGCATAAAAATGTTAATTACAATTTTTTTTATTATTCTGTGGATGATTAATGATATTAATTAGTGTAAGTTTACTACCACTGAACATCGTAAAACATATCCTTTGTTTGTAAAAAAGATAAACAACGTTTGGAATAAATAAGATGAACTTTGGTTCCCTTCAGAACAAGATGAATCGTGTAGTACATGTACATACAAATATGCATCAAACACGGGCACACACACGCGCAAACATACGCACACACACAAATATGTATATATACACATATATATGTGTGCGTGTCTATATATATGTGCGTGTGTCTATATATGTGTGTGTTTGTTTATATAAATATATATATATATATGTATATATATATATATATATATATATATATATATATATATATATACATATATATATATATATATATATATATATATATATATATATATATATATATATATATATATATACATTTATATAAAGTATGTGTGTATATATTTTTTACTCTCATTTCCGATCCTAGAATATGTTAAATCATTTTCAAAATGATGATCAGATATGGATGCCTTCAGAATAATTGTGTAAACGCCTTTGTATATGCATTTCGTTAGAATATTCTACTTAGATTTCTTTAGCAATAGATGCACGTTCAGACATGCTAGTACACATATAGAGTATGCACAAATATAAACATGTTGATGAATATAGACATGCATATATATGTTGATGCACATGGACACCTATATGTGTTGATGTATAAATGATGTATATATTTATATACATACTCTCCCACGTACACAAACACACACACACACACACACACACACACACATATATATGTATATATATATATATATATATATTATATATATATATATATATATATATATATATATGTATGTATGTATGTTTGTATGTATGTATACGCGCACACACGGAGTAAGTACATCGTAACATACGTGTCCAGCGAATCGTTTCTTTGAGCCAAATTGCATGTAGAGGAATGTAGTTACACTATCTGAAAATGTGTCACAGTGAAGTTGCAGATGAAGTAGAGAAAAAAGGTAACACATGAGGAAAGGGAGGAAAAAAAAAAGATTTCAAAACAAAAGCTATATACTAATGGACACACAGAAGGTGAAGAAAAGTACAAAGAAAGAAATAAAGAAAATCTAGAAGTGAAAGCAAGAAAGTAAGCGTGAGTAAGAAAAAAATTTTTATACTAATTCAAGTCACCAAGCGAAACCGACACGCTACTTCATACTAGCTTTTTACTCATCTTTCATAGCAATACATTACTGTACGCATCATAAGATATTTTGGATTCGGTCGCAAAATAAAAAAAAAAGGAAATGACACGATATTCGCCTGTCTTTTCAAAAGCGAAATTAACATGGAAAGGTATTGAATATTTTTATTCGTACCTTTCACTTCTATGCACTTGTTTTTCTCTAATGGTGTCTAAGATTTAAATTATACTTGCATGTTCACTAGAAATTATTTTATGTTTAGCGTTTTTCATCTAGTGTTGCATACATATATACGTCTTATATTGCAGACGTGTATGTATGTATGGATGGATGGATGGATTGATGGATGGATGGACATACGTTTCTCTTCTAATTTTAAGCATTTAAGTTCTTCCTCTGAAGGAGCTGCTTCCTAACATACATATAAAGTTCCATCATTGGAATGTAGATAACAAAAATGATGCCACATTTTAAATCTGAGAAAAGTTTTGCATAGTTTTACAGACTGTATTTGCAATGTGCGAGTCGACTGATTTCTTTTCTGTAAATCTGTGCGTATCCAGACTGACAGTTACTCATTTGCTTACGAAACCGAGAGGGTGAAAGGCAAAGTCAACCCCATGAGAATTCGAAATAAGAAGGTTAACAGGAATGAATAGTCGCTAAATATTTTACCCGGCGGGCTAAGAATTATCTTTATCGACGTGTAGATTATTAGTAATTGTAAATATTACAGGCACTTCCTCCTCCCCCACTAACTAAACATAGACACACATAGAGGTATACGCATGCGCAAATGAAGAACAGAAATACAAAATGGCTGACCGTTAGTAAGGAAAAACACACAAATAAGAAAGAAGAAAGCAAAGGACCACTGATGCGGTCACAGGAGTGTGACGAAAGAACTCTGGCCGAAATAATATTAAGATTAATGTAAAAAATATAACGCTGAAGCAAAGTAACACCAAATATATAGTGCGTGTGTTTTTATTGGCTAAACTGGCAAAATGATCATTCCTAAATACAACAAAAACTAATAAAAGTTATTAATAAAGTGTAGTCCCTAAAACCAATTATATTTCGTTGAATCTATGGTTGTGTGAACTGTTTCGGTTAAATTCAAAGCCGAATCAATACAATAATTAGTATTGTTTCTTTGACACGCAAATTATTTTTGGCAACAAAATATATGAGAGCAAATTGTGGTGAGTACTTTGTTTTGTACAAACTCCATTCTAATAATCTATCGTTCCCTCGCTGACTAATGTGATTGCTTGTGCTTCTCATTTCTATAGATTGTTAACGGTATGCATAATTTATGTACGAATTGGACAAGGAATTAACAAGTCTACTGTAATCCTTTGGATTTAAAGATTTTTAGGGTAAGATAAAATACATTTCGCGGATAAAAAAACCCAAAATAACAAACATTTTGTACCACATACCATCCAAATAATTGAAAGTTGAGCATAAACTCTGGTTGCTAGTTCGGCGATATGCTCAAGTAAGGAAATTATTTTTAGAGCGCGTAAGAGTTGTCAACATATGAACCGAATATTTATAAAATTCATTTCACTCATTACATATTCTATTTATACGGTTTTGGGGTTCAATCTGTCAATTGGAGTTTTCTATGTCTATCTTCTAACATTGCTTTCAAATTTTAGTACAAGGTTAGCAAGTTCAGAGCTGGAGGTGAGTCGATTACATCAACCACAATCCTCAGCCGTTACTTATTTTATCGATCTCGAGAGATTGATTAACAAAGTTGACCGCGGTGGCTCTTTAACTTACAACGAAAAGTCGGACGAAATGCTGCTAAACATTTTGCCGGCTTGATAACTATTTTGCCGGCTTGCGGCCTTTCTGTCTTCTAATAATCAAAAATACGCGAATGTCACGTAATTGAGAGGTGATAATTAAGATACAACCTATTATCTAAGAATGTCGTGAAATGCTCGGCATACGCATTCCATGAATGCGTGCGCAAAAACAAAACTGGCCTTTTTCCTAAAGGGAATTTTTATATTTATTTTCACTTTAGACAAGGACAAAAAACTATAATAATTTTAAAACTTTAGCACAACATCATCGTCGAAAATTCCCTCAAATATTTGTTTCCTTTGGTGATAGCTGTATCCGTGTAAAATTTATGAAGCATCAATTGATGACGTCTTCCAATAGTTAATTCATGCACTGGTTCTCTGAAGAATGAAACCGAACATGCTTGAACACAAACCGGTATAACTATTAATTTCCGCACAATACCTTAACATTTTATTCACTCCATACTGCATTCATACATTTATGTTGTTTAATTCCTTATAAGTGGAGGCACATGGCCTAGTGGTTAGAGCAGCGGTCAAGGAATCGCGGGTTCGAATCTCAGACCGGGCGATGTGTGTTTATGAGAGAAACACCTAAGCTCCACGCGGCTCCGGCAGAAGGTAATGGCGAAACTTCTGCTGACTCTTTCGCCACAACTTTCTCTCACTCTTTCCTACTGCATCTTGCAGCTCACCTGCGATGGACCGGCGTCCCGTCCAGTTGGGGAACCTATACGCCAAAAAACTGGGGAACGGGCCCTATGAGTTAGGTATGGCTTGAGAAGGAACAAACAACAATTCCTAATAACACTTTGATAACAGATCTAATAATTCTACACTTATCAATGTTTGTGTGCTACTCATTATTTTCTCCCATTCTGTATCTAAAAAAAATATTTTTATAAAATTGTGTACGGTTAAATGGAAAGCAATAGGAAAATAATTTATTTTCATTATTATTATCATTTTCTCTTTATAACAAGTATTGTTGGAGCTCCTGGATTCTGGCATGCGTAGCGGGCTTACTACCTATAGTCTATAGTACCATGCTAATCGTTCTTTTCAACTATCTAATACTTTTCTGAGAATTCTGGCGATGCCTTAGCGACAAACATTTTGTAACAGTTCTATTGGGCACTCTATCCCAATTTCCTTTATATTCATCTGGATGCCTACTGATACTGAACCCAACAATAACTGGCACTATCTTTCCCTTCTTCATCTTCCATAGCCGAGCCGTTGCGAACTTAAAACGGTTGTATCTATCTTTTCGTCTTCTTTCTTCAAAATTCGTGGTCCTGTGGTCTGTTATGCTCTAGCTTCTGATCACTTTGGATAGGGAAATCCCAGAAAATTTTGCTTGTGTGTGATCCGCTATTGTGTTCACACCGCGGCTTGTCTCTCTTTAGTCCTCAATTTTCGCATAATTTCCAGTGTAGCATTTTCGCTACCTGGGCCTTTCGCCACAACTTGTTATGGTTTTGGACAAGTCTGGGGCATTCTTTCATGATATGGGCAATGGTTTTATCCACTCTGTTGCAGATGCTGCACAATAGAGACACTTGCTCATTCTTCGCGCCCAATGCTTGGTTCTGCGCTGCCAGTAGAATGCTCTCGGTCTCTTATTTTAGGGTCCCTACCTATTTTTCAGCAACTTCAATTGTGGCTACACAGAAGTGATTGTTTAGACCCTTGTTGCGTAATTGTTCTTCATGTCCTTTCTGTACTTCTTACTTCTTACTTTCCCTTCTTTTTATTTTCAATACTCCCTCGTTCTTAACTCTCACTAGCAAGGTTTCCTCAAGTTTGAGCTAGGTATCAGATTAAGATCTCGAATTCCATACGCGTGCATTCTTCCACAAATGTCAGTCTTCCTTCTCTAGGCGATCAGTATCTACACATAGATGATGTGCCCCATGCATCTTAGGAACTTTCTTGACTTCCTGTCCATCTCCTTTAGCTTCTTCCCTGTCCACGTCAGGATTTCAGCGCCGTACCGTTCTACCGCGATGGACGCGTGCGTTTAATGCCGAAATTATATTTCTGGCATCCAGCTTTAAAGTCAATTTTTTTCTCACTCACATCACTCTCTTTTTGTCGTTTCCTTCATGTCGTGGTGTTTGATTCCATCTGCTTCAAGTATACCCAGGTATTTATAACTGGATCGTGGTTGAATTTCCTTCATCACTTCACCATATGGCTGCCATATGATTTCTGTCCTGGCAAGCTTTCCTCGTCACATCACAATCGTAGCATATTTTGAGTGTCCACACCCCTTCTTAATATCATTGGAAAATCAGCACCGACTGGTCTAGGCTGTCCAGATTTTGTGAATAGCTTCAGGTCGTCCATGAATAGCAAGAGGTTTAATTTTCCCTGGCCTCTTCTCAAATTATACTTTACTTGATTTTCACCTTTATGGATGAGCACGATATCTGGTTGTCTCGCCTCCTCTATGACTTAGTCGCACTACAAGTTAAAATCCTAGAGTATTTTGTAACGTTCGTTTCCCATTCGTCCCTCTGGCTTGTGTTAATACCGTTGATTGGCTCTCTCGAGGTTTGCTTTACCGCACAAAAGCCAGTGGGCATATCTAGTCACATTGTCGTGTCTAATTTGTATTCGCGTCGTTCGAGCTTACAGCTGTCACTAACAATAAGGCTTATAATTTCTTCATTCTGACAGCAAATCCTAAACTGTGATATTTGGATTAGTTTGTTCTGAGAGCTTGTTCTTGAGCGCTAGACACTAATGCTCCAGTGGATTGTTTTACGTCTCCTTTCTGAAGCTATTGCCAGTTTCTATTCCAATCAATCTCATCTTTATTCTTCAAGAACTGACTGTGCATTTTCTTTTCCTGACAAATTTTCTTCATCTCTTTCTGGTCCTTCTTAAATTGTGTTAGATCTACGGCTTCGCTAACATTTAAGGTACCGTGCATTTTCACTGCTTCAATAATTTCTTCTTTACTCCCCTTCACAAGCCAGGCTATTCTCTTTCCCCTTCACACAAACTTCACAGCACACTACTCCCGTCTTCTCTTCCTTCTCTTTACATACAATCTTGACAAATTACTCTTGGGGTGTAGATTCTTGTTCATTGTCATTAATTTATGTGTTCTCCGGTCTATCTCTTGTAATTCACGCTTCTTCCAAAATATTATTTCTGCCCCATATCTCCCCAAAGCAACGGCCCACGTGTTAATTCCCCTAATCTTATAGCGGTCATTTAGTTTCGATTGGAGCACAAGCCGAAATCTCCTAAAATACTCTTTTCTGTACATTTCTTTCATCTTGTGTTCATTCATCTTCTCTCTTTAAATGATACCCAGGTAATTAATCCTTCCTCTCCTACGTCCCTTATTGTTTCACCACTTTCCAGCTTGATCCCATAGATTTTTGTGATTTCCTCCCTTTTGTGGTTCATTACACCAAATTTCTCGATCCCAAATTCCACGCCAATATATTTGCTAATCATCTGCACAGTTTCCGTCAAACTCTACATTTCTTTCTCCGTCTTTGCGAATAGCTTTAGGTCATCCATAAACAACAGATTGTTTACTTTCATCCTGCCTAGCATGTGTCCCACAGGCATCATTCTTAAAACACTCGTTACTGGCAGAATACAGACAACAAATAAGAGGTGACAGAGTGTCCCCTTGACAAATTCCTCTTTTGATATTTACCTCTCTCAGATTAACTCCCCATGTTGTGAGTTCAGTTCACCACATTGTCATTGAGTTTTGAATCAGTTCAGGGTATTGTGTGAGACATTAAATAGTTTAAGGCATTCAATAATCCATGTGTGTGGGGTCATACCATATGCTTCCATGTAGTCCACCCATGCCATCGCCAAATTTTTGTCTCTTCTTGCCATCAGCCAGAATAGACATCCATTAGTAAGTGATCCTTCGTTCCTCTGACCTTACGTCTACACCCATTTTGTTCTATTGTCAGCAGATCGTTCCTTTCTAGGTACTTATAGGTGCTGTCTGATATAATGCCCGTCATCAGGTTCCACATCAGTGGCAAACGAGATATTGGTCGGAAATTTGCAGCCGCATTCCCTTTACTTGGGTCCTTCTGGCATAGTACCCTTCTTCCTTTTGCATCCAAGCCGGTAATTGAATTTCACTACTCAGTATTTAGTCCAGCTTTCTTGTAATTCTCCTGTGCAAAGCTGTCAAGTATTGAAGTCAAAAGTCATGAATCTCACCTGGATTCTGGCGCTTTCTAGTTAGGAATTTTCCTGCACTGATCTCTAATCATCCCCTTAGTTATTATCAATTCCTCCGGCTCATACTCCCCACTTTCCTCTTTGAGGGACTTTAACCACTCTACTTCAGTTTCGTGTTGTTTCTCCCGAGACCATATTTTTAACCAAAATCTTTTACTTTCTTCAGCATCTGACACGGTTTTTCTTTCCCATCCAGTTCCTCATATTATTATTATTATTATTATTATTATTATTAGTATTATTATTAATATTATTATTATTATCATTATTATTATTAAAACCAACAGGATTATTATTACGATATTTACGATATTTAACTTACTTTTCTAGGTAAAACTACGCGGAATGCTGTATTAAAACCTGCGTGTCGATAATATTGTTTTCTGCTGTAAATAATTATTTCTGCCTCATTTTATATATTCCCTCATATGTTGCATATTGATTTATTTGTTCCCATTTCATAAACTCGATACTATATACGTATACAGTGGATAATATGTGGCTGCTAATACAAAGGCTTACTGCCATTAGGATGAAATAACGGAGGGCTGTTTATAACTAAATCTGTTTTCCTATTCTTCCAAAAGTAAGTATAAATTCAATGGACTTTGTGTAGTTTCCTTTTCAAAATATATTTTGGAGAAAAATATTGTATTTCCTTTTATTGTAAAATTTTCTGCGTGCAAACATGAATCTTTATATACGTTATATGTTATATATGTATATATACATTAGGGTTTATACTTATGAATAAGTATCCATTTAGAAATACATGTAGGCATATACACACGCACACAAACGCGTAGACACGTGCCGTTTTGTTTTGTCAATGCTGTACTGTAGAATAAAATATATAAATATTTTTCACCGGAACTATTTGCATAGAGAGTTACAATCACTTTGCATACACAACATATTCGTGGAGAAAAAAGATGATTAGCCAGGTTCCCCTTCTTTTACCGTCTTTAATGTAGGTACGGCATATAAACTTACGAATTCGATGGACTTAAATATACTTTGACAATAGAAATTCTTATTTGACCGGTACAAATAACATGAACATTCTTTACAGTTATTTCAACTAAACATTGTTTTGTCCAAATGCCATATCGCACAAGGAGATAGTCTCACTTTTATTGGACTCTATCGGTATAGCTTCGTCTAATCGCAACTGATATAGACAATTAACCTATATCTATATAGGAAAAATAAAGTAGAATGGAAAAAGATTATTCCTTGTTAACGTTCAAGTAGTTACAACAAACATGGTTACACTATTACCCACGAGTCTCAAATGTCTCATATTCTTCTCAGCATCTAAATTTATTATGGAATTTTATTTCTTAATTTTCTTTGATATTTGATGTCCATGTGAGTTAAGTGTTAGTCTTCTTTTTCAAATAGCGGTTATGAGATCATATTTCATCTTTCATTTAAATGATGCGCCACCATGACTAAATGGTTAAAACTAAGAAAAGATTAAAAGGAATGATTATGTATTGAGATAGAAGTAAATTTTAATTAGTATAGAGGCTTCGATTTCTAGAGGGACGTTAGTTTCCTTAGCTCACATTTCTCCTAAATATGGCAATCGTCTAAAACAAAAATGCATGTCTCTGTTTGTATGTCGTTGCTGGAGACAGGGTAGAGCAAATGTTGCATGGACCATTTGATACCAAAAACCAAATTGTAACTGCCATCATGACATTAGACATTCAGTTTGGTATGTTAATTTTAAAAGATTTTCATCGATTACATTACCATCGCTTCGTGTTTCGATTTGGTAATAATAACCACAGACAATATCTACAGTAGGTGCAGGGGTGGCTGTGTGGTAAGTAGCTTGCTTACCAATCACATGGTCCTGGGTTCCGCCACACTGCGTGGCACCTTGGGCAAGAGTCTTCTACTATAGCCTCGGGCCGACCAAAGCCTTATGAGTGGATTTGGTAGACGGAACCTGAGAGAAGCCCGTCATATATATTTATATATATATATATGTATGTGTGTTTGTGTGTCATTGTTTTTCCCCGCTCCCAACATCGCTTGACAACCGATGCTGGTGTGTTTACGTTCCCGTAACTTAGCGGTTCGGCAAAATATACTAGAATAAGTACTAGGCTTACAAAGAATAAGTCCTGGGGGTCGATATGCTCGACTAAAGGCGGTGCTCCAGCTTGGCCACAGTGAAATGACTGAAACTAGTAAAAGAGTAAAAGAGCATAGAATATCTGGAAGTGGACTTAACTTAAATAAATGAATAATATTTCATATCACTGCTTACTCAGTATACCTCTAGTAACTCTGTGTTATCTTCCTTAAATTGATTTTGTTATACATACGTGGAGAGAAGCCTACGCACGTAGGTGTATGTATTATTAAATGTACATGTACATACACACATTCCTATATATAAGTGAATCTATTTGGCATTATGTGTACATGGATATATATGTAAATATGTATTTATATATACATATATACACGCTCACTACTTTTATGAAACAGATACTTCAATAGGCTTAATGCACGTATGAAAGGATTGTATATATTCTTGTCTTAATACATGGTACAATTTTATCTGTAAAATCCTGTTTGCTCTTCAGTTTCGTATTCATGTAATTGCCGGTATATATTTAATTGTATGCTTATTTTGTCACTGCAGTTTAAAGTACATATTTATAAGTGTTTGCATTTTTATATGTAAGTGAACTTGAGCATATTTCCTGTGTCAATGACAAAAGTAAACAAGACATTTTTAACTGGTCATTAATATGTTATTCCACATTCAGGTTAAAAGCTATATCACGGATTTCGCATGGTAACAGATAACGGCTTTGTATGACTTTCAAAGAATATACACTACAATATCTTGAAAATACAAAGGAAGCAAACTACTATAAAATCACAATATATAAATAAAGCTAAGCAATAGGAAACACAGATAATAATTGTAAACATAGCAAAATAAAGATATTCATATTCATCCATATATGTGTGCGCACTTTTGTGTGTGTATATGTGCCTGTGTGTCATGTATGTGTGTATATGTGTGTAATATACCAGAAATTATACATTTTCAACCAAGTTCCAAATTCCTCAACATTCACGACTGTTAAAACAATTAAAATGTTAAACTGGTTAAGGGTATAAATTTGAATTAAAATAAATTGGCAAAATTCCTCGCTGTGCAGTTTCATAGTTAATTAATCCTTGATTATAATTGTATTTATGATTTCACCGTAATAGTCCTATATTTTTATATGCTGACCAATAATGAGATGTTTAACAGTTTTATCCTTTCATATCATTGAATTAATTCACACTCACTTCGCGAGAGTCTAGCCATATATGTACTATTCTTGACGGCTACACTTGTGTCGAGTCTTGCTATGAATATACTTGGGATACAGCGTCCACTTTTCTGTGGTTATGTATAAGTGTTTCTTTTATTTCCTAAATATTCCCTGCTGAGGGAGAGAAAACCTCTGCCAATTACCGCTGATGAATGCGGTGCTACGTAATTTGCAGATGTGGAAGATGTAAAGCCAAAAACGAAGCAAAGGCTAAAAAGCATCACTTCGCAGGCATCGCAACACTGCTTTGAACATTGGAAACGTGTCTGGACCGATAAACTGATTCAAATTGTGTATATTTTACAGTCGATATAAGTGTAAACATGTAAATCTAAGTGAATAAAATGATATTGCAAAATTCCGGTTTCTGTCGCGTATCCCACGCATTTCTAAGATTGTATGATTAAAAACAGGAAATTGAATTGGAAATACAAAATTGTGGTGAAGGAGTACAAACTAAATCAAAACTGAATTAGGTGATATGGAACTTACTGCATCGCGTTTTGTATCATATATTCGTGGTTGTATTGCAGACTGAATGTTCAAAATTTAACTGCTTACAAACATTTAATTTACACATCCATGGTCTCTTCAAGCTCATAGACCCATCATATATTATGATGGAAAAATGTTAAAAGCAGTAAAAATAGATTAAGAGAATATTTACAAATATGACTGCACTAAAGGTAGAAATAATATATCGAATAAATAAATCTTCTTGTTGAAATAAAAAAAATTAAAATACGAACAATGATGTAAAAAGCATAATACAGATCAATAATCAGGTTTCGTTTATATAACTAATAAAATCAGAGCGACATACGATTAAAAAATAAATTGACAAAGAGATAGAGATATATGTGAAAAGGATCAGATAAATAAATATCTGCATACATCACGAAAAAAACAGACAAGAAATCAACGGAAATGAAGTAGTTGAAATTGATGGAGACGATAAATATCAACGGTAGAATAAACAAAGAAAATTTAAAACGTGCACGGATAAGAAGCATAAGAAATGTTTAAGAAGCTAAAGGAGGTGAAGATCAAGGAGAACTGGTAGAAGTATGACAAGAAGACGGGTGTAAGGAAAGATATGAGAAGAGAATGTACTAGGTCACACAACAGATAAAACTAATAAGAAAAAAATTAGAAAATAAATATATCATATTAACAAGAATAGGTGAAAGAAATAAAGTGAATTTGTTTACATGAAATATCACTGAAAGATGAGGGAAAAGAAAGGTGATAATGTAAAGATTTACGAATAGCTAGAGTAAATATCGTATCCACTTCTGACTGTTTAGTCAATTGCCGGGAAAAGAAAAAGTCTTCAAACAACCAAATTCGATTTACGCAGACAATTCAGAGTACAATGGTACAAATAAAAGAAAATTAATGATTCCATTGCCAAATTAAATGTCAATATATACGTTGGACAAAATAGTTTTAAAAGTTTGTAGTAAAAGTTGTATGCGATGAAAATTGTTGAATGAAGCGAAGAATATGTGATTCTATGTAGCGTATTTCCATATTAGAATCAGAAATCCCTATTTCAATATATAGTAATTTTGAATACCGATCTAGTCGGAAAAGTTATGCATGTATGTATGTATGTATGTATGTATGTATGTATGTATGTATGTATTATGTATGTATGTTTATATATACGTATATATATATATATATATATATATATATATATATATATATATATATAATAAATATTAGGGAATAAATCCAAATTTACAGGGAAAAAATCAGATCTAGGATTAAATCCAATTTAATAGTAAAATATTATAAAATATTATTAGAGACAAAACCACTATTTTGCAAAACAAACAAGGAAAGACTTAATCAATACATAAAATTTTAATAAATAGTCAAAAAAACCGCCACTACAATCGTTTCTTGTCTTGATCGACAATCTTCAGGTGGACTTCCAATCAGTACTCTGGTGGTTAGATATATAGATGACGTTTTTCGGATTTATTAAAGAGTGCATCCACATCACCATAGAGATGAAGCTCGGTACCTGAGTAAGTCTCGAAGAAAAACAAGACCAGCCGCTGGTATATGCCCCACATTGTGTCATCGCCAATCTGGTAAATGCGATGTGGTAAGGCGGCACTTAGGGCCCTCCATGCTCCCCAGACGGCCAGATAACAGGGTGCCGTCCCCACAATCACGAAGCCTGGAACAATCCATCTGAAATGGTGTAGATTAATGACCACTGAGAGCATAATTGTCCACTCCAGTCGGAGAAGCCCAAAAAGATAGGTGGGGAAACCGAGTTAGATAGATAGATAGATAAACAGATAGACAGACAAAGATGAGAAGAGAGGAAATTGAGTTGTTATTGAACGTCAATGAAGAGGAGAGGCTGGCCGTCTGGGGAGCATGGAGGGCCCTAAGTGCCGCCTTACCACATCGCATTTACCAGATTGGCGATGACACAATGTGGGGATATACCAGCGGCTGGTCTTGTTTTTCTTCGAGACTTACTCAGGTACCGAGCTTCATCTCTATGGTGATGTGGATGCATCTTTAATAAATCGAAAACGTCATCTATATATCTAACCACCAGAGTACTGATTGGAAGTCCACCTGAAGATTGTCGATCAAGACAAGAAACGATTGTAGTGGCGGTTTTTTTGACTATTATTAAAATTTTATGTATTGATTAAGTCTTTCCTTGTTTGTTTTGCAAAATAGTGGTTTTGTCTCTAATAATATTTTATATATATATATATATATATATATATATAGTACCAGCCTTTAAACATAAAAAAGGGGGTCGTTACATGCCAATATCTCCAACGTGGTGTCCTAGCATGGCCAGAGTCTGAAATAAGTAAAAGCTAAAACACACACATACACACACATAGTTGGCTTGCTTTTAAGCAGACAACACGCTTTCTTCACGACCAGTTAGCATGTGACTCTTCAAATATCTTTCAGTATCAGGAGATGAAAATATGTGTGTACGCTACCTTTGATATCATTTAAAAATTATATTTCATTCTTAGCAAAAAATTCCACCTTCAGATATAAATTTGTAACATAATTTGATCTGAATGGTGAGATTTCTGTCAATATTGATATTTAATTTACTACACAAAAGTGCCATGTTGATATGTTTGTGGATATAATCGATTAAATTGGAAATCATACTATGTGAACATATTTGTCGAGCATAAAACTGTGTATCTTAACCTTCACCGCATTTTTCAATTATAGTTCGTTATACTAAACAATAGGGATACGTAAAAAAATATTCTACATCATAATAACGTTGACTCACCGGGGCAATACAGATTATTGATACAGTAATGAACAAGAATTTTATTATAGCTGATACTTTAGATCATTTGTTTCTACATTGGGGGAAGGATTAATAGATTACATTAATCTCCAATCTCAAAAAGGTACTTATGGAATCCAAAAGGGTGAAAGGCAAAGGTGACCTCGGCGCGAATATCGGTATAGGACGTAAAACCCGACAGAAAGAACCTAAACATATTATACGGCATATCAATGATCTTTCAAAAACGTTGATTATGACAATATCTTTAGCTATTTATCGCGCATATAGCCAGATTTGGGGTATCAGAGCAATTCATTCAAATTCAATCCAAACTAGTAATTATATAAAATGGAAGCATAAAAGCTATACTTATATTGGGAAACTTGAAATTTATAACAACATAAAGGTTGCTATATTCGATTTTTGTTTATAAAATTCAAAAACGTGTAATTTTTTCTAAGAACCTACATATCATGTTAAGGGGAGAATTACTTGTGGTACGTATATTTTAAGCAGCACCAGTTTGGTTTTATGGGAAAGTCAATATAATTACACGTGACATTCTCTACCTCACTGTATATAGAATGTCGAATGACTGATTGTATTTCCTTAGAGACAATGCTTGAGTTCCCTAAGAAGCCATTATTGCTGGTTCAATCTGTAGCGTACATTTAATACTTGTTTTATTGAAGTATAGATGAATGGCTAACTTTTATATGAAGCAAAACCGGCAGAATTTCTTATTTTCTAATGTGATGTAGTAAAATAATGCAACACACAAGATGACTTACTTTGGACATATGGAAAGATATATAAATTACTAAAAATGCCGTGGGGAACACTTACATTAATGACCCCCTAAAAATAGGAAAACATTGCTTGTGTACCTTTAGTATTTAACAACAAGTAATTGCAGAATAACTCCACAAAATCAACAGCATTCGGTACCATCTAATTTCAGTCTTTATTATAATTAGGAAATGAAGATAAACATTATATTATCAGCCTAAGATCAACAATTATGAAGACAGCATATGCCTTTTCATTATTTATTCCTACCTTGAATATAGGAAATCAGAGTAGAAAACAAGCGAAAACATCAGGAAGAATGTTTTTGACTTTAGCAGAAATACTTCTAGAAATCGCATATTGACATTATATATATAAAAATATTATATTGGAGATTAGTGTGAACTTTAATAAACACACATTCACGCACGTATACACAAACACGTTTCGGAAGAATTCACAAATGATTCACCTAAATACTACGAGCATTCGTTCGTTGGCGTTTATCTGACATGCTATTGTCTTCATGAATAGCCACATGTATTTCTTGTGTTAAAAATGTGTCTATATTTCAGTAGCGTGTATTGGAATAATATTTCAAACAATTGCCCTATGGCTTTTCTATTGTCTTCATTTTTTCCCAAGCCTCGGTAAACATTAAAACAGCGATGAAGAATGTGATGAATAAATAGAAATCATTTATTAATATTGAAAAATGTATATAAAGTAAAATTACACAAACTAATATGATTATTAGATTTAATGGAAGTGCAGAATATAAACATAAGAACCGTAAGAGTTGAGGTAGATATAGCTATCGAAATATGAAATATGTCACATAATGCGATTCATCAGTGGGTCAGAATATTCCATAAAAATCATAACTTCTGACATAGATTACAGCTTTCGTTGAAAAACGAAGCAAAAATATTCCGTATTCAATATCAGTTTCAACTTTTGGTACAAGGCCAGCAATTTTGGTGGAAGATGATAATCGATTACATCGACTCCTGCGTACAGTTGCTACTTAATTTATCGACCCACGAAACGATGAAAGGCAAATTTGACCTCGGATGAATTCGAACCCAGAAGAAGCTTACAGACGAAATAATGCTAAGCATTTTGCCCAGCATGCTAACTATTCTCGGTGCCTAATTCTTTATTGAATATTGAAAAACAGTGACTGAAAATAGTTTCCTCGAGAGGAGTAAATTGAAAATATAAAGAGGTGATCGTTTGATAACTAAATGAATTTTAAAATATGCTCTAATAATAGCAGGCCATTGCATTAAGAGACCTGACGCAACATCAACAATTACATCAAAATATGCATTAAGGACAATGTAACTAAACCCATTTATTAGAGAAGGGTCAATAGAAACAGACAGTGAGTATCCGATTCTAAAGTAAATAATTAAAATTGATGTAAATATACACCAAACTGACACACACACAAGGACACATACACTCCTTCACCCACGCATAATATATTATAATTAGCAGGTGCGATAGAGAAATTAGGGTGTCGAATTTAGATTAAACTCATTTGCTCCATTAAAATGTGCGTCCAGAAAGTTAACCAGGTACATTTTGCTTTATGTCATTTCAAGATCCACACTTTCAACACCGAACAGCATCATTTAATGTAATATAAGCAAGAGTGGAACATTCACCCTATCCGTAGTTAAATGAATGGAAGTAGCAGAATTATGTAAAGATATTAATTGACCGTTGATTAAACATTCGAATGGTATAGCTAGTGACAATAGATAATAGAATGTTGTTATTATAATACAGCATTATTCCAAATTATAGAACATTTTCTTAGAATCCTCCTTCTAATCCAATGTTGTCGACTGTTACTCTGAAAGTTTTTGCAATAACAATTTCTTTACTACCCACAAGGGGCTAAACGCAGAGAGGACAAACAAGGACAAACAAACGGATCAAGTCGATTATATCGACCCCAGTGCGTAACTGGTACTTATTTAATCGACCTAGAAAGGATGAAAGGCAAAGTCGACCTCGGCGGAATTTGAACTCAGAATGTAACGGCAGACGAAATACGGCTACGCATTTCGTCCGGTGTGCTAACATTTCTGCCAGCTCGCCGCCCTAACGGTGCACATTACGGAAAAAATATGCCTGAAAACATATACAAATTAGTACGGTATTCCAGTCTATTTATGAAATAATTTCTCCCTTATACAAATTGCATAGATTATTTGAATGTATCATGATATCATGTAGAATTCCAAATGTATGTAAATATTTCATCGTTCAACTGTGAATATAAATTTCCATCCGGTTTGCATGCAACCGTTTCTATTCCGCTTAGAATCTTTTATCATGCGATACTGAATTGAAAGGAGCTACAAATGAAATATAATGCAAGTTTGAAGCAGATATAGATTTTGGAATCTCTTATTCTTGCGAATCCATGGATGATGAACATACACTGTGATCGGAGAATCGTAAATAAAACACTGCTGCTGGACTCACAACAACTAGTTAGCAAGTTTGTATCTTGGACCAGGCGACGTGTTTTATCTTCCAGGAAGAAGGAAAATTCCATGTTACTGTAGTCTGTCCTGGATGATTTTTTTTTGGTTCTTAGAAGACGGGAACGGTGAGAGATAAAGTTTGTGTTTCCAGGTTTCCTAAATTCCGGAGGACGGCTGCATTTGAATAATAATTAACTTTGTTATGATGGGGAATTTGATTTTTGTATGGTATAGTGATATTGTTTTATAGCAACTAAAGTTTCATCTGATATATGTGATATTTTATTAAGCCAAAATGATTTGCGATAGCATATTATTTTGTAACACGAATACTACTGTAGTTGGAACAGTCATTCACTTATCATGTTAAGCTTTGCTGTGGCTTGTTAGTCATTTATCAGTGCAGACCGGGCATGAGACTACATAAGGACAAAAATCATTTTCAAATAAATACATATATTCTAGTTTCAAACCACAAAATATCCCAATTGAGAGTTTTGAAGAGGTTACTCTGTGATTTATTGGATGTTTAGCGGCCGAAGAGAGGCACTCGCGTTAGCTCCAAATACTACTCTTTTACTCTTTTACTCTTTTACTTGTTTCAGTCATTTGACTGCGGCCATGCCGGAGCACCGCCTTTAATCGAGTAACTCGATCCCGGGACTTATTCTTTTGTAAGCCCAGTACTTATTCTATCGGTCTCTTTTGCCGAACCGCTAGTAACGGGGATATAAACAAACCAGCATCGGTTGTCAAGCAATGCTAGGAGGACAAACACAGATACACAAACACACACACGCATAAACATATCTATGCATATATACGACGGGCTTCTTTCAGTTTCCGTCTGCCAAATCCACTCACAAGGCTTTGGTCGGCCCGAGGCTATAGTAGAAGACACTTGCCCAAGGTGCCACGCAGTGGGACTGAACACGGAACCACGTGGCTGGTAAACAAAGCTACTTACCACACAGCCACTCCTGCGCCTACTAGTTTATTTTTCTGTAGAAATTAATTTACAAAGTTATCAGAGGAAGAAGGAAACATTTCCGATAAACACAGACACTCTTTCTTTTCTATACATGTACACAAACACAATAAGATAAAATATGCAACATTCAATTTTTAGTTGATTTCCCATTTTCAAGATATCAATATTTACCGTGTTTTGAAGGTACATATCTGCAGAATTTTAAATCTTCTTATAGCCACTGTTCCTCTAATGAAGGCAGAAATGCATGATTGTTAATATTTTACACTTGCTATTATTTCCTATTGATATTTCCACCAATCTACATTTGTCCAAAACTCGGTTCTAAGGCATAAGCGACATAATAGGTTGAATCTAAAGAATCCAGATTTGGTGCATCTCAGACAAATCAAGTCAAAAATTTAATATTATCAAATGATTTAGCTTCCAATATTTCCTATCCAGTTACATAACCGGTGTGTTTCATAATTCAATTGCAATATAAATAATATAAATGTGATAAACATTTGCTTAACTTAATCTGGATATATTACAAGAATTACACAGCTAACACATTAAAAAGCCAACAGTCTGGATTGCTAAGTACATATCTGTCTCACAGAATTCAACTTTTTTTGTACAGAATACGCAACAAAACTTTGGAAAGAAGGAAATGTTAAAAAACAGTTATAGTATAGCGAGCATCATATGCTATTGTCTCAATCAGTTGCTACTTTCTCTAGAAGAGGTAAATTTGAAGAAGCAAATATAATCACTCCAATGAATCTTTTCAAATATTTATAGAAAAGTCAATTATATTTTTTCTGACTAAAGTTGAAGATAAAAAATCTATTTTAAACATCAGAATGTATATTAATGTAATATAATATTATCTATCTATCTATCTATCTATCCTTCTATCTATCTATCTATCTATCTATCATCTATCTATCTATCTATCTATCATCTATCTATCTATCTATCTATCTATCTATCTATCTATCTATATATATATATATATATATATATATATATATATATATATATATATATATATATCTTCCGTTGTCATTTCCAAATGAAGTAGGCGAATTTTAAAGTTTAAAAGTACAAAAAGCCTACGGTGATATACATTCCTGTGCTATACAATGGAGCATGTGAAATCGTTAACTTTTGTCGACTCGTTTTAGAAAGTATTTCTTTCTCTGGAATTATCTGTTGACACAGTAAATCTTGAAGACTGGATTCTTTAGGCTATAACGAAAGAGATAAATTCTTATGATATCTGCGTGTGTCACAGAAATCGAAGTAGATTCATGACATATACACTCGTACATAATTGAAACATTTAATTTAAATTCATTAACGAAAGCTACAAGCCGCTTGGAATATCGATCGTATGATTGCAATATACCTTTCGCATATTCGTCGTTAAATTCAGGAATTTAACCAATACAAGGTAATTAATATATAGAAACCCACAACACATTTACCTTGTTATATTTCGGGATTGACATGTTTCATTTTTTTTACAAATAGTAGTGGCTGTGTAGTAAGTAGCTTGCTCCCCAACCACGTTTCCGGGTTCGGCCCCTCTGCGTAGCACCTTGGTCATGTGTGTTCTATAGCCTCGGGCCTACCAAAGCCTTGTGTATGGATTTGTAGGGAACTGGAAGAAGTCCATCATATATATATATATAATATATATATATATATATATATATATTATATATATATATATATATATAATATATATGTATGTGTGTGTGTGTGTGTTTGTGTGTGTGTGTGTGTGTGTGAGTGTATGTGTGGGTACGTGTCTATGTGCTTTCCACCAACTGATGTAGCCTAGTTTACGTCCCCGAAATCGGTTCGGCAGAAGAGGCCGATATAATAAGTACTACATTTACAAAGAATAAGTCCTGGGGTCGATTTGTTCAACTAGTGACGGTGCTCTACCACAGCCAATGTCAAATGACTGAAACAATTAAAGAATGAAAGAATAAAATAAACACACGCACCATTATTCCTTTTCACTCGCTTATTATTGTTCATATTTTACGTTATAACCATTAACAGGAAAGCTTTCGTCATATACCTGTCACCCCTCCAGCGATCCTTTCCGTCCATGTGTGGCTTCCTGTACGAGAGAAAGAGAGCGAGAGAAAGAAAGGAAGGGAGAGATAGGTAGAATAGTTAAATAGATAGATAGATAGATAGATAGATAGATAGATAGATAGATAGATAGATAGATAGAGATAGATAGATAGATAGATAGATAGATAGGAGAATTTGGAGTAGGTGTTCAATGCAAACATGAATTTAAAATCTATGTAGTTGTCTTTAAATAGATTTATTTACATATATACTCCAGTAGTCATATATATATATAAAGAGATTTCAACAGTTTAATCTTACGATGTAGTATCCTGAAGGAATGTAGACACCAACTTGCAATCCCTCTAACACATCTCTGGAGTCTTTAGACTCAGGTTATATACTGATAGACAGGGGCTGTCTAACATCAATGATGTCCTTAACGACTTGGATTCAGGTTTGAAATCTGATGACTTCAGTAAAGCGTTGGACAGAGTCGAACACATGGGGCCCGATACTCATTATGTGAAAATGTTTAAGAGTATAAAACCATCCATGTAACGTAAGTGATGCATGTTCCCAGTTTGGAGAAAATCAGTTGAAAAATATGGGAACACACACGCATAAAGTGTGTTTGGATATATATATTTCGTTTAATCATCTATGAGTCTGTTACATTATATATATACATTTACATGTATGCATGGAGATATATATATATATATATATATATATATATATATAATATATATATATATATATATATATATATGTCTCTCTCTATATATATTTATGTACATGTGTATGAATTTTAATGTGTATCTGCATGTGTGCCGTTAGAGTGGAAGGAAGGCACTTTTGTCTGTTTGTGTTCCGCTCAATCTCGTTCCGTATCCTTAACGAAACAGTTCACTCACTACCGGAAAAGACTTTGGACAGTTTATTTAATTATTACTTCTTTGTTGGATTGTGAAATGACTCATAAAAGATGTGATTATATTTTAACATTGATACATTTTTAATTCACTTCAATTCTTCTTATTGTTTTTCTTTGTAAATTTTCCCGTCTAAAGACTTCTTTTTTATCTCTCTATCTTTCTCTCGCTTTAAACACATAAAGAGAGGAGGGAATCAAATATTGCAAGATTTTCTCCTGGTGAGTGTCATAATGTAAAATTAAGTCATTATTTCATTTTCTAAAGTTATCTGAAAAGTCCTCCTTCCGGAAGTCACATTCAAATGCCTTAAATGTACAAGAACATCAGTAATTGAGAAAGATTTGAATATTTAATATCTCATCGACAGAAATGTCTTTGTTTACTTGACAGCAATTCATTGTCAATGAATTTGCTATTATCTCAGATATATAGAGTTGATGGGTACTTTCTAAATTCATATTACCACTCAGTTTTATATATTATATATTTAAGTATAATTTCGCTTCGATTTTTTTCCTTTTTCGCGACTATAAACACCATGCATTTCTTCTACTAGCGGAAGAGTTTCAAAGAGTTTAAAAGAATAAAAATAAATGTTAAGAAAAATGTAGCATTAACAAATAAAATCAGTAAATTCTGATAAATTTCCAAATTGAAACTCATTTATGTATATTTTGCAATAAAGTTTATGAAAAATTACATTCTCAGGAACTTTTTGTATGATGTACCTATTTATTCAATCACTTCTTGGTAAACTTACTGGAATTGTCTGTATGTTGTTATCAAGTGAAAAGAACCGTTCTGAAATTATTAATGTATTAACATGTTCTCATCCACGACCTGAATGGATGATTAGGAAACGAGCTTCAATAATATTTTATTGTTCTGTTTCCATTATATATCTTAGCAGATGTACGTATGAGAAATCATACATAAATATATGACCCAATTCTCACGCGCGTTTACAAGCGTCTACCCCTACAAATATATGTTGTGTTTGCAAGATAGATGTTATGGTGTTATATCTATTCTTTCATTTGAGGACGGCGAGCTGACAGAAATATTAGTACCCCGGAGAAAATGCTTTGCGGCATATCATCTGTCTTACATTCTGAGTTCAAATGTCGACGAGGTCGAATTAGTATTTTTATTCTTTCGACAAAGATAAAAACAAGTACCACACAAGTACTAGCGCCAAAGTAACACATTCCCCTTCTCCCAAACCTTCTGGACATCTGCCGAAATTTGAAAATCATTTCAGTTATTTCAAAAGTAACAATACATGGTTCAGATCCATCATGCTTATAAATATAAATGATTTGTTTGATGTTAAGATATACTACATGGAGTCTATATCCGTCTCTTGGAACAGACCTTAACATATACATCTGTCTGTGTTTCAGTACAAACGAATTATGTGGTCCTAATGAAAGAAGGTCATTGATTACATAACTATTAGTGACGTAATCGCATGAAATACGCCTGTGATTAACTGAATTGGAAATACCAATAATTATTTCCTGTACTTGTACTGACATCGTAGGACAATATCTTTGTGAATTTTGCATATATTTGCATGGGTAATATGAATAAGGCGCAATACTAGGCGTAGATGGATAAACAGACTAAAACATCATTGAAATACAAACATATACACCCTATATATATAACTTAGAATAACGTAGATATGTTTCGACCAAAGATTGGTCCAGACCATGTCTAACTTAATAGCACCACCTGATAGGATTATTCGAAGCCTGTTTAAGTCAAGTTTTGTTTAAGTCAAATTTTGTTCAAGTAGTGAGTTCTTGTTGGGTGAGTCCAGTCCAGAAGCGCGGAAGCCTCGGTTAGAATTTCAAGATTAATTGCAGAGAAGACTCTACGTGGCAGCGAAGTAGTCGTGGGCGTAGAAAAAGTTGTGTGCATGACGAACTTCAGGACCGCATGATCACTCTTGGCAAGAGGGGCGCACACAGATACGTCTGACACTGATCTTGGATAGCGGGAGAATACCAGATCTAGCATAGATGGCTGCTGCCCAGACCGATGCCTTGTAGGATATTCAACATGTTGCGATAGAAAACAATCTTCAGCCACGTCAAGGAGAGCCTGGCCGAACCGGGAAGATGTTGTACAAATTGATGCGGGCCAATCGATCGTGGGAGCGTTGAAGTCTCCTAGTACCAAACAGTCATGCGAAGCTGAAACGAATCTTATCGCTTCGAGTAAATGAGCATCGTCCTGGGGGTCGGCAAGAGGCGGCCTGTAGACAGCTAATATATATATATATATATATATATGTGTGTGTGTGTATGTGTGTGTGTGGTGTGTGTGTGTATTATGTATGTATGCATGTATATATACATACATACGTACATGCATATATATATGCAAATAATCCTGTTGGTTCACTGAGAATTGATGTATTTGAAGAACACACAATGTAAACGAGGAATAATATTTATTACATTATAACTGAAAGACACTTATCGTCATCATCCTGAGTTTATGGATCCGCTCACTTAGTTTGAAATCTTAGCCAGTTCCCTTTTTAACATCTTTAGATTTGAATTCATTTCCATACATTATATGAAAAATTGCACAAGCGAATGGTATCAAAAATATGATCATGTATATTTTATTTTGAAACATCTTATTTTCAGTTCTTTTCTGGCTCACGCTGGAATACGCCAAAATCTAACACCTCATAAACTATAAGTTCTGCGTCATTATTATAAACACGGCGTTCTGGAACAGTTGTTAGGACATCGGAAAATTTGTTTTAGCAGTATTTTGTCTGTCTGTGTTTGAATTCCACCGAGGTCGACTTCGCATTTCTTGCTTTCGGCGTCGATAAATAAGTAGGTCAAAATGTTTCATACTGCCAGAATGAAGACAACAAAGTAAGTCATGTAATTGTGTCGCTGTACTTGACGGCCGCCATTTCGATCCATTTATGCTTGTGTAGGTTTGTATATATTTGTGTGTGCGTGTGCGTGGGTGTGTGTGTGCGTGAGTGTGTGTGTGTGTATGTGTGTGTGTGCGTGTGTGTGTTATTAGTTTTATTACCTTAAAACACTTCTGTGTCTTCTTCAAGTGTCTAAAGTCACATTATTTTCAGAAATTGATTCTTTTTACATTTGACTTTGTTTCATAGCATACACGCGTGAAGTTTGCACTTTGAAATTAATGTTTCAAACCAATAGTTGATAGTATCATGTTCTTCAGTAAACACGTGACTTTTGACATCATTTGAAGCTGCCTTGTAAACAGAAAATATATTCGATTAACAAATATAACTTATTTATACTGATGTCTTAGTTTTAGACAGCCGTTTTGCTAAAAATCGATAAGCAATCACTTGATTATCAATATTGACATTGCATCTCCTGCGATGTGCAAATACAATTTAACCGAAGAAATATCACTATTTCATCTGTATACACTTTATATGATAGAACACACACACACACACACACATATATATATATGTATATATGTATATATATATATGTATATATATGTATATATGTATGTATATATATATGTATATATATGTATATATATACGTATGTATATATATATATATTATATATATATATATATATAATATATATATATATATATATATATATATATATATATATATATATATATATATATTTATATATTTATATATATATATATGTATGTATATATGTATGGAATGTGTGTGCGTGTATGTATGAGTGTGATATATACATTTACAGGTTGTAAGCGACCTATTTTCAGTAACTGTTTATGTTGACCAACATCCATTATGCCTGTGTATTTTGCTTAATGCAAATGCATATGCACATTGAGATTCTTTCATTATGATCAACAGTAAAAGCATAAGTGTATAATACGCATCTATAGTAAACACGCAACATAAATATATAAACAGTTCATTGTAATATATTTAGTTGGCGAAGTAGTAAGTGTATTGTTCGGCCCCGTGTATATTCATGCTACATTTATTCATACTATCAGAGATCTTGAACTATATACTGAAACTACTTTTGTAGCCTATCTTTAAATTAACATCGCTAGACTCACCAAATTAAGATTTTGTTAAAATCTTATTTGAATTGTCACTATTTATGGGTCAATGTGGTGCCCTAAAATAATATATATTTACCTATCATGTGCCGCGTGCCCACCATTTCTACTCTATCTCTTTGTGAGAATCTATATGTGCGCGTTTCAACTATTGCGTTTCGTTGCCTAAAGAATTGGTTGTGATTGGAAATTGATTTGAATGCTATATTGCTCGAATATGTAAATGGGTTTCTCCTAAGGGGCTTCTGTTACTTTGGAAAATGTAAAGAAAAAGGTAATTTTTTTAATGACAATAATACACATTTGTGCACTGCAACTTAATGACAAGTAAAATATTATTTGTTTTATTGAGCATAGTGTGGGATCTTTATCTGCATTATAATTTCAAGAAATATATGTCTCCTACAACTGAACATTAATCTGTGGACGAGTAGTATTGCCATATGAACAAATTCCTTATGGTTTTCAATATAAGAAAAGTAACAAAGCTTTCAAGTTAATAATATGAAAGCGATAGCTTGTCATATAAATCATTAGTAGAACGAGATAAGTGGTTTGATGCTCACAGCTGATCAGTGACCGTCTCATAAAGATGGAAAACATTTAACATGCCCAAAAGAAAATCAAAACAACGTAACAATAATCTATAGTCTTCACATCCAATTTTATTTGAAATACAATTTATGTTGGAAAATCTAGTTTATGCATACTGAGAGGAAAAAAACACTTTAGAAAAATACATGCATTTGTTTTCGTTTGTGTGTGTGTGTGTGTTGTGCTAGTGTGTATAGGTAATTTATTTTAATGAATAAACATAAAGTACAGCGGCGCTGCTGAAGATCGAATGATGGTTGTAACTCAATATATAAGATATAAAACTCCAAAACATAAATCAGAAAACCCAGCATGCACATTATTATAATTAACAGGGAACTGGATTTATAGTTAATGATAATGAAACAAATAATATTAATATTTCAACTGGAACACTGTACCCATTAAGGCTACAGTTTTCGTATATGATATAATTTATATTAGGATATTCTGTTGTGTCTGGCATCTCTGAATATGTATAATCCGATCAGTGCCTTTGGTAAATAGGTGTGAAAAAGACCGGTGCCTTTAGTGTCACTCTCTATTAGGAATCTCAGACAGCGATTTTTCAAGCTATTTTGGTTCTTGTCACCTTTTACCACAAGAAAGATTTATTCTTTTTGTGCCTTATATTAGGATATTGTGGAAATATTCATTTCATATAACAAAAATGTGATATCGTTTGTTTGGAAAGGTGGCCCTGTATCTCGAAAGAGTCATATTACACTTTCGATAGAAAGTGTTATAAAAAAAAACAATAAGTACACCAAAGCAATGTTTCAATTTGCAGAAATTATATAACCTGACTACAATGTCATTCAGGATAAAGTGAAACCTGATGTAACAAGATCATAAAAAGTATTCCAAATGTGGCTACTGAAACGTTCGTATATTTAATTGTATCTTGGTATATCATCGTCTAAAACCATAACATGCATTTTCAGGGTGCACTTTGGTACACAATTCGGATGCAAAATACATTAGTAAATTTGCCATCTAGAAATTATCAATGATATAATTTGTAATATATAGGTAATTGCTGCCAAAACATGAAAAATTATGAAATCACAACTTGATATCTTCCAAGCCAATATGTTTTAGTTGCTTTTAGTAAACCGGAACTCTATTGTATCAGACGTTTTATTCGTGTTTTAGGGCATCAAAAGCAGTTCACAAATCGGTTTTAGTGAAATGTTGGTTTGGCAAGTACTTTGTGTAAAAAAAAATGCTTCTTTAAAAAGAGAAGCGTTAGCGCGAAGTACTGTTTAGGTATGAGTAGAATGTAAGCTAGTTGAAAAGTTTCTGACATTTCAATTGCTAAAAGGCAAATACTCTGTAGTTACCACGGAGAATAAATCTTTCTTGTGGTAAAAGGGTGTGAAAATATCGGTTCGTTCAGTGTCACTCTCTATTAGGAATCTCAGACATTGACGCCTCAAGCTATTTTGGTAACTAAGAGAGGCATCTCTGAACAAACTTAGAAAGCTCTAGCCTGATGTATCATCTAATCAATACATTGCTGTTTACCTCGATCGAGCGATCGACTAGCGCAAATCAGTCAATGTACTGACCGGATTATACATAAAGCTATAGCTTTCTAAGTTCATTGAGTTGCCTCTCTGAGGTACATCGCTTTGACAAGAGCCAAAATAGCTTGAAAAATCGCTGTCTGAGATTCCTAATAGAGGGCGACACTAAAGGAATCGGTCTTTTTCACACCTATCTACTATAACAGATTTATTTTCCACGGTAGCTGCAATGTATTTGTCTTTTCGCAGTTGAAATATGTCACAAACATTTCAACTAGCCTAAATTCTGCTCATGCTTCTTTATGTTTTTTTTTTCTTTCTGATTAGAGCTTTTATATAGTTTAAAATTATATTGCTACTCGCCATATCTGTAAATGTTAATTTTTTACCTTTATTTCTGAATTCATTCATAGAAATAAGTCATCAAATGCATATATTTTTACGAAGTGCTTATTTTCTCCCAGTATGCATAAACTAGATTATTCAAAATAAATTGTATTTCAAATGAAATTGGATGAGAAGACTATAGATTATTATTACGTTGCTTTGATTTTCATTTGAGCATGTTAAATATTTTCTATCTTTATGAATCGGTCAACGATCAGTCGTGAGCATCAAACCAATTATCTCGTTCTTCTAATGATTTATATGACATAAGGTATCACTTTCTTAGTATTAACTTGAACTTGTATTTACAAAATATTGAAATAGTGTATCTCGTGTTAGACGTTAATCATGTATTTCCATGTTCAAACTGATTTCAATCAATGTGTAAACATGTGACATTCGCATTAAGTCATGGCAATTTCCGTTGACTACATATTCTTCAGAAGATATATCGTTCTAACATCATTTTTTTAATGAAATACGCAGGCAACTACTATGTTCATATATAATAGTTGATACAATTATGTTTTGTAAATTTTTCAGTCTTTATAAGCAGTGTTATCAACCAGGTTATTTAGATCGAGACTCTAACGTAAAATAAGTTTATTTGTAATAGAAACTCAGGAGAATACAGAATTAAGAACAATACATAAATATTTCACAAAAATAACTTTAAATCAAAGTTTTTCAAATTCCTTCAATTACAGATTTCAAAACATGTAGCAATGTGTCGGGAAAAACAAATTCTTTATAACATTTATTTGCTTTTGCATTTTCCCATATGATGTGAGTTATCTTATAAGAATACAGATCACTTTAGATTCTTCTTCCGATAACAAACTATTTGTTATATAATACAGTTTGATTAAAAATAACAGTAACATTTACTTAATTTGACAATATATGAAACGTTCATATATCTATATTTTATTACTAATATTCAGTTTGAATATAAAAAAGGTAATATATGCAAAGGCATCCGTAAGATAATTGATACTCTTTCGAAATATGTTATCCTTATATTACTTACTTTTTACTGGGGAAAAATCCTGATAATATTACCTTTCTTCATGTTTGGGGAAACCAAATTTTCGGTAGTCTACGATTTCATTTTTTCTTCTACATAAATAAGAGTAACAGTTGCAGGAGATATTTATGGAGCTGGTTAACTTTAATATAAGCAATATCTAAGACATATCTCCTCAACATTTTTGCCGCCTCTACAAAAATAGGAATAACTGTGGGAAAATTTGATGTATAGAGTTTGAGGAAAAGTTGTTTGCTTCTCTTTTGTATAATGTAATAGATTATGTATCCTTGCATATTATTTTGCAGATCCTTTGAAACTTGTAACTAAAACTGCTCAGATAGTATTACTTTTGAATTTCACTGATTCAGGATAAACAGAAAACTAGAGTAAGAATAAAATTAACGTAACCTTAGACTATTTTAGAAATTGTTTATACCGATGTTTACTCTAATTTTCGATATTTTTGGTGAAACATTGAAGGCCTATAGAAGAAAACAAAAATGGGGTGTATCCCTGTAGCACAAATTACCTCCCTTTATAGTAATCATTGTGTACCTAGCTATAGGATACACAGACGCAATCAATTCATATATACCACGAATAACACCCTTCAGTATATGACGGTAAGAAGAAAGGCGGTGAGCTGGGAGAAACGTTAGCACGCCGGGCGAAATGGGTAGCCGTATTTTGTCTGCCGTTACGTTCTGAGTTCAAATTCCGCCGAGGTCAACTTTGCCTTTCATCCTTTCTGGGTCGATTAAATAACTACTAGTTACGCACTGGGGGTCATTGTAATCTACTTAATCCGTTTGTCTGTCCTTGTTTGTCCCTTCTGTGTTTAGCCCCTTGTGGGTAGTAAAGAAATAGTAATAAGATCTACAATACGTATACACTTCAGTCACAAATACACACCCACACATATATATATATATCGTTTGCAACGAGAAATACTCTACAGATGGTTCTCTTGATTTTCATTGCTATGTTTTCATTGTTACCCTCGATCAGCAAAACTATATAAGCAGCTGATTAAGTGTCTGACGCCTTTCTTATTTTTTGTATCCATCGTCTTGTACAGGCATTTAAAATGCAAATTCCTGCGCAGGAATTGTGGACTTTAATAATATACTGCTCTACCTCAAGGTTTTACCGTTAGGATATCATATCAGAATAATAATGAACGAATATAGATTGAAGGGAATTAATCATGGCAATTCTTCGTCTCTACTTTCGGTCAGCTGGATGCAGTCGGGTTTCAGTATCGTCTTCTACTATAATAGTACTTAGTTTTGGATATGGTACGTAGACCAGCAAGACATAAGGTGAAATAGACATACACATTCCTAAACGTGCAAACAGAAAGGCACGAAAACATACTACACGCACGTATACATGTATATGTCTCTGTGTTTGGGTGAATATATATGTATATATGAGAGAGGGACAATAAAACGCATAGCCAATCACATCTTTAAACGTAGAATTCACGCTATAAAGTCGACAATAGTTTCTGCTTAATATATTAAGACAGGAAATATCTTTGAAATTAATAAATCCAAAAATACATGCTAACTCAACGTTTTCAAGGTAATCTAGAATTGTTTAAATTCAAAGTGAACATAGGCAATATTTCCAGTAGACGGACACATACAAAAGTAACTCTCAGAAACTATAAACCAAATGAGTGCTTAAGGCATATGAATAGTAATACTAATCATTCACGAAACATCATAAATTCTATCATTAACAATATATTTGTTCGTATATCGTGACTTTCGGCTAATGAGGAATCATTTAAATACAATTAATATTACTATACCTGCGCATTAATTTTAAGTTTTGCTATACCCAGAATCAAAATAATAATAAAATATCCGGAAATGATAGAATATTAGATACGTTTCAAATTAATAGTAAATGTCGTGAAAATAAAGATAGAAATAAGATAGAAATATAGAAGTAAATGCAGCAAGCAATCTTCTTCTACGAAGCTAAATAAAAGCAAGAAGGAAAATGATACAAATGTGATTGGCAAAATACTGTATATTGAAGATGATTATATCATTATAAATTATATCATTATAAATTATACATCTAACTTTGTAGATCTTAAATATATGGACGGTATAAAGATTATCATCATTATGACTTATTATTAGCATTATTATGTTTCTTCCTTCTTTCTTCAAATTTTCTTCCATTTCTCGCCTACACCTAGGCCAGATAGGCTCATTGTATGCATTCCCAGATTACACGCGCAAATTCACAGGTAAAATATGTATTTAAAAATTAATTAATAAATAAATTCATAGATGAATGTTGTTTTCACAGCAATAATGCTCTTCTCAGTACATAAGCCGTTCGAGTTAACACGATTTTTTGCACTTCCTTTAGGGATGGTAAGCATAGAATCATTTTCAAATAGGTTTCAGTACATTTTATTATTATTATTATTAATATTATTATTATTATTATTATTATTATTATTATTGTTGTTGTTATCATCATCATCACCATCATCATCATCATCATCATCATCATCATCATCATCATCATCATCATCATCATCATCATTATTATTATTATTATTATTTTTTCTTCTTCTTTCAAATTTGCTTCCGTTTCTTGCCGAGTGTCTTCCCGACTCCTAGGGCAAAGAAACTCATAGTATACATTGGTAGGCCATTAAACTAAACTCAATAGTTCGTTAATTTTTTTTTTAAGTTAAATTAAAATACATGGGTAGTAATAATTCTCACATCGACAATGCTCTTCTCAATACGTGTGACGTACCAGTTAAGACAATCTTTTGCACTTCTTGCAGGGATGGTAAGCAAGGGATCATTCTCATATAATTTTCGGTTCCCTTCTTGATCATTCCTAGTGCTCCTACGATCACTGGTATTGTAACCGCCTTGAGATGCCACATTTTCTCAATTTCAATGAGCAGGTCTTTATATTTTCTGAGCTTGTCAAACTCTTTCGCCGAGATATTATGATCACAGGGGATGCTCATGTCAATCAATAAGCAAACTTTATTATTTTTGTCTTTCACAACAATATCTGGTTTATTGGCTTTGATGGTTCGGTCTGTATGTACTGGAAAGTCCCACAGAATCGTTACACTTTCTCCTTCAGTTACAGCTTCAGGGTGGTGATTATACCACTTGTCGGCAATTTTGATATTGTAATGCCGACTTATTAGCCAGTGTAGATATTTGGCAACTCTGTCATGTCTTAATTTATACTCCACTGGTGCTAAGACTTTACATCCAGAGATTAGGTGGTCCACTGTTTCAATCATGTCATTGCAGAATCGGCATTTTGGGTCTGCTCCATTTTTCATTACATTGGCCTGGTAGTTCCGGGTTAATAGGCTTTGATCTTGAGCGGCCAGGATGAAACCTTCGCTCTCTGCTCTTAGCCCTGAGCTCCGTAGCCACTGATGGGTTTGCTTCTGGTCAACATCAGCTTGTTTGCTGCGGGCCACATATTTGCCGTGCAGAGGTTTCTCCTCCCACCTATCAGCCAATTGCTCGTGCACTTTTTTCGTTGCCATTTTTTTCACCTTCTTTGCAACAATAGTTGCCGTACATCCCTCGGGTTGTTCTGTTTGGGTATCCTGCACGAGATCAATAGCAAATTTTTTGTTTTCCTTTATGATAGAATGAAGCTTCTTTCGTCTCTCGTGATTTTCCACGAGCTTTAGCATCGAATCATTCGTTATTTCAATATATTTTGCCAGTCCAATTGTGGTTGTTTTGTATATCATTATTATTATTATTATCATTATTATTATTATTATTATTATTATTATTATTATTATTATATTATTATTATTATTAGTAGTAGTAGTAGTAGTAGTAGTAGTTGTAGTAGTAGTAGTAGTAGTAGTAGTAGTAGTAGTAGTAGTAGTAGTAGTAGTAGAAGTAGTAGTATTGTTTATTGCCTTTGCACAGCTTCTAATGCTGGATATGTACTACACTATCAGTTGTTCACTACATGTGAACTACCGTAGTACAACTTCTTTTTCGAGCAGCTACCGGAGATTGCGAGCGTTCCAAGCAGTGCTGTTTTCTGGAAGTATTCCACTCTTATTGCAGTACCTATTTGTTCCAAGGTTTTTACACACTGTTCCCGGGGCTTCGGCAATTATTGGTAAAATTACCCAAGCTAACCTGTTATATCTATCGCCTTTTTTCCTTCCTAACCGTATACCTTGTTGTGAGCTGGACATGCTATATGTATGATCTAGCCTCGTTTACTTCCTTTCTCAAGTAAAACTATGTCTGGTTTCCTATTCTCTATTTCATGGTCGCACCGAATCATAAAATCCGATATGATCTTTGCGTTATCATCTTCGATGATGTCTTCGGTTTTATGTACGTGCGGCTTTTTTGCTCTCTCAAGTCCCTACATCTTGCAAAGTCTCAAATGGACAATCCTTGCTATATAGTCATGACGTCTCTTTTATTATTTCTGGGCTAGTGGCGTACATTGAATTGTATTATGTCATACTGTTTCAGTATTTTGCCCACGCATTCTCCACTTATCAATTTCTGATATCTTGTCTATTCTATATTTGATGTAACTAGCTCTTAATTATTGCTGTTGGGTAGCACAGATCATGAAGAAAAAGAATGCTTTCTAATTGATGTATCAATACCAGCAGATGACAACGTATCTCTAAAAGCAATGGAGAAACTTTCAGAATACAAAACCTGGAAACTTGAATGTGGAATCTAGAAACGGAAACAATTCCTATCATAGTCGGCGCATTAAGTATGATAAAAAATGTTCAGACAAATACATAACAAAATCACCAGGACTTACAAATATATATAATATACAGAAAATTGCACTACTGGGCACAGCACACTTCCTACGCAAAACACATTCCTACAGTAACTATAAGAGCATCACTGCAAACTACAGCACATACCCAAGGCACACAGATCTGCGCTCGGTAGTGATGTGAAAGCACGTTATAAAAATAAAACTACTGAATAATAATAATAATAATAATAATGATGATGATGATGATGATGATGATGATGATGATGATGATGATGATTATGATGATTATGATGATGATGGCCTAAAATGTAGCAGTAAGAATGAACAAAAGACACCCAAATAGCGACAAACTTATCACTGATGCAAAACACATCAAAGAAAATGTAAAGATGGCTTGCATGAATAATATCGAGGACAACTGGAAAGGTACACTCCTACATGGGACATACGCTAAACTGCCTGTTCAAGCCAGATATTGATCTAACACACCAATGGCTACAAGGGATATGTCTGAAAGGGGAAACACAAGGTTTTTTTTTATTGCAGCGCAAGATCGGAGATTACCTGCCAGAAACTACCATGCAAACGTCTTTAAAGACGGATCTGACCCCTCGTGCAGAATTTACGGAAATTTCACAGAGAATTAATCATGTTATTTCTGGTTTACCAGTCCTCGCTGAAAAGGAGTACCTCATAAGACATGACAGATTAGGGAAGTGCATCCACTGGAATAATTGTAAACACTACAAAATTAAATCCCATGATATGTGGTACAGGCACCATCCAGAATATGCAGTAAATGGGGAGGGCGTCAACATCCTTTCAATCTTACCATTACAAACAGAGAGAAAAAGTGACTCCAACCGACCAGACATTGTGATCAATGCTCTCGAAAAACAAATATCAACTATTATCATCCCCATTTCTTCTCTCTCTTATCTTAGATCATTTGCCTTATTTCTTGTTTATTCTTATAAAAAATCACACATATATTGTCCTTGATGATTCCTAAAGTTTTATCTAAAGTCAATGCCCTTTGTGTAAACCTACATCCTCGTAATATTTGTGCTTTGCTCACATTCGCAGTTTACGCTACAATATTAATTATGAGAAGTAATTCAAAACGCATCCTAAGAATCATATGAATGATATCTTATATAGGCAGCAAGTTTCACATTTCGGGAAGGTGTATACTCGATTATATTCTTCCACCATTTAAATCATATTCCTCGACCTGTTTCTGGAAGTATGAAAAGTTTGCCGACACCTACCGAATTTGAACTTGGAACACATTTGTTAAAGGTTTTTGACGATGAAACTAAGGTATTTTCTTTTCCATTACCTTCTAGATAAACACGATGCATTGAATGTATATATGCTGAAATGTCATTACCTACTGAAAGAAATGACAAAATGAAAGACATCTGATTCTCATCATTTAAATTTCAGACTTCCATTCGAACATGGACAGGTGATACTAAAGAATAGCAGTTACACACTGACAACAACGATTGAAACACCCAGATTTGTCTGTGGATTGCTTAAAATAGCATGCTGCGTTTGGGTACTCATATTTGTACGGAGTATATGATCTAATGTAGTAATTACTGAAAAATCATCACCTCAAGAAACACAATTTACATCGTTGATTGATATGAGTGATTGCATAATATGCTAGTTATATCATATCACCAATCTACAAAATCCATAACGATGCGTGGAAACAATTGTAATGATTTGAGATAAAGAATGCTGTCCAATCCATTTTCTCTTAGTCATACACACTCACGCACACACACTAACACATATATGTGTGCGCGTGTGTGCATGAGTGTGTGTATATGTGTCTGGGTATGGTTGTGTACGTGCACACGTATCAATCTATTCCTTACTCGGGCTCTCTCTCTCTATGTCTATATATATACATAAATATCTTTATGTACGTTTATGTATATCTATCTATCTGTAAGCCCATACACATACACACATATACAAACACACACACACATATAGAATATGAGGATAAAATCTATATAAAAAATTATTAAGTAGCCAACGCAAAAAAAAACAATTTAGAAAAAATAATACAAAGTATATATTTCTTTTAAATATAAATACATTAATTATAACAAGACCTATTACTATAAGTAAATGCTTCACGCAGTAATGGAACTCTTAAGTCAAACTACTTCAATAAATATACACGTCACCGAAAGCGAGGGAATGAAACATGGAGGGTATCTTTTAGAAACGGATTTAGTCGCATATCATTAACGATTTCCTGATCAGCATGTATAAAATACTCTCCAACAGTCAGAACGATATAATCAGAACATATAAATATAAGCATCGAAACCAAGCAAACAACAAACGTATCTAATAGAGCATATACAAATGTTCGCACTTATATATCCATGAAAAACTCAGAATTAACAAGTCCATCTCCGTCACACGTGTATATGTATAGTAGGAATAATTCAGCACTAAATATATTTCAGTTTAATTTTTTATTGAAGTATACGGATAAAATTTGTATAAGAATTTATGAAGTAGCCAGCCTGAAAAACCAATTGAGGAACAAATTAATACCAAATATATAATTTTTCCATTAAATATAAATACATTTATTAGAGTCCCATTACAGCTGAGATATTAACTTGTAGTAATAACGCTTAATATATATATATATATATATATATATATATATATATATATATATATATATATATACATATATACACATACATTTATATATATATCTATATATATATATATATATATATATATATATATATATATATATATATATATATATATTTATACATATACATACATATATATATATATATATATATATATATAATTTAACAGAATGTGATAGAAATCCAAGGTTGTGAAAGTTTTAAGAATATTTATAAAGAGAAGGTCTTGCAGCTGTTTCAGGGATATTTTATATATCCCTTTATCAGAGATGGTGCAAGAAAATGTTTGAAAGTTATTATTGAGAAGATATGAAATACAGAGTGAAGTGGAGGAATGAAATAAAAGTTTATGTATGTATATTGTATCTACAGTTCCATTATTTAAGCAGAATGGTTTATATAAATAAATAAATAAATAAATAAATAATATATATATATATATATATATATAATATATATATATATATATATATATATACATATATGATCAAAATAAGCAACAAGGATATCCAGACGTAATGCAGTACGATCGTTTCACGCAACTCCATTTAATTGAACAATGCCTCCATTACATCTATTTAAATGCAGAACAACCCTCAGCTACATAAAGACATAGGATTAAATTAAATTAAAGCAAACGAACACATTAGTAGAATTTTGTCTAAAATATCCAAGAACTTAAGGAGATAGACAAAGAACATGCTGCTTTCACTTTCACTTAGAAGCTACTAAGGTATCAGGAAGAAAGACTTGTTACAGATTGTGCTTGTCATCTGTTTTATGGTGTCAGTTTTAATTAATAGACTATTTTTTATCAAAACCTTGTATATCTAAGGCCGAGAGAACAGTACAGTGCCTGTATGGGGTATGGCTGAGGGAGTCGACAGAAATCCTAGTGGGTATAATCATAAAAATCAAGATTTTTTTGAAACAATATCATGAGATTTGGTAAAGGAAAAATTAAATCAAGATGTTAGCTGGCAATTCAGGGGACTGGCCACTAGCAGGTCATTCTTAATGAAACAGGGAAAATCTGATCATGTAGTACTATAGTTAATATTTTAAGCAATACTGCTATATTGTATAAAGTTAAAGTTTAGAACTATTCAGAAGAATTATAACAAAAGGATAAAAGGTTTTATGTATACCTTTTGAGTATATACCAAACTTTTACCACAAAAGAGAGAGGAAAAGAAATTACCCAGAAATAGTTTAATATTTATACATATTATAAACTTAAATACTAACTTATCAGATGGTATAAGTGAATATTGATCAATTGATATTACTGGTATTTAATATAGGTGTACAGAGGTAAAATAACATGCTAACCATATATTAATTTAATTATAATATAAGCAGTTTATTTTAAGTAGTGAATGTACCAGTATTGTTTTAATTTTAATTAAATTTAATGTTTTTGAACAGCTGAGAATTGATCTGCATTGAAAGTGATGTAATTGTTGCATTGTTCAATTAAATGTGGTTGCATGAAACATGAAACGATCGTACTGCATATCCTTGTTGCTTATTTTTATTCTAATCAACTTATTTTGAAATTGTATCGATAATACCGTACTAAATCCTGAAGCCTCAACTTAAGAACCATATTCATCTGAATTAAAATTTTTGCTAACTCATATATATATATATATATATATATATATATATACCAATTAAGGACTGAACACGAAAAGTGGACAGTCAACATGCTAGATATAGACGTCAAATCGCCATTCACCACAAAAGATTATGTTCTCAGATCAAACTCAACACAAAACCATAGCAATAAATCTTTGTGGTGAATGGCGATTTGACGTCTATATCTAGCATGTTGACTGTCCACTTTTCGTGTTCAGTCCTTAATTGGTATATATAAATATTTTAATCTTCGGATTCTTTTTTAATATGCTAGACCACTGGTCTTAATTGATAAATATCAATTTCTACCCTTAATTAATTATATATATATATATATATATATATATATATATATATATATATATATATATTTAAAACCATGCATAATCGATATATTAACAAATTCAAAATGAAACAAAGACGTAAATATTTTCACAAGTTAATGCAAAATACGAAATAAACAATATTAAAGAAATTGTGGGTCACAGAAGTCGCAGTTAACCTACTGATAATAATATATCTATGAGAATACGTTGTAAAGAAATATTATAGCTTTTTATTTATTGAATATGTCAGCTAGTTTTATAGCGGGCAATAAATGTATTTGCTTCGTTGTGAAGAGGATAACATAGGTGTAAAGTATTGACACCGCATCGCTCATTATATCGATTGGAGTCTGGTAGAGTTTCCCCACGATTTCAGGTATGAAAAATATGAACTAACATCAGTTTTCATATGAAAATTGATTTGGTGAGAAGTTGATATTTAGTTTGTAATGTGCCTACGTTAGTTTGTTTTCGTAGAGATAAAAGTTTGTAAAAATTTAAGTAATATCATTTGACTACGATTAGAATACAGCTTGCAATACAGTATTAAAGAAAGACATCCAAGTCAATCCTTTGTAAACAAAGAATAAATAGAATTACACTATTTTCTTTTAAATCTTTAGTTTCTCCTGGATATTAGACTCTTTACAAATTAAAGAAAAGATTATTGTATTTACTACGATTTACTTGTCAGCTACTATGTTACACATGTTTCTCAATATATTTGAAGGGAATTGATTGCGTAAATAACGCGTTAACTAATTGCTTGTATGTTCCGTTAACTGCTCTAAATTGTATTGTGCCTGAAATGAATTTTCAACAATTTGTAATGACCTTTCAATCACTTCGATTATGAGCATTTTATAATATTCTCAAAATTGGATATTCGTCTCCATTTTGCAATCATAGTGTCCCAGCAGATTTCAGATTAAAATGAAACCATTTTCGAAAGGGCACTAAATTGTATCACACACACACAAAAAAAAAATATCTCATCAAATTTGCAATTTCGAGATTTGTATTCAAACAGCTTAATGGACTTGAGAAAAATGAGTGTTTTTAACGGTCGTAATAATATGAGCCAGGCCAATATTCACGCCCTATCAGGTTTTAGCATAATTAACCGTGATTGATATAGAAAAACAAATCTTTCCGATGCGGCAACAAGTGCAGTTTAGGTTTGATTTCTTGAATCACACACGATGTTTTATAGATATAGAGCAATCAAAATAACATTGACTTGAAAGAAATCTGCGAGAACCTGCGACGGACACTTAAGGTTTTAGCAAGAATCCATTTAAATTATTCCAACTTAATTTATTGCTACATTATCATTAATCTAGTAAATTAAGTTTGATTTGAAGTAGGCAAAGCCCGTTAAAACTCTCGTCATTCAATATTACCGAGTTTTCTTTTCAACTGGAGAATCTTTATAGTCATACAATTCTGACATAATTACAATAAGTACAATTGTATCATTGGAAGCCTAACGAACGTCTACTTATTATAGTTACTATATAGTAATAGCCACCACGTTTTATATCGCTTGGATATGAAACCATACTTGTAAGATTTACTGGTGCTTGAAGCCCATGAATGTTTTGACAATTGCCTTACATGCACATAACTAATATTCTGTTTAAATGCTACTACTAAAAATATTTTCAAAAGTTCACTTTCGTATTAATATTTTCAATTCACTGTCATAGATTGTATAGCAATTATCCTTTAGCATAAACTATTCACATATAACAGTCTCTCATCATTAAGTACAACATTTTGGTAATGTATCTGTATCTATCTATCTATCTATCTATCTATCTATCTATCTATATCTATCTATCTATCTATCTATCTATCTATCTTTATATATACATATATATATATATTTATCGCGTTATCGGCCAGATATCGGATGATGTTACACATCACTGGTCACAATACTCTTTTGCACTGTTTTAGACGTCAAATAATGTCACCCTGCTGGTGAGCCCCAGCAGGCCGATATTCCCCCACCCGTGATCGGAAGAGGGATTGGATCAACGGGAACTGAAGTGTTCGGTCAAGAATGCAAGCATCGCCCAGTCAGAGATTGAAATCTGTGTGCAACATCCTGCTCACTACGGCACGTGCCTTCACACAAACATATAAATTAAGCATACCATATAGATAATGGGTATATATAGTGCAGGAGGTAGGTTTGTTAAAAAAGAAACTATCGCCATGTCATTTACCAAAGAGCGTAAATAATAAAAGTTGCTTTCATAAGTAAATATACTGATATTTGCTTTTTAATATGGCAAACCCTGCAAAACTGAAGCGATGCAAAGACAATATTAATAGAGAATTTTATACATGATTTAGATAAACTTTACGGGACTTGATGTTGTAATATGGGAAGTCACCAACATCGTTGAAAAAGGTACACTAATGATAGAAAACTTTCAGAGTGTCACTTAAGGGTTTGAAGGTATTTCGAAAAGACAAAAATAAAGAAATCAATATCCAACATATTCTGAGATCCTCAGGCAAAACCTTGAATGCGATTCTTGTATAAAATTGCCCTAATATTCATAGGTAAGTAACACTTTCATATAATATGTATGCTTTGGGGTGTTCTTTTTTTCTATCTATTTAGTTTTAACATAGAAAAAACAACGAAAACAAGGTGTGTTGAAAAGCCCTTTGATAACACTGTATACATTACAATGAAGAATAGGATTTTAATTATATTTAGCTAGTAAGATTCTTACTTTCAAATATTTCAGTCGAAATATCATTTACCCTTTGGGATTAATTTTCCGACTTGTATATAATACTATGATTAGATTTTACTGAAATGTTTAATTATAATTCCAGGTGCACTAACATTTCGAGTGAGAAATTTGAGCAGTTGGCATAAGATGACTTTCAAAGACTTTTAGGAAGAGCTTCACTGCAAGCTCTTAAACGAAGCGATGGGCATAAATTATACATCGACTGATTTTGCGTAACGAAATAAATGGAGATATCTAAACTAATTAAGTGTCACTAAAATTGAGATCAATCAGTTACTGTTAAGACCAGGTGAATGATGACCGGATTACTAATCAAGCTTGCAAGGTTATTAATTAGCGTTCGACCACTAAATTCCACTGATACCACTGCTAAGATAAATGTGATTCCTGCGTTTGCAGTATTACTTTCAGCAAAAGTTATCTAAATTTGAAGTTCTATAAATTTCCTTGATGACATAAAGTTGGGATTCTATAAGGCACATTAAGTGCAATAATTGAAATGTAGCAATTGAATCATCGCTTTCCCCTTTCTTTACTATATATTCTAGCAGCTGGTTTATCATTTCAAAATAACGACTTCATTAAAAAACAGTCTTTAAAGCAATGCACCTCTAAGGATGTGGAGCAGAAAGGGTAATATTTAAATACAATATAAGCATATTACAGATTAATAGTGAGAGGTGATGACATCTTGAATCCCTTTGAAATACTAACGCAAATGGTAACGCATACACATATACAAACTTTATTATATATATATATATATATATATATATATATATATATATATATATATATATTATATATATATATATACATATATATACAACTTTCATAATATATATATATGTAGGGAGAGTTTACGCAAGAAGCAAAAGACAGGTAGTGTACAAAACAAACAGATGTATTAGTATAATGCTCAGGAACAGAAAAAGTATTTTACGTTTCGAGCCTACGCTCTTCTACAGAAAAGGACTTGTGGGTAGTGGCTAACGATGTATCATGGCGACTAGTACCGGACAGAAGGGTCACAGGAAAGTTTAGAAAGTATAAAAATAAATATAAAAATAAAGTAATGACAATAATAACAGTTTTGTGTATTAAAATATGCATACACACGGAGGGCAATGGCCAAGTGGTAAGGCAGTGGACTCCCGATGGTCGGATCATGGTTTCGATTCCCAGACCGGGTTTTGTGAGTTCTTATTGAGCGAAAACACCTAAAGCTCCACGAGGCTCCGGCAGGGGTGGTTGTGAACCCTGCTGTACTATTTCACCACAAATTTCTCCCACACTTTCTTCCTGTTTCTGTTGTACCTGTATGTCAAAGGGCCATCCTTGTTACACTCTGTGTCTCGCTGAATCTGCCCCTGAACTACGTTAAGGGTACACGTACCTGTGGAGTGCTCAGCTACTTGTACGTTAATTTCACGAGCCGGCTGTTCCGTTGATCAGATCAACTGGAACCCTCGTCGTCATAACCGACGGTGTGCCACCTAGACATGCACACATTCTCCCGCATATATGTAGTAACGTCGTGTTTCGGCATAGTTGTTTGTAAACATAGTTCGTATACACATCGGTTGGCCTGGGGTATAGTAAATGTGAATTACCCAATGTTGTGCGCTGGGACATGTAGTCTGAAACTCCGTCGACATGTGGCTAAAGCTTTAACCACAAAGACATCTACATATGTATTTATATGTATGTATGTATGTACACACGCGCGCGCACACACGCACACATACACACATACGTACACTTCACTTAGATGTAAGGATACTAATATCCATGTCTTAGCACTACATACACACATGCTTCAAAACCGACGGAGGCATACGTCAACTACAAGTACCTTATAGCAGAAACAGCTACGTCAATGATAGTCAATATATAATTTCCTTTTCCTTTGTGATATATATATAGAATTACTTATTACGCTAGGTATTCAACTTATATATTTTTCTTTATAATATATATATATATAATATATATATATATATATATATATATATATATATATATGTGTGTGTGTGTGTGTGTGTGTGTGTGTGTGTGTGTGTGTGTGCGTGCGTGTGTGTGTATGTGTGTGTGTAAGAAAAATAGGAGTTAAAATTTACTGGCAGACTTCAAGAATATGGTTAAGTTGTTTTATATATATATATATATATATATAGTTAATCCAAACATGAACACACAAAGAGAAAGCACGTCAACGCGAGGACGTGGAACAAGTATAGTTTTATTGGACGCTAAGGAAAGGAAAGAAAGAAGCCGGATTTAACGTTTCGAGCGGTGCTCTTCGTCAGAAACATAGGAAAAGGAAAGATCCAAGGAAGAGAATACGGAGGAAAAATCGTCAACGATACACACGCGGTCACATTTTGAATATATATATATATATACATATATAAATGTATATATATATGACTGTGTATGTATGTATGTATGTATGTATGTATGTATGTATGTATGTATGTATGTATGTATGTGTAAGGAAAACCTCCAGAATCGAAATAAAAAACATTGAGATGCTTTGAAAGATTAAGAAAGCTTTTTGAAATAAAATGTTTATAAAAGGCACCGGTTTGCTTTTGTAAGTTATTCATGATTAAGTAATTAGTGACGATGTTATAATTTAATACTACCATAATTAGTTGTTTTTCGAGTATGATAGCATACGCCTTAAATAAATAAAATTTTAGGGGAGTAATCAATAATTGTTGTTATCAAAAATATGGTTGGTACTTCCTCATTTTGTGATGGTAAAGTGAATTAATTACATGCCGATTAATTTATGCATAATTATAATTAATTGGATCGAATTGATCGAATAAAATTGTAATCAAAATTGATTACTTGTTCATATTTAGGCAGGGTTGATATTTTTTCAATAATTGTAGTCTTTTCATTAAACGCATGTTGTTCCACTGCGCAGACATAAAAGGGGTATACACAAATTTGGTGGAAATTTTGTAGCACACGTTAATAATTTCTTAGAAAATGAAAACCGGTTATATACAAAGATATCATTTCATAAATATATATATGAGTATAAAAATTCGGTGTATTTTCTGTATAATTATTAATACACACGCGCACACATATAAAGATTTGTATACGTAAAGATATATATATATATATAGTCGCCATGATAGATCATTAGCCACTACACATATTTTTTCTCTCCTTGTTTTTTTCTGTGTCCCTTTCTGTAGAAGAACGTAGGCTCGAAACGTAAAAGACTTTTTCCATTCCTGAGCGTTATACTAATACATCTGTTTGTTTTGTACATCACCTGCCTTTCGTTTTTAGATTTTTTCGTAAACTTTCCCCATATATATATATATATAATATATATATATTTCTTTTGTGGCTGAAACCTTGCGGATCTATTTTTAGTGCTAGAGTAGACCACATGGTGGTCACTCTCTTATATTTATGTATGTATATATATATATATATATATATATATATATATATATATATATATATTAGAAGAAATGAGGTAATCAGAAGATCGGATGGTTCATATTTATAGATATTTATTTATATATTACATTTTTTACATATATATATCATATCATTCAGATCATATCATTTGGATTATTAGCGCTTTCTCCCATTCCAGTGGGGTTTTCAATTTGATTTGAAAACCCCACTGGAATGGGAGAAAGCGCTAATAATCCGAATGATATGATCTGAATGATATGATATATATATGTAAAAAATGTAATATATAAATAAATATCTATAAATATGAACCATCCGATCTTCTGATTACCTCATTTCTTCTAATATATAATACCTGTGCATCATCTCCAAACCTTCCAATATATATATATATATATATATGTACATATACATACTGACATACATATACACACACATATATACACTAACACATATATGTGTGTCTTTGTGTTTGTATTTGTGTATATGTGTATATTGTGTGAAATGTGTACATATTTTACATATTAAGAGGATGGCGGTGGTATTAATTGTGTATAAATTGATAACGTAGCGCTCTATCCTGTTTGGGAGAAAATATAGTCCTTTTATATTGTTTTCTCCATTCAACTCCAGTTTTTGCAAGAAGCTAACATATATATTACAAGCATAACCTTTCTGTAATTTATAAACTCTGGTCATTCTCTAAAAGAAAATGAAAGATCTGAATAACTTGTTGTCCAAAATTCTAACTGCCACTTTTTTCTTTACACGCACACACACGCATGAATATATATATGTATGTGTGCATGTAAGCGTGTGTATGCGTGTTCGTGTTCCCGCATTTGAATGTTCTTCATAACACCACCTGCTAGCAAATACGATCTGAAATAGCAGTAGACTGTCTTGTGTCCTTCACATGTTGTAATAAGTACTTTATAGCTTAAAGAAAGAATAACTGTAAATCCAGCCTTTAGTTTGACTAGGGATAATAAAAAATAGCGTAGAGTATCGCTCGCTAATCACATCTGCACTTGTAAGGGCAGTAATATTCGTAACTATCATATACTTTTTTTATCAGCCATGGACTTCGCACGTCAAACCGACATTATCAAATCGTTTCTAACTATGATTTTGCTTCTATTTTAGCCTAGGCATTTCAGTTCACGTCATATACAATTTATTTTATCCTTGCTGTGTGATAGCATTCAATTTAATATTTGTCGTTTCGCTATCTGCCGATTTCCTTTGCACATCCTCTTTTTGATAAAATGTATTTCTGTCTGTGTCTGCATACCGCCAAACACACACACACACATGAGCTTTATTTGTCATGTATATCTTTCATTGCCTGTGATTTTCGAATGGGCTATCATATCTTGTTTTTCTTAGGAAGGAATAACAACGTGTTTCGTGGTCTGCTACCACAACAGCTCCTTTATAGGATCCAGTTAGCTCAAGACATCATCAGGAGGAACCACGTCCCGTTTCGGCCCCTACTCCTCTACCGTTTTGACGTGGCGGGGACCCCGCTTTCGGAGGTGTCTTCAGCTCTGGTGTTGAGTGCGTGTCTTAATCCAATTTTTTAAATGTCATCTTTAAGCTGTTGATCTGTCGCGTATAAATATTGTTTCACTAAAATTGGTATGCTCATTTCATCACAGTATGGGAGGCTGGTATTTATTTATAATGTCGGTAAGAATGGTTTGAGCGTGTACCACAAATTATACGTATGCAATATTTTGAAAACTGCACAAACTAAATAAATATTATAGAAGCAAGAGACACAATCACTGCCACAATATATATATTGCACACGTATATGCAACCGTCTCCCAAATATGAATATGATCAGACAGACGCACAACACAAAGACACATGAAGGTATACATATATGCGTGTGTATGTGTGTTTATGTGTATGTGTGTGTGTTTATGTGTGTGTGTGTGTGTCTATCTGAGCTGCTTTCTCGTATACTAACAAAGCTATTGCTAGAAGGAATAACTGAAATGAATCATTGTTATGTAATGTGGCGCCACTGTATATCTCTTGAGCCTGGTGAAAGATTTGCACATTGTGTTACATAGTGTACAGTTGTGCTGGCTGTGAGAAGAAAGAAGTGCCACAGTATGAACTCTTTTGACACACCTTCTCAATCCTCCAACTTAGAGGTCATCTCACAATTTACCATCGGTCGATTCCTGTGAGTCTTCAGATGGCTGACCAGGCCCGTACCACTCAAGCACCCCCACCAACATATCACACGCACAAAAAGTAACACTTCCTCATTCTCCACAAGTTAATTTCTTCTAAGCTTTCTTTTCATCTTTATTGTGCTTCACATTCTCTCTTTCAAACCTCTAATAACTACTGTGCACTCTCTTCTTCCATCCATCTCTGTCTTGTGCCTCGCTCTCCCAATCAACAACTGAAACTCCTGTCTCTGTGTATACATACATACATGAATATATATATATATATATATATATATATATATATATATATATATATATACATACATATATATACATATATATATATACATATATATGCATGTATATATATATATATATGTATGTATATAAACATATATAATTTGTGTGTGTTTGCATGTGTATGTACGCTTGTGTATGTGAGTTTAAAAGGTCTTATTGTGGAAATTGTTGTAGGTCGCGTTACCAAATGCATTATCATATTCGCATGATGTTCAAACATTTCTGGAACATATATAAATATATATATATGTATCAGTTATTTCTCCGGAGGTCAATGTACGCGTTATACTTGAGTATCATGTTCCACGCACACAGGCAAATATGCCCACATGCACACATACATACACGCGCATGCACACACACATGCACACAACGCTTACGCATACACACACAAACACACAAATATATATATGTCAGATAATGAGTGTGTATATGTGCGCTCTGTGTGTGACAGTATTTGGATGCAAATACACATGCATGGAACGAGTGTTAGGGGCTTTGTAGAACATGTCCTGAAATCGGGTGATAAACTGTGTACTAAATAAATTATAAAACATGTACATAAGACTGTGTGATTACTGTTTAATATCATTTGTCTGGAAAGTCACTTTAAAACGATTTACGATTAGATTTAATCATTAATATTATCATACACTATTATACAGATCGAAAGATTTGTTTGTAGTTTTAGGTGTTTCAGTCAATATTATTCGTGTGTAATTGACAGCAATTTCTACCAAATGAATCATAGAATAATGTATTTAGTAATATGATATTGTATTGGATAGTCGTTTTTGTTGCCGATTCTACATTATCAACTGTCTGGGGAATTGAGACGATTTATCCAAAACTTATACGAATAATGAATCGACCTATCACAACACATCCTATTGCAATCCAAATATATTCATCTGTATTGTTTACAACTGGTAATTTCACTTAAGAGGATTAACACACTAATACACCGGGTAGACAAATGCGCAAAACCCACAAGCACATATAAGCAACTGCAATTCACGCATAAATACGTATAGAAACATTCAAAGAGAGGCATATATATATAAGAATGTGGAAGTACAACAGAACTTTAATATCGGCTACAAATATTTTATCACACTATAGTGATTATGTGTGATAAATTACATATGGCCTATATACATTACACGCGTTTGAAGCAATGAGAAAATGCATTCTCCTGTGAAGCGTCTTCAAATAATTATCTTAGATACTTATATCTTCGTCGTTATCTTCTATTTTAATCAGCGATTACATATGACAATGTGTTCTATACGGGACATATAATTAGATTTACATGTTTTATGATCAATATTTTCAATAATTTTTAATCACAATTTTAAATATCAGTTGCATGCAGCAGATAGCCGGGAATCCATACCAAATAGATTATATACTAAATTTCCTAAATATACATTTACATTATTCTCTGTCAGTCTGTCTTTCTGTATCTCAATCTCTTACTCTCTCTTCGTATATATATATATATATATTTGATTTTTTATCTCATTACTCAAAAAATTATATCTCTCTCTCTGTATATATATATATATATATATATATATATATATATATATATATATATATATATATATATATATGTACGTGTGAGGGTAGTGATGTGCATAACTGTTCATCAAACAAAAACCTGGCGATATGATCACTTAGGCGTTTCTCATACTGAGATTAATGACAGTATAATTTAGTGTGAATGCAACGTGAAGCAAAGGTGGTAATACTAAAAATTAACTGTAAGCAGTCGTTTTTTCATCTGAGATGTTATCTTTCTTTTCACATTACATATATGATCCACACCGGAACCGAGATTAACTTTTTGACTCGATGAATATAAGACTTCGCGAAAACATGTATTCGACGATAGTTACACTAAAGTATCTAACTTGTCACCCCAATGAATTCCTACTGTTGTTACAATATCATTAGTTTTATAATTTGCTCTTTGCATAAAACTTGACAGATTTTGCCCCTGATGGTGACTCCATCGTGAATCCATATTTCAAGTGATTATGCACATGGTTGGGGAAACATACAGTTTCAATTAATGCGTTTTGTTTCGTGATTCAAGTCTCTTTTAACAACGAACTATATTTACGAAAGCTGCTAGGTTCTGTCCGTAGGGTGGGATGAATATCAGAGAAATTTCTATTAAAAATTATAGAAATTTAGATTTATGAATCTGTTTTGGGAGTATAATAATTAGATAGTTCTGAGACGGAACATTATCACCCTTCCCTTGGGATTTGAATAATTGTAGTCTCTGAGATTGCTGTTGTATATTTTCTTTATAAATTTCGACACTTAAATTTACTGATGTTTGTGGAAGAGAGGTTCTTCTAGATGATGACAAAAATATTATCTGGACATTTGTTAATTTGTTCCTTGTCTTAGGTATGTTATTCTCTAGGTATATTCTTGTAAACGTGTCCTTCTCTGTCGGCAAGGCTATCCACTACTTTAAGGTTGAAGAAACAACGTTCCCCAAGTTTAGAGTTGCGTAAATCTGGTTTTTGCCAAGAAACAATCTCAGGTGCTGAAACCCAGCGTCTAGACGCCGGTCAGTGATTGTCTCTGCGATACTGATCACAGCTTAAACACTCATGTTGGCAAACGCTCCTTCTGTTTCTTTGATGCCGGCATAGCTTGTTTAGATTTTCCGCTTTGATTTTTATGTGTTGAAGTTACTCCTTGAACACTTATCATGTACGTCTTTAGAGGAGTTAAAGTTGTTTTCAATAATCCGAGAAAAGCTGGTTAGAGGTTTCTTTTTCAATAAAACGTAATCTGTACTATGAATAATTACGAGGATTGGGCTAGCGTAAAATATATCAGGGTATACAGAAGAGTTCAACATATAACACAAGTGCACAACAAGGAGAATTGTCAAGCCATATTAGATATGTTACTATGAAATTGAGGATAACGAAAATGAATGATTGATAAGTGTTCCTTGTGTGGCGTTGTCAACTGCATCTCCTTTAATGCGCTTTTAATCATGTTTTTATAAACAAAACATTTAAGCCGAGCACAGTACTTATATCTTAAACACATTTTTACTAAAGAAAGAATGAATTTATTGTGTATCAATTTTCAGCATAATTGAATTCAAAATAATTTCCTTACATATAATTTCGTTTTTTATTTAATTCCCATAGCATTTTAACAATGGGCATCGGTGGGATCGCAAACTATACAAATATATATAAAATAAGAGGGCATATACTGGACCCTGTGTTAAGAAAATATGAATGTTAAACTACTGGGAAAACTATCTTCCGACTGATTAAAATTATATGCTCCTTCTTTCGGAAAATATGGGAAGAAAGCTGTTTAAAATACATTCCGAGTAGAGATCAGTGAGCTACAAAATATTCAAGAGTAATGGTCTACATAATAACGCAGTTACGATTCTCTGTTTAATGCTTCTTTTGTGTCAGAAATGCAAATAATGATTGTAGTAAATAATTGAATTTAAGAATTACTCTTCGTTTCCCACCCCATTAAAATTTGAAGTGAATATAATGAGAATGACGTAACTGTTATATACCGTTTGAGAAATAAATGACCTGAATAAGTGAAACGGATCATCGTACTAGAAAATTGGAATAAAATATTTAAATTATACATTCTATTCTCACGTGCTTTCTGTTCAGTTGTTTCTTTGTCTTTATTTGAATGCTAAGGACAACGAAAATAAATTGTATATTTGTAACACTGAATTTTAAAGTATTTATACATATAAGTCGCGATAAACATCACTTCAAGATGTCTAATGCTTCAAGTGATCATTAAAATCGACCAATTTATTTGAATTGCTCTACTGCACACGCAATAATTTCATTATTGTAATACTCATAATTACGCTCTATTTTAGGAAATAATTTATAAGCTGTTATATCAATATATTCTTCAAATATGTTGTCTTAGTACGCAAAGTGAAATAGCATCGAAATGTAATTAATATTAGAGCTATAATAAGCCCCTTTCCTTTTTTCTGAATAATAAAGTCAAGGAATATTAATATGTTGAGACGCATGACTTATGAATAACTTTTGTATCTCTTGTGTCATCTCTAACCAAACCGGATGTAACTTTACATTTCATTTGTCCGAATCTGACTACTTAAATAATTGATTTATACTAAAATCTATTAATTCAACAAAACCCTTCATTTTCAGTAAAAGTAAAGCAATAAAGACGATTCAATTAAATATATCTTACATTATTCAAATTATCAATATTTTGATATCACCTTATGGTTTCCTTGTATAGAATGATGGTCTATTAAATTTCATATATAGTATCGACCGAGCAAATTTGAATTTAATGTTCAACTTTAAATTGTCACATACGAACAAACATACATATGGACACTCTCTCACCCTCGCACACAGATATATATTCACACAGATATACGAGTATATATATATAATAACATGTACACACACACACACACACACACACCACACACACACACACACATATATATATATATATATATATATATATTATATATATATATATGTATATGTATATATATTTCTTTACTACCCACAAGGGGCTAAACACAGAGAGGACAAACAAAGATAGACAAACGGATTAAGTAGATTACATCGACCCCAGTGCATAACTGGTACTTAATTTATCGACCCAAAAGGATGAAAGGCAAAGTCGACCTCAGCGGAATTTGAACTCAGAACGTAACAGCAGACGAAATACTGCTAAGCATTTCGCCCGGCGTGCTAACGATTCTGCCAGCTCGCTGCCTTATATGTATATACACATACATATAAACGTACAAACATACATACATACATACATACATACATACATACATACATACATACATACATACATACATACATACATACATACGTACATACATACCTACATACATACATTATTTATTCTCCAAAATTTTTCGTTAAAGTTACTTCACTAATTGATATTTTGAAGAAAAAATTGTCTAGGTGTTTTCTTCGGATTATTTATTCTATAATGTTGTAAAATTAGAACATCATGCAATCAGTAAAATTCCCAAAGCTCGTATTCATATAACAAAATACAAAACGCAGGAAGGAAAGCATAACATATACACACACACACACACACCCACACGCACGCGCAGACATACACACACACATACACAATATGCATACAAGTACATACTTGCGCATACAAATACACACACACTCACATTCACATGTATCACGGAACAGACTCCAAAGATGCTCATGTGATCTATATACACATGTATTCGTATACGTATACAGTTATTTGGGTTATTTATTACCTATAGATTTTGACATATGGACATATATTGGTTAAATTAATACACTACTGCATTGCGTCTCCAGCAGTTTTGATTTCTCTTTCCTTACATAAGTACGTATGCCCGAATATATGCATGAATGTGTACATACATACACACAAATATGTATACATATATCTGTATGTATATAATATATTCTATATATATATATATATATATATATATATATAAAATATATTATATATCTATATATATGTGTGTATATATATATACATATATATATATATATATATATATATTATATATATATATATATATATATATATATATATATGTATATATATATGTATATATATATATACACACACACATATATAAATATATATATATATATATACATATATATATATATATTATATATATATATATATATATATATATAAATATATATATATTCATACACATATGTACGCATTCAAATTTTCATTCGTACGTACAGAAGCATATGTGTGTATTAGAAGAGGTTGGCGAGTCGTAGTTATAAATTTGTTATCAATAAGGTGCGATGTAATACAATACGTTTAGAATATACAAGTGCTAGTGCGTGTGGTCATGTGCGTGTGGTCATGTGCGTGAATATGTGTGTGAGTATATATTTGTCTGTGAATATGTATTTTTATAGTATGTATTTTAATTTGCACTGCTGTTATACATTTGAAGCACATTCAAATTGGCTAAGGAGAAACACGGTTAGTCATTCCTAAATGTTTTTCATCGGAATATTTTTCTTACCATCAATATATCCGATAAACTTTATTAACAATACGTAATGTGTTTAGAATATATTGAGATACACTTTTAATTTCCTTTCGAATTTTGATCTCTGTTGAATGTGTTCGCTTTTATTGAAGCTTTCCGTTCGTGACGTATTGATTAGCGCCCATATATATCTGTACATTCATTCGCACATACAAATATCTCTTTTACTTTTTTACTCTTTTACTTGTTACAGTTATTTGACTGCAGCAATGCTGGAGCACCGCCTTTAGTCGAGCAAATCGACCCCAGGACTTATTCTTTGTAAGCCTAGTATTTATTCTACCGGTCTCTTTTTGTCGAGCCACTAAGTTACGGGGACGTAATCACACCAACATCGGTTGCCAAGGGGTGTTGGGGACACACACACACACATACAAACACACACACGCACACATATACATATATACGACGGGCGTCTTTCAGTTTCCGTCTACCAAATCCACTTACAAGCCTTGGTCGGCCTGAGGCTATAGTAGAAGACAATTGCTCAAAGTGCCACGCAGTTGGACTGAACCCGGATCCATGTGATTGGTAAGCAAGCTACTTACCACAGAGCCACTCCTGCCCCTGTATGTCAACATAGTAACATATATATATGTAAATATAGTAACATACATGCACGCACATACGAGGGGGTACGCAAAAGAAACTGGAAGTTTGCAATATTATTTTATTCGTATAGTTTTACATGTTTAAACTTTTATCGCCTACAAAGTACTTCCCATTTGAAGCAATGCATCGGTCCAGACGCGTTTTACACTGTTAGAAGCAATGCTGGAACTCTTGCGAAATGATGCCCCGTCCTTATTTTCTACATCTCTTACACATCTGCAAATTGCGTAGCACAAGCTCCAGGACAAACCAGTCATAACAATATATTTGTCAATTGTTCGGTGACGGTCCTCCAAGATCAGTTCAGGAATTTTCATGATGATTTCATTCGTTCGGGAGTACGATGGTTGCCCTGAACGTAGTCGTCGTCAGGCGACAAGTGGCCACTCCTAGAGTGTGAATACCACTCGTAAACATGTGCTTTACTCAGGCCAGTGTACCTCCTTGTAAGCTGTTTGAAGCATGACAAATGTTTCGGTCGCTGATTTCCCCAGCAGAAAACAGAATTTCACGCAAAAATCGACGAACACTGAAAACAAAGATGGACAACGTGCAGTGTGACCGCACCGTACAACTCTGGTCAACAGACCGATGCCTTAGGGTTAAATCAATTTTCTTCTAGCGGCGGAATCCTGAACTACAACGGGCTTGTCCCACAGAGAACATTTCCGTATCCGTTTCTGTGACCCCTCGTATACATGGAAACCAGCATGCATAGTATTTATGCATATGTCTTTTACATTTTTACGGATTTAATTTCTTCAACATGTACCTTAGGCACAGTCGGATATATTGATACACGTCCACATGTTCCAAAAGTATACTGTTTATTCTCTATGTCTGCCGAAACACTAAGATCTTAGTTGTCAAGCGATGTAAACATAATCAACACAAAGACACACTCATGCACACAGATACGTAATGGTCTGCTTATAGAAAACATATATCAACTTCCTTCAAAACACATTAGTATGGCAAAGGGTTATAGTAGATGAGATCTGACATGGTGCCAAGCAGTGAAGGTAAAAAGGAAACAGCGCTTTATACAGGAAAATAGAAATATTTTAATGCTGTCAGTTCATACGGAATTGCACATACATACAAACATATGTACATAAATACATATATACATACATACATATCACATATATATATATATATGCACATACATATATATATATATATATGTGTGTGTGTGTATACATATGTACATGTATATTATCTTTCTATCTGTATATATATATATATATTATATATATATATATATATATATATATACGGTCAAATGGCGCTGGGTATTTTCCCCAGCGCACTAGCGATTCAAAATGTGACCGCGTGTGTACCGTTGGCATTTTTTTCCTCTGTCTTCCCTTTGGATCTTTCCTTCTCCTATGTTTCCGACGAAGAGATCCGCTCGAAACGTTAAACCCTCCTTCTTCCTATCCTTCCAATAATACTATATTTGCTCCATGTCCTCGCATTCTTGTGTTTTCTCTTTGTGCTTTCATGTTTAGATTAACTATATATATACATACACACAAATATGCTCACATATATTTCTGAATATTACGTATGGGTAATTATGAGTGGGTAATTTTGTTTATAGGTGTGCATTGAAAGCTTACTATAGTCATAGTATTTTAATATAGTCAGCTAGTTTGACAAATATATTAGTAGTTTATTTCCTAATAAACCGTTGAGAAAGAATATCCTTGTTTCCTTCATCCTATATACACATTGTAATATACAAAAATGTCGTCATATAAAAAAAAATATTTGTAATTGACTATGGCGAATGTAGGTTCTATACATTTCCCTCTTTCTGTGTGCATATTTTCGGTCTTGGCAATATTATAACTAGAGGAATTACGCTGGCAGAATCATTAGTGCGCCGGGTAAGATACTCAGCGCCATTTGACCGTCTGAGTTCAAAATCCTGCTGAGGTCGATGTTGCCTTTCAGCCTTTCAATGTCGATAATGTAAGTAGCTGTTGCGTTCTGTTCCCTCCAAAACTGCTAACCTTGTTCCAAAATTTGAAAGTAATATGTATGTTTCCTGATTCTTTCCCCAGGATCTAAATAATATTTGATGTTTCGATTTGTCAAACACAAGCCTTCTTCGAAAACATATTTCTTTTGATGCAATATCGATCAAGTAAAGAGTTTTGTAGTTACCTCTCACTCTATCCGCTACTTGGTCTAAAGTTGCTTCATATTAAAAAAATGTAATGAAAGTTTTGTGAGGCTTTCTACTTTGCATCTATATAACACAGAGCAAGAGTCATATGCGTTTAATTTCAACTTTGCTTCAATACTTGAGGAATATATCTGTGAAGCTTCTTCGATATTCTAATGGAGGGCAAACGTGATAAAGCTATCTAATATTTAGCACTTAGTGAAGACGGTGATCTGGGAGAAATGTTAGCAAGCTGGGCAAAATGCTTACTGGTATTCGTCAGTGTGTACGTTCTGATTTCAAATCCCGCCGTGGTCGACTTTGTCTTTCATCTTTCGAAATCGATAAAAATAATTACCACTTGAGTGATGTAATCGACTTAACCAATCCCCCGAAATTGCTGGCCTTTTGCCACAAATTTGAAATCAATGTTTAGTTTTTTTCAAACTCTCCAAATGTTTTCCATTGAACCTTTCGAAAATGGTCTAGAAATGTCCATAACAACCGCCAAACCATGTTTGCCATAAACTTCAACTGCATGTCTCCCCTCTTCACTATACAACATTTGAAAGAGTTGTAAACATAATTTCCTTAATGATTGTCTGTGTAAATGCTCGGTGGACATAGCGACTAGTTCTTTTTACAACATCATGTCCTATTCTCCACTCATAATAAAACTGATGAAATTTTCTATCATCCTCCATTTCATGCCCAAGCAACAAGAGTTAAGGAGGGCAGCAAAATTATTTAAATTCATAAGAAGTCATTTTTTTTACTCAGCATTATTTTCTTATTTTCTTACATGATGCATGAAAATTGTTATGTATACTAAGTATTTGATAAATGATTAAACGGCAACTGGTTTTGGAAAGCGTGTCGGTTTTTCGTTCTTCTATAGAGTTAGAAAAATACCTGGAGATTGAGTGATTAATGTTGGCTTTTTCATGAAAACCCTTGTTGGCCGAATGGGCTCTGTCCTCCGAAAAGAGTAAACGTCGATCAATCAATTGAGAGAGAGAGAGAGAGAGAGAGTCATACAGAGAAAAAAAAAGAGAGAGACTTATATACAAATATTTACACCACACACACACAAAGGCTTATAAATTATGCGTATACTCCCTGGAGGTGCTCAATTCGTATTCACTGGTGGTGCTGTAACATGGCCACAGCCTGAGGGATCAGACATGTAAAGGACTACAAGAATGGTACGACTACCATACATGTAGCATTTCTGATATTCCTTCCCATGACTTTCATCTTCAATGTTCCTGCGGTAAGGCATCACTTCCACACACCAGCTTAATTTATTTCGTCCTATTAATGCCCCGTCGTTTCTACATGTAATAGCGTACCATTTCTCTATTTTATTTTTTTCCTTGTTTTCGTACACATTCGTTTGCTTTCTACCAAAGAATCTAGTACACTTAACTTAAATTTTCTTGGGGTCGGCCAGATTAGGATAGTCTGAAGATTAACAAACCGAAACTGCAAAGACGATCTGGTACTCGACTGAAGGTTGAAAGCTCCAAATGACCCGTACTTGATTTTCCTGTCGACTGTTACGTTCTTATTCCATTCCTTATTTTGTTTTTCATATATATACATATATATATATATATATGTATATATATATATTTATTTATATATATTTATATATGTATGTATATATATATATATGTGTATATATATATATATATGTATATATATTTATTTATATATATATTTATATATATTTTTATATATGTATGTATGTATATATATATATATATAGAGAGAGAGAGAGAGAGAGAAAGAGAGAGAGAGAGAGAGAGAGATATACAATTGGGAGAAACGAGAGAGAGAGGGAAAAGAGAGAAGGAGAGTTAGACAGAGGGAAAGATGTGGTAATATTTATCTTCTGACAAGGCTGTGAGCTGGCAGAAACGTTTGCGCGCCGGTCGAAATGCTTAACGGTATTTAAGGCGGCGAGCTGGAAGAAGAGTTAGCACGCCGGGCGAAATGCTTTGCGGTATTTCGTCTGCCGTTACGTTCTGAGTTCAAATTCCGCCGAGGTCGACTTTGCCTTTCATCCTTTCGGGGTCGATAAATTAAGCACCAGTTACGCACTGGGGTCGATGTAATCGACTTAATACCTATGTCTGTCCTTGTTTGTCCCCTCTATGTTTAGCCCCTTGTGGGTAGTAAAGAAATAGGTATTTCGCCTGCCGTTACGTTCTGAGTTCAAATTCCACCGAGGTCCACTTTCGGGGTCGATTAAATAAGTACCAGTTATGCACTGGGGTCGATATAATCGACTTAATCCGCTTGTCTGTCCTTGTTTGTCTCCTCTACGTTTAGCCCCTTGTGGGTAATAAAGAAATATGTATTTCGTCTGCCGTTACGTTCTAAGTTCAAATTCCGCCGAGGATGACATTGCCTTTCATCCTTGCGGGGTCGATTAAATAAGTACCAGTTACACATTTAGGTCGATGTAACCTATTTAATTCCTTTGTCCGTCCTTCTTTTCCTCCTCTATGTTTAGCTTCCAGTGCGCCATAATGAAATAACTAGTTATCTTCTCACACTCGTCTTTGTCATACAAATTCAGGAAACCGGCCACTTGCAAACTGTGCACGCTTCTATTCATCTACGTACATTTTCCTTGACCAAGATCGTTCTCAACGTGTATTTTTGTCAAAATTTTACATGTGAGTCTGTGGCTAAGAAGACAGTGATATACACTTGAAACTTTATTCGACAAAATCACTTTGCATATCTCTCCGTTGCTTTCAAAGCGAGTATCTGTCCATACTTTTCTTTTACTAGCGTATTATATAATTAGTATTCTGAATTCCTTTCTCTGAATCTGTCTGCTATTCGCATTCAGTGTATATATAGAACAACGCTTGAAGTTTACCTACCGTGTCTCTACCAGAAGTAAATATTTAAAACTGTGTATTTATCGTGAAGTAACCAGTACCACACTCCGTCGATATATTTATATGAATTCCTGAAAATGATTCCTTAGAAAATATTCGTTTTGATTATTAACAATCATTTGGCAAGAATGATCAAACTCTGATTGCATATGTAAAACGTCTGTCTCTGATTTTAAGAGTGAAAGTTTATAATGTCAGTGATATACTCCCATAGAAATGAAACACATATCTGTAACTACGTTATGTATTTTGTTATATTCTTGAGTACTATCTATAACACATTGAAATATTTTCACTCCATGTTGGATCTAATAATCGCCGACAGAGTTTTTTACTGTCTTTGAAAAGGAAAATTATCAGGCACATGGTTGGGTAAATGTACTCCGTCATCTTTGATTTGCAAGAGTATCGGTTGTTCAAATTTTTATACAAACATAACTGTCAACGGTCGCTCCAAAACAAAAGATAAAAAATGAGAGAACGGAACATATGTAAAGATTGTGAAGATTCTGTACGAATTGTAATATGTATTAGTTCGATACAGTTTGTTTCTAATAAACAAAAGCGACAGGCAATGAGATGCAAACATTCAGTGAGAGATACACATATTATACAATAGCCATCACGACAGCTATACAGAAAATTAGTTTTACTGAAACAGCCCAAGTCTAAAATCTAAGATGGTTATGCAATAACTATATAATGTCTATTGAAATCAAAGAAACAGAACAGAGCATTCACACATGTCATGTTTATTAGGCTGAAGTAAGTGCCAATTCATATCCGAGTCACATATGTATGCATAAAATATTTCTAAAAGCGTATAAGTACAGTAATCGCCAAGTTGTATGTTAAAACGTAAACATCGCTGGTGCAGATTTTAACACGCACCAACTTGCAATGGACTAACACAAAATTTATAAAGCCTATACATGTATATATACATACATACATATATATATATGTGTGTGTGTGTGTGTGTGCGTGATATGTGTGCGTGCGTATGTGTGTGTACGTAGATGTAACATGCATAGATACTTGCATGCATTCCGTTCACATACACATATACTGATATATATGTATAGACGGAACGATAATGATGTACACGATTTCGATGAAATTAATGGTTATTCTTAGACACCATTTCTGCTTATAGTAGAAAATTAAAGACAGAGGTGGGCTTATTATTTTCTTTATTAACATTAATCTGACAGTTCGATAATTAACAGAAAAATATCCAATCCTAAACATCTCCATATATGACAGATTTAATCAACAAAAATTAAAGCTGCTTGTCTGGCTAGAGTGCGACCGATTAATTTCGCCGTCAAGCTATCAAACAGTGCACCAGCTAATGTAGAAAACCGCTACACGATGATTGCATTAATGACTGACTGAAAATAATAGCAATTTCTAATATTCTTGAACGCCTGTCATAACCATTATTTTAATGAGCAGTATAAGAAGAAGGAAGGGCGGAGGAGGTGGAGAGGGTGAAGGAGGTGGATGAGTGAATGATGATGATGATGATAATGATGATGACGACGACAGAGATGAATGTGATGATCGTAGTACGGATGATTATAGAGGCTAATGAAAAACACTTAATAAATAGTCTTGCAACCACTGACGGTAACCCTACCGCTAGTGCTGCTGTTGATACTACCACTCCTACTCCTACTCCTACTCCTACTCCTACGACTGCTACTACTACTACTCCTCCTCCAACTACTACTACTACTACTACTATTACTACTGCTGCTGCTACTACTATAACTACTACTACTATTACTACCACCACTACTACTACTACTACTAACACTACTAGTACCATCACCATCACCACCACCACCAACACTACTACTACTACTACTACTACTACTACTAGACTACTATTTCAATAAACGTCTCTACATTATTATTATTATTTTCATTGAGTGAAATAGCAGTGCATGCTATCAAAGTGACTCTGGGGTACAAAGATACGAAGTTCAATATACCCATCATGACTACACGGCTGATAAGGTTACACGAGGTACATATATCACAACCATATGTGCGCGACATGAAGGTCTCATATCAAGGTAAACAGCGCATGAACTTGCAGGTGGGGCCCAGTTAGAATTTTCTTCGGGTTGGGTAGCCCATCCTACTCAAACGGTCCTTGAATAAGGTTTGTTTTAAGGATAATGACAAGACACCAATATTTCCAGAAATGAATTATTAAAACTCCAAATAATTCCTCTCAACCCATGGCTACCGTGCTCCCCACTACTTTTGCTGGTGGTCAGAGATGCACATATCGTCAGCCAATAAGAGACATGCTAAACTGGTTAAGTTAAAACAAAACTGACAAGCAGATATGTGGTACTGAGCAGACAATTTGATGCAGCCCTTGTATTGCATCAGGGTATTTATTATTATTATTATTATTATTATTATTATTATTATTATTATTCAGTAGTTTTATTTTTATACCGTGCTTTCACTTCACTACCGAGCGCAGCTCTGTGTGCCTTGGGTATGTGCTGTGATTTGTTGTGATGCTCTGATGGTTATTGTATGGGAAGTGTTCTGCGTAGGATGTGTGCAGTGCCTAGTAGTGCAATTTTCTGTATGTTATATGTATTTGTAAGTCCTGGTCTTTTTGTTATGTATTTGTCTGAATATTTTTTTTATCATGCCTAATGCACCTATAATGATAGGAATTGTTTCTGTTTTCAGGTTCCACATTCTAGTTACCTCTTTTTCCAGGTCTTTGTATTTTGAAAGTTTCTCCTTTTTTTTTTAGAGAAACGTTGTCATCTGCTGGTATTGATACATCAATTAGAAAGCATTTGTTTTCTTCATGATCTCTGACAACTATATCTGGTCTGTTCGCCTTAATTTCTCTATCTGTGTGTATTGTCATATCCCAGAGTATGGTTGCTTTCACGTTTCCTGTGACCTTTTCTGGTGTGTGCCTATACCATCTTTTTTCTGTTGTTATTCCATAATGTTGGCATAGTTTCCAGTGTATATAGGTCCCAACGCTGTCGTGTCTGTGAATATATTCCTTCTTAGCCAGGACTGGGCAGCCAGAGATAATATGATTTATTGTTTCTTGTCCATCTCCACATATTCTGCAGTTACTTGTTATATTTCTTTTCATTACATGTTTTTGGTAATTTCTGGTGGGGAGGCTTTGGACTTGTGCTGCAATTAAAAATCCTTCTGTCTCTGCTTTGAGTCCTGAGCTTCTCAACGATTGTTGGGATTTTTCTTTGTCTATTTGTTTTGCATTTAGTTTAGTCCAGTATTTGCCATGCAGGGGCTTATTATTATTATTATCATTATTATATTATTATTATTATTATTATTATTATTATTATTATTATTATTATTATTATTCCGTAGTTTTATTTTTATAGCGTGCTTTCACTTCACTACCGAGCGCAGCTCTGTGTGCCTTGGATACGTGCTGTGTTTTGTTGTGATTCTCTGATGGCTAATGTATTGAAAGTGTCCTACCTAGGATGTGTGCAATGCCTAGTAGTGCAATTTCCTCTATGTTATATGTGCTTGTAAGTCCTGGTGTTTTTGTTATGTATTTGTCTGAATATTTTTTATCATGCCTAATGCACCTACTATAATAGGAATTGTTTCTGTTTTTAGATTCCACGTTCAAGTTACCTCTATTTCCAAATGTTTCTCTTTTAAAAGTTTCTCCATTTCTTTTAAAGAAAGGTTGTCATCTGCTGGTATTGATACATCAATTAGAAAGCATACTATTATTATTATTATTATTATTATTATTCAGTAGTTTTATTTTTATAGCGTGCTTTCACTTCACTACCGAGCGCAGCTCTGTGTGCCTTGGGTATGTGCTGTGATTTGTTGTGATGCTCTGATGGTTATTGTATGGAAAGTGCTCTGCGTAGGATGTGTGCAGTGCCTAGTAGTGCAATTTTCTGTATGATATATGTGTTTGTAAGTCCTGGTGTTTTTGTTATGTATTTGTCTGAATATTTTTTTATCATGCCTAATGCACCTACTATGATAGGAATTGTTTCTGTTTTCAGATTCCACATTCTAGTTACCTCTATTTCCAATTATTATTATTATTATTATTATTATTATTATTATTATTATTATTATTATTATTATTGAGTGCGAGAGCAGTGTATGCTATCAAAATGACACTGGGATAAAATATACAAAGTCCAATATACCTATCATGACTAACCGTCTGATAAGTGTATATCATTATCTTTATTATTATAATTATTATTAGATGGGGACCTCGCAGAATCGTTAGTACGCTAGATTAAATGCTTCGTGATATTTCGCCCGTACTGTGTTCAAATTCCATCGAGGTCGACTTCGTCTTTCACCTTTTTTGGGGGTCTATAAATTAAGTTCCTGTGGAGCACTGGATTCGGTGTAATAGATTAGTACCATCCTCAACAATTTAAGGCATTGTACCTATAGCAGAAATTAGAAAAGATTATCATCGTTATTGTTGTTGTTGTTATTATTATTATTATTATTATCATTATTATTATTATTATTATTATTATTATTATTATTATTATTATTATTATTATTATTATTGAGTGAGAGAGCAGTTCATGCCATCAAAGTGACACTGGGGCAATATATACGAAGTCCAGTATACCCATCATGACTACCCGTCTGATAAAGGCACACCAGGCACATGCATCACAACCATATGTGCGCGACATGGTGATCTCATATCAAGATAAACAGCACATGACCTTGCAGGTGGAGCCCAGTTAGAATTTTCTTCAGGTTGAGTAGCCCATCCCGCTCAAAAGGTCCCTGAATAAGGGTTGTTTAAGGATGTTGAAAGAACCACCCAGGTTTCCAGAGGTGAACTATTCAAACCCCAAAGAATCCCTCTCAACACATGGCTATGATGCTCCCCCACTACTTCTGCTCGTGATCAGAGATGCACATATCGTCAGCCACTAAGGGACATGCTCAACTGGTTAAGGTCAAACAACTGACAAGCAAATCTGTGGTATTGAGCAGAATATTTGCTGTAGCCCATCTTTTATACCAAGACAAAACAATGTACATGGTTATTATTATTATTATTATTATTATTATTATTATTATTATTATTATTATTATTATTATTGTTATTAGTATGTTTTTTCCTTCTTTCTTCAAATTTTCTTCCGTTTCTTGCCGAGTGTTTTCCATACACCTAGGCCAGAGAAGCTCATTGTAAGCTTATTGTTGTTATTATTATTATTATTATTATTATTATTATTATTATTATTATTATTATTAGTATTATTATTATTATCGTTGTTACTGTCAGTCTAGTTAGTGCGTCAAAATGAAGTCACATGGCACTTCTCCCTGTATTTTATGCCCTGAATTCCGAAGTATCTTACAGTATCCATAAGATAGAGAAACATACATGTAGTGATATGGGCGATATTTACTACATTCCTCCCACCAAGACCACTTGCTTTGCTCCAAATATTGAATGATGGGGTTGCATACTGTCAGACATCTTCAGAAGACGAATAACATGTTTAACGGTATTTTTCTCAGCGACAAAAATTGAGAATGGCGGGGTATTTTTGCCCATCATTCTTGCGGAGTCAATAAATTAAGTACCAGTAAAGTATAGGTAAGGTATGCAACCAATAATTTCTGCTCCTGAAATTATTGGCCTTGTGTTAATCTTTAATGTGACCGGTGGAAGTGCTACGTCGGTAATGTATAGAGCCCTTGTAGATTGTAAAATGGATTAGATTCTCCGGCAATCTCTGGGTAGCAACGTGGAAGAATAATCTTGTTTGTGTTGGAAGATTTAGGGTGCTGGATCAACCAGAAACCACTTTCTGTAATCTTTGTGCAATGCCTGTCTGAGACAACCTCTACAATTATTGACGTGCCTCCGCATGTGTATATCTGGAATTGACACGAAAAGCTGTCAATTAGCTGCTCTTACATATCGGTCGTTTCTAACTATCGGCCGAATTTACCGCCCTCTTCTAACATGGCAGAGCATGCATTGTTCCTCTGCTAAGTGGCTAAAGCGCAAAAAGGTGTTATGAATATGACATTCAAAGCCTTCAAGAAAAACATTTTCCTCTTCGGTCAAGATCTTATCATCATTTTAAAGTTCTCCTTGGGAGGGAATATGTGGTGTAGAGAGACATGCTCTCTCTCTCTCTCTCCCCTCTCTCTCTCTCCCCTCTCTCTCTCTCTTACTCTCAGTTACGTATATAATCAGATTAAACTTGAAGCCAAAACACAGTTTTCCGTACTCTGAGGACTTATTCCAGTCCGTGCATAGAATATATTTGGGTTATTTTTTAACGTCATTATTTTTGAAGGAAATTTTATTACCGCCATTCGAAGCACCGTATGCGTGCAAATTTGTCCTACATTGTTTTTCTTCTCCATTACTTCAGTAAGCTGGTGATCTGAGTTTAATTCATATTTTGTCATCGTCGTTCTCTTCGCAAACAATTTTATATGATTATTGCTTAAATGTTTAAGTACTTCTATGTCATATCGGAGAGCATTGATTTATTTGTTGATTTTTATTTATTGCCCCGTTCGATTTTTGCTCTTTCGATCATATGATCTGTGGTAACAAGACCGATTTGGGACTAAACAGCTTCAAGAAAAATAGGACATATATTAAACCAATGAGAAGTTTTATCGATTAGAAGGTGAGAAGATTCAAGATCAAATAAATACTTACACGATAACTTGATATCGGAAGACGTTTATTGATCCAAGGCAAAAATAAAACAGCTCAATCAGTAAAATTGATGTACGCTTGACTAAGATTTAGATATTTCGTTATATCTTTACACAACGTAGACATTATCAGAATTCGTTTGTTTAACTCAATAAGACATGGTTTTGTGATAATATTAGAGCTAACAAATAATATGTCGGCGCACTAACCAGTGTAGTATTAAATATTAAATTACCCAGATATCTCACATTGATTGCATTTGTCAGAGCACTAGACAGTGTTAGCTGTATATGTATACAGTAATTCCTCGCCATATCGCGGTTCACCTATCGCGCCCTCAGTACATCGCGGATTTTACTGGCTAATATATGAAAATCTATATCGCGATCTCCTCAGTACTCTTAATTCATATGGCAAGAAGAAAATGGAGGGAATCCAGAGGTAGTATTCAATAGCTGTTAGACATTATATTATGTCTATTTATTTATTTTAAACAGTTCAGATAATATATAAATATATGTTTAAAATATAAGTAATTTCTAGAATAGAGAAAGGGGAGCCGTGTCCTTGCAGCAGTTTCCTCCATGAAGTCACATCTTTTCAGTGTATTGTAGTAATTTGTAGATAAAATTAGGTTACTTGAGTATAGCTTTAGGCTTCGTCAGAGAGTTTTATAAAACATATATCTATATATATATATATATATATATATATATATATATATATATATGGTGATCAGTGAATAAACTTCACTGAAAATATATATATTTGCGAAGGCTTTACAAGCGTCTTCAGCTAGCAGGGTATGCTACTCCAGACTGATGATGAGCAAGAATCAGACACATACATGTCTCTGGATGCAGGCCTAGCTGTTGTGGGTGCTTGTCTCCTCTTCGTATTCATATAGTATTGGAAAGTGTATGGGTGAAAAATTTTCCGAGCATTGTTTGGAGTATTACCAAGTTGTTTCTGTTGTCTTCATGCGTTAGGTAAGGTTTATTCCTGCAGTGGTTCATCTTGTCCTTGCATATAAACATGAACAAATGTATACACATAGATATACATATACATAAATACATGATGTGTTTATATGTATGTATGTATATATGTATGTATATATACACACACACACACATATATATATATATATATAGAGAGAGAGAGAGAATCAGAGAGAAAAAGAGAGAGAGAGAGGGGGGAGAGAGAGTAATACTCCTTTCTTGAATGAGCATGGGATTGCAGTTAGGATGTTACCCTCCAAGTCAGAAAGGCGGGCAACGTTATTTATGGAATATCAGCGGTCGACCATGCGTAAGAGTCTTCCCTCTCCACGATACCGATGTTGTCCAAGGGAAAAGCAAAGGCCAATTACAAACAATTCTTTGATTCTAAGAAGTCGTTGAGTAGTATGGGCAGAACTCATTTATACATTTTCTAGACAGTTTCGAATACAATTTAAATTAATCAAAGATTATCATGACAATTACCTTTCACCGTCTTTCCTCTTTTTGTTTCAGTGGTCAGACTTCTGACGTGCTAGGGTACCTCATTGAAGAAGTTTTAGTCGAAGGAATCGACCCAAAACCTTTTTCAAAATCCTGATACTTATTCCATCGTTCTCTTTTGCTGAAAAGCTGGTTCACGGACTGGTAAGCACATTGACAGCAGTACATTTGTTAAATTGTGGTGGTAGTAGATACAGAGGCACACAAATACACATATATACGCAGACTCATATATATATAAGTTTCTAGATGTTCAGTAATTTCTGTCGCAGAAAATTCCCTACGTATTAACTTAAAACCTGTTGTTCAAAGATACCCTAAATTCCCTACGAAATATTTTCTCTCTCTCTTATTTATATTACATTCTTCTCGAACCCCGAAGTTTCTAGATGTTCAGTAATTTCTGTCGCAGAAAATTCCCTACGTATTACTTAAAACCTGTTGTTCAAAGATACCCTAAATTCCCTACGAAATATTTTCTCTCTCTCTTATTTATATTACATTCTTCTCGAACCCCGAAGTTTCTAGATGTTCAGTAATTTCTGTCGCAGAAAATTCCCTACGTATTAACTAAAACCTGTTGTTCAAAGATACCCTAAATTCCCTACGAAATATTTTCTCTCTCTCTTATTTATATTACATCTTCTCGAACCCCGAAGTTTCTAGATGTTCAGTAATTTCTGTCGCAGAAAATTCCCTACGTATTAACTTAAAACCTGTTGTTCAAAGATACCCTAAATTCCCTACGAAATATTTTCTCTCTCTTATTTATATTACATTCTTCTCGAACCCCGAAGTTCTAGATGTTCAGTAATTTCTGTCGCAGAAAATTCCCTACGTATTAACTTAAAACCTGTTGTTCAAAGATACCCTAAATTCCCTACGAAATATTTTCTCTCTCTCTTATTTATATTACATCTTCTCGAACCCCGAAGTTTCTAGATGTTCAGTAATTTCTGTCGCAGAAAATTCCCTACGTATTAACTTAAAACCTGTTGTTCAAAGATACCCTAAATTCCCTACGAAATATTTTCTCTCTTCTTATTTATATTACATTTCTCGAACCCCGAAGTTTCTAGATGTTCAGTAATTTCTGTCGCAGAAAATTCCCTACGTATTAACTTAAAACCTGTTGTTCAAAGATACCCTAAATTCCCTACGAAATATTTTCTCTCTCTCTTATTTATATACATTCTTCTCGAACCCCGAAGTTTCTAGATGTTCAGTAATTTCTGTCGCAGAAAATTCCCTACGTATTAACTTAAAACCTGTTGTTCAAAGATACCCTAAATTCCCTACGAAATATTTTCTCTCTCTCTATTTATATTACATTCTTCTCGAACCCCGAAGTTTCTAGATGTTCAGTAATTTCTGTTGCAGAAAATTCCTTACGAATTAAACATGTTGTCCCTTAGCTCTCTCTCTCTCTCTCTTCCTCCCCCCCTCTCTTTCCTCATGCTTCCACCTGATAATCCCCCCCCAATCCCTAACCCTTTATAAAGCAGTGTTCGATTTATCTCGTCCTTCTTCTCGATTCTACATCTTGCTGACAAAACACTGACTCGAAAAATGACCAGCTAAGCGAATTTAACTTACAACCTGTCATTCATATTCATTTTTTAAGCGTTGATTCGTAACCCTAAATCCCGTTTCTCTATTATTTGTTTCGCCATCTTGTATGCATGGCTTCCTGTCTGTCATGCATTTTAAATTCCTCCTTTAATTTCAGTGTCATCCCGTTGTTATTCCATCCCCAGAATTCACTACAATATTCTCCCTCTCTCCTATTTATATTATGTTTTAATCGAACCCCGAAGTTTCTAGATGTTCAGTAATTTCTGTCGCAGAAAATTCCCTACGTATTAACTTAAAACCTGTTGTTCCTTGGAGGTGACCCCGCCCTCCCACCCGAAAACCTGTTATTCCTTGGAGGTGACCCCGCCCTCCCACCCGTGTACTAGAACCGGAAGTTTCTGTTTTCTATCTTTCAGGTGACCCCGCCCTCCCACCCCTCTACCAGAACCGGAAGTTTCTGTTTTCTATCTTTCTTGACCCCCCCCGCACCCCTATGTAGGGTTTATTGTGATCATATAGCGCAAAAACTTTGAAATTTATGCAGGTTGTAGTCTAGAGTCTCAGTATGATATCTGGCAAATGCAAGCTTTCTTTTCAGGTACAGAACACTGCGGCCCCTCATCCCAGGGTCTCAGAGGCCCACACCTCCCACACCCTCAGGGTAGGCACCCTCAACGTTGGCACATTGAAAGGTAGGTCTGGCGAGATAGTCGAGATGCTTGAACGGAGACGTGTTGATGTATGTTGTATGCAAGAAATAAGGTGGAGAGGAGGATCTGCTAGGGTCCTCACAGGCAAGGGACACAGGTACAAGATTTTCTGGGCAGGGAACACTGACGGGGTTGGTGGCGTGGGTATAATTATCGCTGAGAAATGGATAGATAGAGTAATTGAGGTAATCAGAGTAAGTGACAGAATACTTAAGATTAGAATAGTGCTTCATAATAGATTAGCAACCATTATATCGGCCTATGCCCCTCAGCCAGGGCTACCCGATGGACAGAAAGACAGTTTCTATGACACCCTACTGCAGACCACCTCATCGACGAACGACAGGGACCTTCTCTTTGTGGCTGGTGATTTCAATGGGCATGTTGGACGACATGCTGGGGGCTTCCATGGCGTACATGGAGGCTACGGTTATGGTTCCCGCAACGAGGAGGGAACCAGGCTGCTGGAGTTCTGCGATGCGAATAGTCTTATGGTCTGCAACACTAACTTCAGGAAACCAACAAGCCACCTGGTCACCTACCGATCGGGCCGGCATACTAGCCAAATCGACTACATCCTTGCCAGAAAAAGGGAAAGATGGCTGCTTAAAAATGCCAAAACCTTCCCAGGCGAAGAATGCACCCCACAACATAGACTGGTAGTTAGTGACTTTAGGATCAGGACTAAGAGGGCGACTAGAAGACGACCAACATGGAGAAGAAGGGTCTGGAAGCTTAAAGCCCCTGCGAATGGACAGAGATTTAGAGATATGTTACTTGAAGCCTTTGACGAAGTGGAAGGGGGTATAGCTACACATGGGGTAGAAGACAACTGGACGTTTCTGAGGGACAACCTGCTGAAAGCCGCTGACCAGATCTGTGGCTGGTGCAAAGTCCCCTTAAGACCCAAAATAACGTGGTGGTGGAACAATATTGTTGACAGGGCTATTAGACAAAAGAAACAGGCTTGGAAGGCCTGGAAGAACGGTGGTAGCAGGGAAGGGTATCAGACTGCCAGAAGGGAAGCTAGGAGACAGGTCTATCTAGCCAGAGGGGAAGCAGATAAGAGAAAATTTGCCAATGTCCTGCGCCGTGAGGATGAAAGACTTGAGGTATTTCGTGTTGCAAGACAGTGTGTGAGAGAGAATCGTGATGTGGTAGGAGAGAAATGTGTTCGCATGGAGGATGGTTCACTTGCGCTAAATGAGGATGCAAAGAGAGAAGCTTGGAGACGCCACTATGAAAGGTTACTGAATGAGGAAAATGAATGGGATAAAGAGAGTCTGCCGAATGTTGACCCTACAGAGGGACCAGCTATCCGAGTTGATAGTTCCGTGGTAGCTAAGGCAATTAGAAGCATGAAGACAGGGAAAGCCCCAGGCCCATCAGGAATTACTGCAGAGATGCTCAAAATATCTGGCAGTGTCGGCTATAACCTAGTCACCCGTATAGTCAACCAGGTGATACACGAAGGAGTCATACCCAATGACTGGTGCAGCAGCATACTAGTCAACTGCTACAAAGGTAAAGGTGATGCCCTAGATACAAATAATTACAGAGGTATCAAGCTGTTGGATCAAGTAATGAAGGTTACGGAGAGGGTCATAGCCCAACTAATTAGAGAGAGAGTTAGTTTAGATGAGATGCAGTTTGGGTTCGTGCCAGGAAAAAGTACCACTGATGCTATATTCCTGGTAAGGCAGCTGCAGGAGAAATACCTAGCCAAAGATAAGCCCCTGTACCTAGCTTTCGTTGACATGGAGAAAGCTTTTGATAGGGTCCCCCGATCCCTTATCTGGTGGTCAATGAGGAAACTAGGGATAGATGAATGGCTGGTGAGGACTGTGCAAGCCATGTACAGAGATGCCGTAAGTAAGGTTAGGGTTGGCAACATGTACACAGAAGAATTCAAAGTAGAGGTTGGGGTCCACCAGGGTTCAGTACTCAGCCCCCTCCTATTTATCATAGTACTCCAGGCAATTACGGAGGAATTCAAGACAGGCTGTCCCTGGGAGCTCCTCTACGCTGACGACCTTGCTCTTATTGCTGAGTCACTATCAGAACTGGAGGAGAAGTTCCAGGTGTGGAAGGAGGGTTTAGAATCAAGGGGCCTTAGAGTCAACCTAGCTAAAACCAAAGTACTAATAAGTAGAAAGGTAGACAATCCACAAATATCTTCAGGAAGATGGCCCTGCTCGATCTGTAGAAAAGGTGTAGGTAGAAACTCTATAAGATGTACCCAGTGTAAGCTATGGACACATAAGAGGTGCAGCAATGTCAAAGGTAGGCTAACTGGGAAGATAGTTTTTGTATGTGGCAGATGCTCGGGAGCATTAACCTCCGAAAATCTGCAGAAAACAACTTCCGTCACTTTCCAGGGGGAAAAACTAGAAGTAGTTGATAGCTTCCGTTATCTAGGTGACCAAGTCAGTAGTGGGGGTGGGTGCGCTGAAAGTGTAACTGCTAGAATAAGAATAGCCTGGGCAAAGTTTAGGGAGCTCTTACCTCTGCTGGTGACTAAAGGCCTCTCGCTCAGAGTAAAAGGCAGACTGTATGATGCGTGTGTACGAACAGCCATGCTACATGGCAGCGAAACATGGGCTGTGACTGCTGAGGACATGCGTAAGCTCGTGAGGAATGAAGCCAGTATGCTCCGATGGATGTGTAATGTCAGTGTACATACTCGACAGAGCGTTAGCACCTTGAGAGAAATGTTGTACCTAAGAAGCATCAGTTGTGGTGTGCAAGAGAGACGATTGCGCTGGTATGGTCATGTGGCGAGAATGGATGAAGATAGGTGTGTGAGAAAGTGCCAATCCCTAGCAGTTGAGGGAACCCGTGGAAGAGGTAGACCCAGGAAAACCTGGGACGAGGTGGTGAAGCACGACCTTCGAACTTTAGGCCTCACTGAGGAAATGACCAGAGACCGAGACCTTTGGAAATATTCTGTACGTGAGAAGACCAGGCAGGACAAGTGAGCCCAGCCCACTTATGAATGCCTTTCCTCCCTTGGACACAAAGACCGGTTGAGGCAAGCGAAGTCGATATAGAACCTCATCCGACGACAGACACCCATCCCAACCCCCCATGCTTGCGAAGACATGTTGGGGCAAGCGAAATCGAAATCGAAACCGAATTGAACCAGCCAGGATCCCTGGCCTGGTGGTACGTAAAAAGCACTATCCGACTCGGGGCCGTGGCACGTAAAATACTCCAATGCGACCGTACGACAGGCACCCATGCCAACCCCCTTTGCTTGTGAAGACATGTTGGGGCAAGCGAAATCGAAATCGAATTGAACCAGCCAGGATCCCTGGTCTGGTGGTACGTAAAGCACTATCCGACTCGTGGCCGTGGCACGTAAAATACTCCAATGCGACCGTACGACAGGCACCCTTGCCAACCCCCTTTGCTTGTGAAGACATGTTGGGGCAAGCGAAATCGAAATCGAAATCGAATTGAACCAGCCAGTATCCCTGGTCTGGTGGTACATAAAGCACTATCCGACTCGTGGCCGTGTCACGTAAAATACTCCAATGCGACCGTACGACAGGCACCCTTGCCAACCCCCTTTGCTTGTGAAGACATGTTGGGGCAAGCGAAATCGAAATCGAATTGAACCAGCCAGGATCCCTGGTCTGGTGGTACGTAAAAAGCACTATCCGACTCGTGGCCGATGCCAGCACCGCATCGACTGGCTTCCGTGCCGGTGGTGGCACATAGAATACACCAATCTGACCGTGGCCGTTGCCAGCCCCGCCTGGCACCTGTGCAGGTGGCACGTAAAAAGCACCCACTACACTCACGGAGTGGTTGGCGTTAGGAAGGGCATCCAGCTGTAGAAACATTGCCAAATTAGACTGGAGCCTGGTGCAGCCTTCTGGCTTCCCAGAACCCCGGTCGAACCGTCCAACCCATGCTAGCATGGAGAACGGACGTTAAACGACGATGATGATGATGATGATATATATATATATATATATATATATAAATGTATGTGTGTGTGACGGGCATCTTTCAGCTCCCACGTGCTAAATATAATCACAAGGCTTTGGTGTGTCCGAGACATTTTCCCAAGGTGTCACACAGTAAAATTGAACCGAGAACGTTATGGTTGGGATGGAAGCTACTTTCCCTACAAGCTCGCCTGCATCGAAGGCAACAAAAATAATTTAGACTGTCGTGAACGACTACAACATTGTTCGAAAGATTCTGAACGGAAACGCAATTTTATTTTAGCAGTGGCATGTTAAATATTGTGTTGTGCGTGGCCGTGAGTGGTTGTGTATGTGTGTTGTCTAGAAGGTCTCTATGGAGAAAGTTGAACAATCATTCGGCATATTCCATTGAGAATAAACTCACTACATTGCTCTAGTGAAGTAGGAAGATAACCAAAAGCTAAATTTCATACAGAGAAATCACTGTAAAGAATGCCTGCTGAGTGTATGAGACAAATGAAAATAAACGGTCACAAGATAAATCTTTGAATAGATTCAAGCGACGCGATTTCTATAGCAACAATGCAAGTATTTAGATATATACGTGAAAGTGGATCACAGAAGCTTAGTTGAGTGCTTTCAGGAAATTGAATATGTGCAAATGCGAAGAAAACCAGGCCTGTTATATAGCGTAATCCGTGCTTCTTGAAAGCAAATGGATTTGTTGCAATACAGACATAATTCATTTATCTAGAAATTTCGTTCCTGGCATTAGAAAACACATATAAACAAGCGATTATGCACAATCCAAAATGTAAACGTTGGGTGAATACAGAAGTGAATAATTAAAGGCAATCTAAGAGATTCATGCAAATAAATATCACTAACGTTAAGAGTAGACTTCTCTCCAAATTGAAGAGACTGGCAAAGAATGGCAATAAGTAGATCTTGTTTCAATTAACTTCAGATAATGTCTCCCAGATACAATAGTGCTTTATATAAATCATATCGTCACTGAAGGTTGTTTCCATTAATAAAAACCTTACAGTGATTTACATACATATATACACACACACATACATACATACATTCATAAATACATACGTGCATACATACACACACACGTACGTACATACATACGTACATACATACATACATACATGTATATATATATATATATATATATATATGTACATATATATATATATATATATATATATAAATTTATATATGTATGTGTGCATATATATATAAATTTATATATATGTATGTGTGCATATATATATATTGTATATATATATATATATATATATCTATATGTATATATGTACATATATATATATATAAATTTATATGTATGTGTGCATATATATATATAATTGTATGTATATGAATAAGTTTTTTTATTATTTTCTTTATATAGCGATTTCTTAAAATCACTTATTGACGGTGAGTAATCATGTATTTTGGATGGCATAATATCATCAATGGTGTAAAATTTCCAGACACAATATTGTCTTTTCAATTGTAGTGACATTGTTCTTTACATCGTATATGTTGCTTCGGCAAGAGCTTTTGTACTAAAATAACATAATGATTCTTCATCTCTGTAATTGTTTCTCGAGTTGTTTTCTTCTCTTTAATTTTCATAATATTGTCTGAGATACAATTGAAAAGTTGTTAAGGACATGTTATGCTGATACAATAATAATGTCTTAAATGTATCTCATAAAGAGTTTGTATTCTTGGCATATATATGTTTGCATTAGTCAATGATAGATTATTCCGATCATTACTTCACGCAATTACACACATTAACACACCCACACACGAATTGACATATCTACGCACACACACACACGCACACATATGTATATATATATATATATATATATATATATGAATATATATATATATATATATATATATATATATATATATTATATATATATATATATATATTATATATATATATATATATATATATAATATATGAATATATATATATATATGAATATATATTATATATATATATATCTATATATATATATATATATATACATACATATATATATACATATATATATATATACATATATATATATATATAATATATATATATTAATATATATATATACGCTCATTTTTACGAAAAAATGTTCAGAGATGTCAATTAATGTAAAGGTGGTTGTTTGACTACCAACTTTCCTGGAAAGAATAGAATTATATATATTATATATTAAATATTCTTGAGTAGGTTGTAGAATAGAACAATTCTAGATTTAGTGGTACTGGAGTTTGTAGTGCTTGTGTAATTTGCGATGCTGGTTGTGAAATATGTAAAGACACTATTTGTTTATTAATAACCATGGGAAAGACCAGTAGTTGCCCATACACACCGGCCTCCACTCCCGGTTCCACAGATGTTATCCAAGGGAAAGGCAAAGGCCGATACAACTTAGCATCAGTGACGTTACAACTCATTTGTACAGCTGAGTTATCTGGAACAACGTAAAATAAAGTGTCTTGCTCGAGATCACATCACACAGCCCGGTCCCAGAATCGGATATATATATATATATATAAATATGTATGTATGTATGTATATGTATATATATATATATATATATATATATATTTATACATATGTATGTATGTATGTATGTATGTATGTATGATGTATGTATGTATGTATGTATGTATGTAGTATGTATGTATATATATAAAGAGAGAGAGAGAGAGAAAGACTCCGTTCTTGAATGAGCATTGGATTGCACTTCGGATGTTAACCTCCAAGGGAAAAGCAAAGGCCAATATAGCTTGTCACCACTGACATCGAAGTCAAATGCTTTTAAAATAAATCCAGAGAGAAAACAATACACGATTAAAGCGTGAACAGGTTGCAAAAATGGGTTAATTGCATAAAGGTATCGTAGATCAGAAACAGTAATTTCATACAAAAATTGACAAATTTATGCCCGAAAAAACGTCGCGAATTACATTTATAGTGAATTACTTGTAAAAATAACTTTGCAGAAATGTTCAAGGTAAAAGAGCTTTTTTAGCCAGATGTATTGTACACAAGTGCTTATAATTTAATTAGCTTTCTAGTTACATCGTTAAAAAAGGGTGCATTTAGACATTTCGTGATAACACAAGGAAATTATTTGTTTCTTTGATTATTCATATATGGAGCATCTAAATTTTATTGATATTAGTGCGAACAATGCTGGGGTTACAGAATTTAAAAAAAGTATATAGGTTTTGTTCCAAGTAGCCCAAAACTTAGTTCGCGAAAACTGTAGCAAATAGCGTTCCCATAGCTGTGCCTTGAGTTTGGAGTTAAATTGTTTCCCCTTGGAAATGAATGTATTGTTTTCGAAGATGAGGCTGACCACGTCTAGTACAAAGGTTAATGTAAATCTACCGGGGATCACTTCTCTGTGTTTCTCGACCCAATATTTTATGGCAGTAATTCCCAAATCATATGGAGTGTTCGTTTGTAAGTGTGTTACATCAAAACTAACAGTGAAGTGGGTTCTGTTGGTCTGGGTAGATGTAACAGGAAATCGATGACATCCTAAATGAAACTGGGTATTTGATTACATAGTGGCTTTAGGATAATGTCAATGACATAGCTCAACCGATGTGTAGGACTTGCTGCACCAGTTATAATGGGTGTTAGTTTACGGTCTTTTGGTTGTAGTAGATTTATGTTCACTACTTTGTTCCTTTATAGAGTTTTGTACTTCTTTTGACATGCATATTTTCGGTAAGCTATAGAAGTTGCTGGATTTCGACTAGAATTTGGTAATATAGTTCCTTGAATTAGACGTGAGGGAGTTATAATGTCTTAAGACTAAATAACTGAGTTTCTTCATGATGCAGTGGTCAATATTTCAGGGTATTTCACGGTAAATTGTTGTATCTTTCAAAGGATCTTCAGCTAGATCCCGGTAATATTCTGTGTCCGTTATAACAGTGGCACACCCCTTATCCGCTCGTTTGATAACAATTGTGTTGTCATTTTTAAGACGTATAAGGGCAGACTTTTCTAGTTTTGAAATGTTTGGTTTGACGTTTATGTATATATATATATATATATATATATATATATATTATAATATATATATATATATAATATATATATATATATTATATATATATATTATAATATATATATATAACTGTTGTCTAAATTACCCACAAATGGAAATAACACCGACATCTCATTTTGACAGATATATTTACCAAAAATCCAATTAAATATCTTGAAATACGAAAGAATAAATATATTCAATAAAATCGATATTGGCTTCAACTTCCTGATAACGTCGGAATCTCATTCACCTCTTCTGGACAGCCTCCTTGTTTAAGTTGGTCAGTGCTGCTATAATTCTTGACTTCAGGTTATCCTTGGTGTTACAAGGTATTTTGTTGGTCTCTCACACATTTGCACCCAACATATAATAATCAAGGAGAATGCCGTCTAGGGAGCTAGGTGGCCAGATGTTTGGCGTGATATGGTCACGGAAATTGTCTGACAGCTATGATTGGGTTCACTTCCTTGTGCGGCAAGATGCAGATTCCTGTTGTCAAACATAGGGTCTTCCAGCAGCAACCCTTTGGACTCAGAGCAGCACTACCTCCTCCAGGCACTTGATGTTGGCTTCCGTTGTGAGTCTGAGGCCCTGTGGGTAGCTGAATGATGGCATAACGTCGCCATCACTAGTGATCACTCCATACACCATGATGCTGACTGGATGTTTGATTTTTATCACTCTCGTTGTATCTCAGATTTCATCATGGTGTTGTTTTTCTCACAAACGGTACCCAACTGACTCTACTATACTGTTTAGTCGACAAAATCAAAAGAAAACAATAAGCATAAGCAAAGTTAAAAATATAAAATGGTGATAATTTATCCATCGTACCCTGACTACACACACACACAAGCAACACGCACAATATGACAAAGTTGTCAGAGCAGCTACAATTTTAGAATCAAGAGCTAAAATGCTCTGTCACTGCAGTCAATGCACATAATTGTATATATAATATATATATATATATATATATATTATATATATATATATATACACACATTGACAGTGACGGTAAACGACCGAAAGTGGCAGTCATGATATCACGTCCGCCACTTTCGGCCGGTTACCGTCGCTGTCACTATGTATGTATACAATTGCATGTGTTGACTGCAGCTTCAGAGCACTTAAGCTCTTATCTCTAACATTGTAGGTGCTCTAACACTTCGTATCATATTTAATGACAGTTATATTTTCCTTTTTGGTGATACGTTACTAACCAACTGCCTATTATATTAATAATGATTATCATGTATATATATATATTATATATATATATATATATTATTGAAGTAGATAAATGAATTATCTTATTACGGATAATTCAAATGATAACCGATACTTGGGTAGCAAAAATCACAACAGAAACATATGTAGAAAATAATAAAAAGGAATTTTGTTAAATCTTCGTTCAGCTCCATTTCTTCCTACACTAAATATATATATATATATATATATATATATATATATATATATATATATATATATATATGCGCATGCGTGGCTGTGTGGTACCCAGCCAGGGGTTGGTTAACTTTTTTAGTTACCACCTCGGTAGTACGATCAGTCTGGAGAAGAGGTGTCTGTCACGAGATATGTTTGTGAAAATATGGAAGCCTGTAGCTTGCAATCTGGGTATATTTGGCACCAGGTAAGTGTGGCCGGGTAAAAAAGTAAAGGTTCTACACAGATGGCTGGGTTTCTTCCTCTACTATGTGATATTAAATGTGTAAACGTTATATTGTAAATACTGTACCCATTTTATTGTAAATACTAAAACGTTTTAAGCTACTACACCCTATATGTTTGTCTGTCCTTGTATGTCCCCTCTATGTAACGCCTTAATGGCAAATTTTCATGAAATAAAGTAGCTTACTTCCAAGCCACATGGCTCTGGCACCTTGGGCAAATGTCTACTATAGCCTTGGGCCGACCAAAGCCTTGTTGTGAACGGATTTGGTAGAAGGAAACTGAAAGAAGCCCGCCGTATATAAATGTATATATTTATGTGTGTTTCATTGTGTCTATGTTTGTCCTTCACCGCATCGTTTGCCAACAGTTGTTGGTGTGTTTACATCCCCGTAACCTAGAGGAGAAAGATAGAATAAGTACTAGGCTTACAAAGAATAAGTCCAGAGTGCGATTTCTTCGATTAAAAGGCGGTGCTCCAACATGGTCCCAGTCTAATGCTTGAAACAAGTAAAAAAATGAAAAAAAACCCAAAGAATTTACTTTTTTACAAAACAGATTGGAATCTTAGAATCTAGGTATGTAAACATGTAGGAGGAAGGGAATGCTAGATAACTTATATCGAACTCAGAGTTAGTTAAAGCAACACTTAGTTGTAATATGTTGGTAGTATACTGTACGTATGTATATATTCACAGAAGCACCATTCTCTCATCTGTTTTACTGTCTGTCTGCCTCTCTGTGTCACTCTATCTCCCCCTATATGTATATGTACATATATATATATATATATATATATATATCCACACTCACACACATATATATATATATATATATATATATATATTTATACATACATTGGTACCCAATCCAATATATAAACCATATATCTAGACCAGCATTGCTTTCAAATGTAGCGCATATATAAAAGAACACAATTTTTTTTTGTTTTTTTTTTTTTTGTCGAGCAATAGACTTATCGTAGATTTTTCAATAACACATGAAAAGTGGTGGAAGCGAGATTTCTAATAACAGCTTTAGAATCACGACTGTGTTTGTAGAATAACAAAGCGCAATGGATATATACATGTAATTCTTTATAACCCACTATTTTGTATAAAATATTTGTTTGGGTCGTATAATCATATATGCAGTGTTACTTGAAGTCAGCGAAACCAAAATCGATACGTGATTGAATTCCTTCTATCTGTGACGAGAGTTTGCGTTTTCAGGTATAGTATATCTGTGACGGCATTATCTAAAACACCATTTTATTGTAATACCACAAGGCGTTCTTTTATAGACGACATAAAGTATATTTTTCGTGTATGGTACTGTAATTGGCTATATCAGTACAAATGAAGCATCGGGGCTCAATTAAAAAAAAACATTTCCATTCCAAAATATTTGTGAAATAGTGTCATTACATTTTCATTGAAGAATCTAAATTGTGTAGAATGTAAGTGTTCAGCAATGACAAACACAAGTATCATATTCACAGCACACTGATTTGGTAATCATTGAAAGCATTTTTGCCCCGTATTTCCTATGACGAATAGCAAGCATTTCTACTGAATATTATCAATTTATTACGAAGCGTATTTCGGTTACCTCTTTTAATGTATAATCCATGATTTGAATTGCCCATTGTACAGCATGTGTACACATGACCACCTCAGTATTTATTCATGCATACATGTATCCATACGTAAATAAAGTGATAGGTAGATAGATAGAGAGGTAGATAGGTAGATATATAGGGAGGTAGATTGATAGATAGATAGATAGATAGATAGATAGATAGATAGCTAAATACACACACATATGGTCTGTATGTGTATGTGTGTTTACATGTATCTGTCTGTGGATCTATCTATCTTTATGAATATACATATATACCTACCTACATACATACATAATATATATATCTACATAATACGAGACGTATTTCGGTTACCTCTTTTAATGTATAATCTATGATTTGAACTACCCATTGTACAGCATGTGTACACATGACCAACACAGGTTATATTTATACATACATATATGCATATGCAAATAGAGTGATAGGTAGATAGATATATACACACATGTATCTATCTATCTATCTATCTTTATGTACATTGATACATACAAACATACACACATATATACATACATATATCTATGCCAAATAATTTGCAGATCTACCCGTTTCTGCTCGTCTGCACATAGGCTTTTAATAAAAGTTGGGGATACAAAGAAAAAAAAATACCTATTTGAAATGCTCAGGGGAATATGATTTTTGAAGATAATAAGAGGAGAAGTGAATTATGAACGTTACCGCAATAATATTGCCAGGCTCGTACAAATTACTTAATTAAAAATGGACATATGCCAGCGGAAGATGGTATCAACATGAAGGCGGCGAGCTGGCAGAAACGTTAGCACGCCGGGCGAAATGCGTAACCGTATTTCGTCTGCCGCTACGTTCTGAGTTCAAATTCCGCCGAGGTCGACTTTGCCTTTCATCATTTCGGGGTCGATAAATTAAGTACCAGTTACGCACTGGGGTCGATATATAATCGACTTAATCCGTTTGTCTGTCCTTGTTTGTCCTCTCTGTGTTTAACCCCTTGTGGGTAGTATAGAAATAGGTATCAACATGATAATATGTTGGTTTTATTCTCGGGCCTACATATTGTCTTCACCATTTGCAACAGGATTGTCAAGTGGAAGCACTGGCATAAAAAAATGCAATGCATCTAAAATGTAAATGTGCAGAAACATTGAAAATAACGTGTCCTCGAGAATACTGGAGAAAGTAATATCCACTCGTAGAGCATAAGTACATAAGCGAAGATAAATATTCAGTTGTTCTTGACCAATACACATCTGAAAAGTGAAACAAAAGAGAAAATAAATTATGCATCTATGCATATATCCTTATATACAAAACTGGATGCATATATTTTGGTGTCTATCTATCATCTATCTATCTGTGTGTAGGCGAGTGTGTAGGATGTACAGGAATATGAATATATATATATATAATATATATATATATATATATATATATACAGGCACAAATCTATGTTTATAAATGCATATATATATATATAATATATATATATATATATATACATATATATATGCAAATATGTGTGTTTGTCTGCGAGGGTACATGTACACTTACACGTATATGTATATATATACTCACACGAACGTGTGTATATATGTATATATAATAATGAAGGTGAGAATAATATAATAAAATAAATTGAGAGTGTGAGAAAGAGGAATATAGCATGCAAGGCAGAAAGAATACGCCTAAGAAATCGCCTGAACACTTGGAACGTGATGCATTCGTCATGATGATAAATTAAAACACCAAAATATTTTACGCTGATTCGAACAACCAATTTACCTGAAGTTGCTAAAATCTTTCCTGAAGCTAATTAACATCAACAGAAAATACACTAAGCAGCTAAAAATCGAATCATATTTAAACATATTAATATGTTGCCCTGGCAAATTTTTATGCAAACTTCCGTTCTAACAGTTACCTTTTTAGTATAATTAAATCTTAGTGTATTCTTAAACATGAACATGATTTTCTCTCATGGTATCTGCTGCTGTAAAATTTGTTCTTAGAAAACAACCACTTTCAAGTGGGGCTTCATATTACTTCTCAGTATTAATACTACCTCTGTTGCTAATGTAGATACATATGAATAATTATTGGATATTTACATATAAATAAATTTATATATGTGTGTGAAGATTGAATATGCAGGAGTGGCTGTGTGGTAAGTAGCTTGCTAACCAACCACATGGTTCCGGGTTCAGTCCCACTGCGTGGCATCTTGGGCAAGTGTCTTCTACTATAGCCTCGGGCCGACCAAAGCCTTGTGAGTGGATTTGGTAGACGGAAACTGAAAGAAGCCTGTCGTACATATATGTATATATATATATAATATATATATATATATATATACAGGCACAAATCTATGTTTATAAATGCATATATATATATATATATATATATATATATATATACATATATATATGCAAATATGTGTGTTTGTCTGCGAGGGTACATGTACACTACACGTATATGTATATATATACTCACACGAACGTGTGTATATATGTATATATAATAATGAAGGTGAGAATAATATAATAAAATAAATGAGAGTGTGAGAAAGAGGAATATAGCATGCAAGGCAGAAAGAATACGCCTAAGAAATCGCCTGAACACTTGGAACGTGATGCATTCGTCATGATGATAAATTAAAACACCAAAATATTTTACGCTGATTCGAACAACCAATTTACCTGAAGTTGCTAAAATCTTTCCTGAAGCTAATTAACATCAACAGAAAATACACTAAGCAGCTAAAAATCGAATCATATTTAAACATATTAATATGTTGCCCTGGCAAATTTTTATGCAAACTTCCGTTCTAACAGTTACCTTTTTAGTATAATTAAATCTTAGTGTATTCTTAAACATGAACATGATTTTCTCTCATGGTATCTGCTGCTGTAAAATTTGTTCTTAGAAAACAACCACTTTCAAGTGGGGCTTCATATTACTTCTCAGTATTAATACTACCTCTGTTGCTAATGTAGATACATATGAATAATATTGGATATTTACATATAAATAAATTTATATATGTGTGTGAAGATTTGAATATGCAGGAGTGGCTGTGTGGTAAGTAGCTTGCTAACCAACCACATGGTTCCGGGTTCAGTCCCACTGCGTGGCATCTTGGGCAAGTGTCTTCTACTATAGCCTCGGGCCGACCAAAGCCTTGTGAGTGGATTTGGTAGACGGAAACTGAAAGAAGCCTGTCGTACATATATGTATATATATATATATTATATATATATATATATATATATATATATAAGTGTGTGTGTATATGTTTGTGTGTGTGTTTGTCCCCCTAGCATTGCTTGACAACCGATGCTGGTGTGTTTACGTCCCCGTCATCTAGCGGTTCGGCAAAAGAGACCGATAGAATAAGTACTGGGCTTACAAAGAATAAGTCCCGGGGTCGATTTGCTCGACTAAAGGCGGTGCTCCAGCATGGCCGCAGTCAAATGACTGAAACAAGTAAAAATAAAAAAAATAAAATAAAAAAATATATGACGAGGGGAAAGTGCTTCCATGTGATATCTCGATTTGATAAATAAGTAGCAATCAAACTGTTTTTATAAATCACTCCCTACACCACATCACTACACGCACACGCTCGTGCTCACTCATCCACAAGTATACACACATACACATGTGCATACAAATACACACGTTCACATACATACGTGCACACACATACACACGTGCACGCATATACAGACGTGCACACACATACACACGTATTCACAAATACACATGTGCACATACATGCAAACGCATTGTCATATACATATATGTGTGTGCGTCTGCTTGAATATGAGTGTGCGGGCGCGAGCGTGTGTGACTGGACAGTTGCACCTTCTATACAACTATTACTATTTCTCCGCTACCGCCATCCTATTAAATCATGGTGGATTACAGGCATATTCATTCGTTCTATCCATCATCAAATACTTTGGTATTTCCGGACACATTGTTTCCCTTTTGTGTATTTTTTCCTCTTGACCGTGTCTTCAGCGTTATATATTGTTGTTTAATAGAAAATGTAAATGATGTAAATCCACTCGTTGAAATTTACATATGTACTTAGTCAAATCTTGTGAATATGAGTTTGAACTTACAGTGAATATCAAATGTAGCCTTTTAGGGTATGAATAAAGTTATCTACTTCAATATTCTTGTACAGGAAGACTTTATACCTGTGCACGTTTTGATCTCAATAAAATTATAATTTATTCCGAGTAAATTGATTCAAACGTATCTGAAGGTCTTGCAGGTTCTTGCTGTAGAAATTAAAACAATACCTATAGTAAATCCCATAAGATTTATAACCCTTGTGGAAACCACGATATGGAGATCGTTTCATGTTTCATGCAGTTGTTCAAGACGTTGAACACACGCATCATTTATTTCTGCAATTCACTAAATAAATTTATATATGACATCAAAAGAACTGATCTTTTAATTTTTGCGCTCAGGAAGAAACACATCTACTTTTCTTCAACGACAAACTAAACGATAACAATTACCAATTATTTCCAAACATTAAACGCCGTTAAACATTACAACGTTGAAGGCAGTCATCTAGCAGCGTTATGTGGCTAACACATAATGTCGAATTGCAGACAACCTACGTACCCGCAGACAAGAGGGCAATCGGTTGCTTGATGTTTGACAGAGTTTCACGGGGAGAAACTAGTATTTTCTTTCTTGATAATTTGGAACGAACTCTGAAGAAATTCCTGGGGAGTGATACAGCTTCACAAAGGCCATCAACATAAAATTATGGTTATTTCAGTATGGTTTAGGAAACTTTAGCCCACTATTTCTTGGAAGCCATGCAACCGATAATATCAATTTGGGAGCTGGACATATTCTTAATAGATGCCAATGGTATGAACGTGGGGCGGTTCGGAAGTGGACGCTTGATTCTCTGAACAAGGAATTGCAGATATGAAGTTAGTGGAATAAATGTAGAATTGCGAGTTGACTTATGTTCCCCTTCGGGATTTATAAGAAAAGAACAATTGACTACGAACTACAAACATGCGCTATATTGTGAGTTTTCTTGATCAGTTTAAAATTTCATACTGCCCAGAGACATGATCATCAACTATTTTAGAAATATACTCTTTGGTGTCGTTTTTGCCAAAACCTGTTTCAAGGTAGGGAGGGATTATATTCCGGTAATAGCAGGGATATGGTTCCCAATTAGCTAACTGCAATGGTTAAGACGGTAACTAACAGAGGTGTAGTTATTCGAGATTTTGTTGGGATCCGTAACATCTACTGAAACCTGGAATAAGCATATCTTAAAATAAACAGTCAGTCATCGATCAGAATTGAAATGTGCACTATCCAGCAGGTTTCTTTTTTATCTTCATTTCCGTGTTAGAGTATCATCACTATCGAGGTTACTTTCTTTTAAAATTTATATCGGCTGTGAAACTATTTCGTCAGGGCACTAAGCGTTTTGATGCATATATCAAATACTAGTGGTCAAATTATTCTCTGGGGAAAGAATTCCAATAATGCCCAAAGAATGATTTCAGAGTCAAACCTTCACAGTGGCCAGACTGCAATGTAAAGAATACTGTCATGCTAACAGACTATTTATTTAGAAAACTGAAGTGTTGGTAATCCCTGTAATATCCTTACGTGCGTAGGTAAAATCACAAGTATTGAACATATAGTTTAACCGATATGACAATTTTCACTATGCCCAACGTGATGTTGCGTTCACATATAATATATCAGTTGGAGTTTATCATCGTTATCACAGTTCTGTTATCGTGTTGTCCTTTGACAATGAGTTCGCAACTATGCACATATATATGCTGCTGTATTTATTTATATAAATGTGTAGTAATCGATACGTTAATGACTATTTGAAATAACTTATGAAATTCATGACATCATACAAAACTCTTAAGAAAATATTGTAGAAACTGTGCGATACTGTTTGTTTTTGCTAAGTGTCTTAACTGTAATAAGAAAGTTCATTAAAAGAATTCAGTAATCCATGTATCACGTTTGGTTGTGTTTTCTTCCGATCGGATTAACAAGGAAATTTATAGCTTGATATGACTACTCATATTTATAGAATTCAGAAAAAGCTATTTCTTAAAATCGATAATAATTTCAATTTCAACGAAAGATAAAGCGAATTACCCAAATTAAGTATTTTAAATATTCTAGTTATAACTTGTGCATTTTAACTAGAAAATGGAATTCAGGTTTAATAACTATAATTAGATTGAAAGCTAACAAAGTAATATGACTAAACGCTATAATATAGTTCACAGAAAGGTTGCATATTCGTATGGAGAGGGAAAAATTAAAAACGGAAAGAAGAAAAAGAAATACTGAGTAAGGTATAATACATGAAAGAAGTAAATGAAGCACATGGAGATTTATTGTGTATTGTTTTGTGTTGTGCGGGTTCTTTTCTGAGGCGGCACTAATAACATTTCTAAAGATAGCAGGAAAAATCGATATGTACGCCTGAGATTTGATATTAATTCTAGAGAAACGTATTAAACATTACCAAATATACTCATATATATATATATATATATATATATATATATATATATATATATATATATATATATATATATATATATATACATATATATATAGGAAATAGTATTTAAACACTAATATTTAAACTATAAATGTAATAAATCGAATGAAAAAGTGCAAATTTGCAGCTGATATATCGATCTTTAGTTCTTTCCCTAATAAAATGCATTCACCGTTACTTTAATACTGAATTGGAACACTCTATATTATTTCAAAGCATTAAATATGATATCACAGACATATCTAAAGCATATGAAAGAAACGAAGTGGCGAGAAATTGAAAGTAAAGCATAAGAAACAATAGCATCCATTATTATAAATGGTTTTAATGTTTTATTTTTATAAATTCTGTTGCTTTTATTCCGTAAATTACAATTATCAGTGTTTTATGTAACTATTTAGTTTTGCTGCTGCTGTTTCTGTTATGGTTATTGTTATTATTATTGTTGTTGCGGTTGTTGCTATTTTATTCGTCGCCCTTGTGGTAAATACTCGAAATCATCATCATCATCATTACTATTATTATTATAATAATTGTAATAATATTAATTATTGTTGTTGTTATTAGTATTATTATAATTATTATTATTATTATTACTATTATTATTATTATTATTAATTTTATCATTCAGTAGCCTTTATTTTTATCACGCGCTTTCACTGCACTACCGAGCGCAGCTCTGTGTACCTTGGGTATGTGCTGTGGTTTGTTGTGATGCTCTAACTTTTAGCGTATTGAAAGTGTTTTACGTAGGATGTGTACGGTGCCTAGTAGTGCTATGTTCTGTATGATATATATATACTTATTAGTCCTGGTGTTTTTGGTATGTATTTGGCTGATTTTTTTGTATACCATACCTAATGCGCCCACTATGATAGGATTCGTTTCTGTTTTTAGACTCGACATTCGAGTCACCTCTATTTCAAGATCCTGAATTTTGAAAGTTTCTTCGTTTCTTTTATAGAAACATTTACGTTTGTTGGTATTGGCCTTAATTTCCCTATGTGTGTGCATTGGCATATACCAGAGTATGGTTGCTTTCTAATTTTATGTGACCTTTTCCGACGTGTGCATATCCCATCTTTTTTCTGTTGTTATTCCATAGAGTTGCCATAGCTTGCAGTGTATATAGGTGCCAACTCTGTCGTATCTATGAGTATATTCTCTCTGAGCCGAGACTTAGCAGCCTGTGATAACACGATCTGTTGTTTCCTCTCCATCTCAACATATTCTGCATTTACTTGCATTTATTTTCACTAAATGGTTTTGGTAATTTCTGGTGGATGGGCTTTGATCTTGTGCTGCAATTAAAATCCTCCCGTCTGGGATTTGAGTCCTGAGCTACTCAGCCATTGTTGGAATTTTTCTCTGTCTATTTCAGTTCTGTTTAGTTTAAACTGTACTTGCTATGAAGGTTCTCTTCTTACCATCGTTTTATCATGATCCGTTGCTGTCCCAGATTTAGTTTGGATTTCAGTTGTTTTACAGCTTTTGTTGTTTCTTTTTCCGTCATGGTTGTTAGGTATTATGACTTCCTTTTCGTATGTGTCAGACACTTAAACATAATTATTATTATTGTCATTTACTTTTAATCTCCATGTTTGTTACAGTCACTCGCCGAGACACATCCAGCGTCCTAGGGCGAGTGAAGGATAATATGTTACAGTGTAACTAAAAGCTTGGGGAGTAGAAGTGACAGGGGCAGTAGCGAAATATCTTCATGTAACACAACACGTACATATAAAATTTGTTAGGTTTTTTAAGTATGAGGGCAGTTCTTTTCAGCACAATCCTTTTATTTCTCTGTAACGTGGTACTCCTGGGATATTATCTAGTTGTTTCAGACAACCATTTCTTATCATACCTAGGGCACACACAATTACAGGAACACTTCGCTCATTTTAATGACACGTTTTAAAAATTCAATTCCCAGGTACTTATATTTAGTTCATTTGTCAACATCTTTTACAGACATAGTTTTTATCAGTGGGAAAACTTATATCTGTTAGTCTACAAGTATTTTCTTCTCTCTCTTTAATAAATATATCTGGTCGAAGAGCCTGGATCGTTCAGTAGGTGTTGACTGTCAAATTCCAGAGTATAGTGACATTTTTACCTTCAATGACTGTCTCAAGATGATATTCTTACCTCTGCTCAGGAAACTGATTTTGTAGTGTTTACATATTTTCTAATATAAATACTGTCCTACCCTATCGTGGCGAATTATGTATTCGTTTGGTGTCAACACAGATCATACCTAAACAAAATGGTGTCTTGTTTCATTAAATGTATCACAAAATCTGCACTTCGGGTCAGCTTTCTTTGTCTCGTTTGCCTACATTTATTTGTTCATAATTATAGAAGCAGGGCTCTATCAAATTGTCTACGCTAATAGATAAGTCTTGGAGCCTAATACTAACGCAAAAGTGTTAATAATAATTACCCAAAACTCATGCTGGATCAAAGGAAATATTAACAATGACAAATAGTAAAAGAAGAAAATAATAATATTAGAGATGGTAATAATACGACAGAATAAAGGCAACGCTACAGGAGAACGATAGTGACATTATTTGCAACCTTAAAAAGTTTGATCGGTGAAAAATGAACCAAGAAACGGAAAATGTGAAGGAAATTCGGAAATGCATCAGAACAAAACGCATCGCAGACACAAATAATTTCATCAAAGCAGCAAGTATTGTTGTAGCAGAAAATGTGGGTGTCGATATCAAGAAAAAGGAATCATCATCATCATCATCATCAGCATCATCATCATCATCATCATCATCATCGTGATCATCAGTATTATTATTGAATTTACGCAGCTTCTAATGCTGGAGATGTACTACGGTGTCAGCTGTTCACTACCAGTTACCTAAGTAAGAACTTATTTTTCGAGCACCATCCGGAGTATTCGAGCGGTTCCCAGCAGTACTGCTTTCTGCAAGTGATCCACTCTTATTGCAGGCCCCTATTTGTTCCATGTAATTCTTAAGATTTCTACTCAATGTATCCAGGGCTACGACAATTATTATTACAACTACCACATTTTTCAGTGACCAAGACTGCTTAACCTACAAAGCTAACCCGTTTTATCTATCGCCTTATCTTTCTTCCTTAACGCATACCTTGTTGTCAGTTGCTCATACTATATCTGTGATCCCGCATAATTTGATGTCTTTCTCAATCGACATTATTCTCTATCTCGTGATCGTACTGAATCAGAGAACCTCATAGGATTTTTGCTTTATCATTTTCGATGATGCCTTTGGATCTATAATCGTAGACCTTTTTTGCTCTGTCAAGTCAATACTTGTGGCAAGATGACCAATGAACACTTTTTGCTATGTCGTCATGACGTTTCTTATATTCTTTCTGGGCTAGTAGTGTATATTGACTGGTAATATGCCGTACGGGTTCACTATTTTGTCCACAAGTTCTGCATTTATCACTTTCTGATGTTTTGTCTATTCTGTATTTGATATTATTGGTTCTTAATGCTTGCTTTTTGAACAGCACCGTTTAGAGCCTCCGTTTCCGGTTGGAAATCACTTTAGTCATCAATATCCATCTTTTTTCTGTGTTTGTATTATCTATGAATTTGTGCATCTATTCTTTTCTTTATCCATCTATTATCAGTACATTCTCTTTTCAGTACATTCTATTTTCAGAACATTCTCTTTATCCAAGTATTTTCAGTACAGGTGGAGGAAGAAGGAGAAGAAGAACAACAACAAGAATAAACATTTCTGCATAATAATATTAATAATAATAGTAGTGGTAGTAGTAGTAGCAGCAGCAGAAGTAGTAGTAGTAGTATAGTAGTAGTAGTAGTAGTAGTAGTAGTAGTAGTAGTAGTAGTAATTGAAACTGGAGCATCGAACGTAGGTTTCATTATAGAGCAAACGTGCATAAAACGTGAAAGTTTAAGACAATAATCGCATAAAGTCATATAAAGCCAGTACAATAATAGCCTCACAAGAGTAATGAGGACATCAGGATACAATTACTTCCTTCATGTAGAAGACATAAATATGTTTCTGTAAATAGTTAATTGAATCTTACAAAATTACATTAGGTAACTCTGGTTCAATCACACAATTCTACAGGAATGCACAGGTACGGACACACAAACACACACACACTCACATACATACACACACACACCTACGAAATGCAACTGATAGAAACAACTGAAAGATATGAATGGATGTCACCATATAAGTTATTACAGAAATTTCAGATTAATTATTAAAATGACTGTTATAATTTTTGATAAGCGTAAATAAAGCTGTATCAAACGTGGTGCAAAGGAAAAGAATAATCGAAAGCAAATGTAATATTTCTATAACGGATATTTTGGCATCCTTGGTAGATATACTTGTAAAATCCAGGAAAGAAAACAGTTGTACCAAAAGAAGAAAATTAATCAAACACGTCAGACGCTGTCTTCGAATTTTATTTGAACCGAGAGGAATCGTTAAATAAATTTATGATTCCTTTGCGGGAATTCATCCCTCAACATTTTTCAATGTATCTCTATAGTTTTGGAAACGGATCCCAAGGTATAGACAGATACGTCTGAGTAAAGACATAGTGGGGCGTCCAAAGAATCTGCAACCAAATTCCATGGTTTTTCCCCATCTACCAGTGGAAGAAAATTTCTGTACAAGTGTAATGACCATGCGAAAGTGAGGTGAGGAAAATGGCCCGTTAGTATATCACACAGCCCTTACAATTAATATACATTGAATAATACATATATGTGCCAGAGGAAAAAAAGAGAGACACAATCGAGTGGAATTTTTAAGAGAAGATTTATTGATGTTCTAATATGTGTGTCAGTGTGTGCGTCATGTATACAAAATAATAGACAGGCCGTCATTAGAACAAAGTGTATGTGTGTACAGGCATGGATGTATGCGCGTGTATTTAGATATGAGAATCGCAATGAAACATACAGCGAAAGAGTCTATAATGAGAAGTTAGAAGAATGTCCATGCACACAAGAATGAGAATAACAGTTCGTAGTCAATTGTACACGGCAGCTGAAATACGGTATCAAGAATTTGCAGCCATGATGCTGAGTTGTTGCACCACATGTCGTACGTGATGTTGTGGCTGTGATGCTGCTACCTGAGTCACTTGGTACTGGACATCTTGAAGGTTGTATATTCGCTGTTGATCCATGTTGAAGTAATTCCCGAACAGTGAAGCGTTGGAACCTGGGCAAATTGCTGGTTGAGTTGTGTACGTAGAGATGTTGACATTAAGACGTTGGTGGCGACGGTGATGGATGTTGCCGAATGCTGCTGGACGAAGTTGGTAAGTCTCAACGTGGCTGCTGTAGTTACCTGCTACGTTCGAATATACGTATTTATAGAGTCTACGCTACACAAGAACGTTTAAATAATGAAAATTTCTTTATCGAAAAATACATAACACGCATAATATGAGTGTATAAGTAGCTTTGGTTTCAGTATATATTTTAACTCATGGTCGCTTATTCGTCACTGTACTTAATTTACCCAAATACTTTAGCTCGCGGGTTTATGTTATGCTAATTTAACTCAATCGCACAAAAAATGCGCAATTACCTCTTTGTCACGAATGAACAATCAACAATTACTCCCCCCGACCTTTCTACTTGTTGATTCATTCACAATCTTTCATACAAGAACATGGACTAAAAACGTTTTAAGAAAATACGAAATCACTATAGCTCCAATGTTATGATTAGTGAAACATGAAACCGGTCGACTACCGCAATACACTCTCTACCTCTGCCTGTCTGTCTCTCTATCTCTATCTCTCTTTCTCTCTCTCTTTATATATATATATATATACTCTTTTACTCTTTGACTAGTTTCAGTCATTTGACTGTGGCCATGTTGGAGCACCGCCTTTAGTCGAGCAAATCGACCCCAGGACTTATTCTTTGTAAGCCTAGCACTTATTCCACCACTCTCTTTTACCGAACCGCTAAGCTGCGGGGACGTAAACCCACCCGCGTCGGTAGTCAAGCGATGTTAGGGGACAAACACAGTCACGCAAGTACACACATATATATAAACATATATACGACGGGCTTCTTTCAGTTTCCGTCTACCAAATCCACTCACAAGGCTTTGGTCGGGCCGAGGATATAGAAGACACTTCCCCAAGGTGAAACGCAGTGGGACTGAACCCGGAACCATGTGGTTGGTAAGCAAGCTTTTTACCACACAGCCACACATATATAAATATATATATATATACACGTGTGTGTTTTTGTAAAAACATGTTCACATAATCGGAAATTCTCACACATATACATACATACATACATATCCATATATTCACCCCGCCCCAACGTTACTTATACAAATCTTGTAATGTGCATTTGTGCCAGTCTCCTTGAAATTGGTTTGTTCATGTTTACGTATCCGGAACATGCCGTTTCGACCTTGAATCCGATGAAATGTGTGCCAGACTTTTATTATATGTGGGTGTGAGCGCTCGCGCGCTCGCACGTGAGTGGCCTACGTGTGTGAGTGTGTAGCTAAAAATGTTCATGTTAATGTCCTTACCATGTCGATGTTCAATCACTGAAATACATGAAAGAATGAAAGACTGGAAGAGTTATTGTAAGGGTACGTGAGTTTATGAATATGTATGTGTGCATTTTCTTATATTATGTGTGGATGCATTATTTTTTCTTTTATGCATTGTTACGAGACGTAAAAGTGTGTTAGATGAGTAAAAAAAAAAAAAAGGAGAAACGTCACGTTGTTGTTTCTTCCTTTTACTGTCACGGTAATTCTAGCCTTGGCTCTCTTCTTCATTGACAACTTAAGTACCCAACAATAATTTTCGCTCGCTATAGTCGATTAAAATTGTTTGCAGGATATTTCCCAGCATGAACGGATTTCTATGACTGAAAACAGTAAAATAATAAACGAATATATAATTAAACACTATTCAGCATAAGTCCACACATACATATACATCCCTCTCTCTTCTTGCAAGTATGCATATATACATACACGTATATATATATATATATATTATATATATATATATATATATAAATGTATGTATATATATATATATATATATATATATACGTATATGTATATATATGTATGTATATATATATATATATATATATATATTATATATATATATATATTATATATATATATATATATGTATGTATATATATATGTAGGTATGTATATCCATAAGTGACAAAACTACTTTTCGTAAGTAGTTTAATATGAATGCGTTTGTCCTTGTATCGATATCAAAGTGAATTTATCCTTTCGGAATGCATTATCATTCACATCCAGTCCTGACTGTAAGCCACGTGATGCTATATATTTGCTTCTGAACCCCCTTTTAATCATTCATCAGAAAATGCAAGAAAACTACAAAGACCTAAAATTCACCACGATTCTTTGATGATATTTCTTTATAGAAATATTCCGCCTAAACCTCTGTTTGTGAATAATTTCGTAATATAAATAAATAAATGTAGGAGTAAAAATCTCAATTCTTTTCTCTTTTCTTCCACTCAATATATTCGGACCACAAATTACAAGAAATACGATTACGTTTCTTTTAGCTCCGGGAGGAACCTGATTTTCGAAAACATTAGTCTAAATAATTCGCAGTCATTCTTAGAGGTAATACGATGAAGTTCACTGTTTCGGAAGATTTATTGAATGTCACGAAATAACCCCACCGAATAAATAAATGTAGAACAAATAAATAGTAAAGGAAATAACAAAAAAATATCATAAGAGAGGTATGGAAGAACTGAATGAATGATGGCAAGCAATAAGAAAAATAAAAAGAGATCACAGAAATCGAGATAAAATAAGAAAATCAAACAAACATAATCAATAAAATCACTAAGATGTTGCAAGGTCACATCAAGAATGTTATTTTTCCTCAAGGTAAAAACTGATTCGTTCACTAATGAAGGAAGATGTAACAAATGAAGATATAAAATTAGACGGAGAAAAGAAAAATAAAGAACACAAAACTAATGAACAAACACAACATAAAGGGTGATGGAATAGTAGAATTAAGGACAGGAGGGTGGAATGAAAAGAAATAAAGACAAATACAGTGCAGTAACTACTTCTTCAGTAACAAATATAAACAACGATGTAAAGAAGAAAATGAAGATGTTTTGGAGTGGATGGATGGGGTAGAATATAAGTAAACATTGTAAAAAAATAACCATGAAGTACTAATTAGATAGACGTCACATACAGTGCGCTTCATTTGCGAGAATTAACTAGAAATTGCAAAACAAAAGAGGGTGTAAAGAAAAAAAGGTAATAACAATAACAAATAGTACTGAGATAAATAACGAATAAACATGTGTAAATATAATGTAATCCGCTATTGAAAGAATGCTGTTTAATCTAGCTTAGCGCATCGAAAGCGGAATCATAATAGTGCGGTTGCCAGAAAGACATGGAAAAAAATCATATACAAGAGTAGTCATATGTGTGGGGGTATTTTATGTAAATATTTAATTACACTCATGCATAATGTATATACATACATACATATATACATACACATACATATATATATAGTCACTTATATATATATATATATATATATATATATATATATATATATATATATATATATATATTATATATATATATATATATGAGACTGTGTATGTGCATATATATATATATATATATATATATATAATATATATATATATACATATATGGTATATATATATATATATATATGCATATATATATATATATATATATGCATAAGGATATATATTTATATGTATGTATATATATGCATAAAAATATATATATATATTATATATGTATATGCATATATATACATATATATGTATGTATGTATGTATATATATATATGCATAAATAAATGCACACACATATATTATATATATATATATATATATATATATATATACCCATACAGCTGTGAAATAGTACGTCATTTTATAGATGGGTAGAAGCATGTATCAGTGTGTAAATTACATATATATATATGTGTGTGCGTGTATATAGACAAGGAATCTATATCTATGTATCTATTTGAAAATATATGCATATTGATACTGCATTTTAAACGTGTATTCTATATAACTGGCAGCGATATTCGTACCATCAATATAAAAGACAACGTCAATAATCAGAATTGACAGCTTGTCCGGAATAAAGAAATGTTACGACGCGAACACAACGGATTTGAATGTAATTACAGCAAATAAAGTTCATTCGAGGAAAATGACTCTCAGTCGTTAGCGAATTGTGCGTGGATTTCCCGTGCTAATGTGATAAATAGAAATTAAATTAAGCATACAATTGCAAATGCATTTTGCATCAGATGGGCGAAAGAAAGGAATATAATTAAACTAAAGGAAACCCATGCTCAATCATAAGGACTAACTAATTGAAAGTCAGAATCACACGATAAACGTAATGTGTCTGTCTGATTGTCTATGTGTGCGTTTATATGTGTATGTATGTATACGCACGCATACATACATGTATATATCCATATATATTTGTATATATCTATATGTATTTATATATGTATGTATATATATATTTTTTTTTTTTACTACCCACAAGGGGCTAAACACAGAGGGGACAAACAAGGGACAGAAAAAGGGATTAAGTTGATTACATCGACCACAGTGCGTAACTGGTACTTAATTTATCGACCACGAAAGGATGAAAGGCAAAGTCGACCTCGGCGGAATTTGAACTCAGAACATAACGACAGACGAAATACGGCTTCGCATTTCTCCCGGCATGCTAACGCATCTGCCAGCTCGCCTTATACACATATATGTATATAAATATATATATATATTATATAATATATATATATATATATATATATATATATATATATATATATATATCTATATATATATATATATATATATATATATACATACATATATATATATATATATATATATATCTATATATATATATATATATTATATAATATATATATATATTATATATATATATATATAATATATATACATATATATGTATATATATATATGTATATATATATGTATATATATATATATATGTATATATACATATATATATATATATATATATTATATATATATATATATTATATATATATATATATATTAATATATATATATACACATACATGTATATATAGGCTTTGGTAGGCGAGACTGGGACAAGCACATAGCATATATTATATATATATATATATATATATATATATACGCACGTATGTGTACGTGGCTGTGTAACTATGTATGTATACGCGAACGCATGCAAACACATACACGGAAAACCAAACATGCATGTATATTGTTTTCGCAACTACAAAGAGATAAAAGTATTAAATACTCATGTACTAAGGATTTTGTTCGTTACACTTCGATTTGTGATTACAATACACTGTTCCCGACAATATAATCTAGGAATGACCTCCTTTGTTACACTCATCTGCTACAGCTGCCTTCAAGAAACGAAATGTATGTAGAAATCATAGAATATTTTACATGCACACACGCAAACACACACACACACACTCACACACACACACAACACACACACACACACATACACACACATACATACATACACACACACCCTCACTCACTCATAAAACTTGATCTGTCTTTCCGTTTTTGTTAATGTTGTCACCAGTGGTAAACTGAAATAATTTTTCACCTATCAAGTGAAATTTGGTAGTGGCGGCTTTGTACTGGCCTTTCTGAAATTTTACCCTCATCTTTGGTCCAATTTCAACTGCTGTAATTTCGTCAATGTCATTTTTGCGATGTGTGGTCTGGTGTTGTGTTGCAATAAAATAGGAGTGTAACTGTTGACTATTCTAGGCTGTTTTTTTTGTAAGTTTCTGCATCATTTGTTCCAGTTTGCTGCAGTATACTTCGGCCCTGATTGATGAGCCAGGTTTATATGAAATCATAATGGATCACACATACGCCAGACGACCAAACACACACTGTCAGCTTCTTTTGATGAATTTTGGTCTTTCGACCGTGTTTCGGTGGCTCGTCTTTGTCTAACCATTGTGCTGGTCTTTTACGGTTGTTGTATTGGATCCATTTCTCATCACATGTTACAATTCGATTCAAAAAAGATTCATATTTGCGACGATAATGTAGCATAATGCAGGCTTCCAATCGTTGCTGTTTCTCATTTTCAATGTGTTCATGTGGATCCTATTTTTCCAACTTCCGTTCTTGTAACTTTGACCTTACAAATAAGCAACGCAATCGACCAGAAACAAAGATGGATAATGACGAAATGAAAGCCACCGTCGAGCCAGATCCATCTCCATGTGCTTTCGTTGTTGTTTGATGTTAGCAAGCAAACATTATTGATTCACCTAGTTTAAATCTGTAAAGAGAAAGCTTTGGATAAGTGGGTTACACAAGAATTCAACGAAAATCATAAAGGACAACGTTTGGAAGCCTGCATTATGCTAATTTCTTGTTATAAAAATTAATAAATTTGGGACCGAATTGTAACATGTGATGAGAATGGGACCCAGTAAAACAACTGTAAACGTTCGGCACAATGGATGGGAACAGATGAGCCACCAAAACACAGGTCCAAAAATCAACATTCATCAAAAGAAGTTGACAATGTGTGTTTGGTGGTCTGGCGCAGGTGTGATCCCTTATGATTTCATTAAACCTGGCTCATCCATCACGACCGAAATATACTGCAACCAAATGGACGAAATGATGCAGAAACTTACAAGATGCAGCCTAGATTAGTCAACAGTTACACTCCTATTTTATTGCAACACAACGCCAGAAAACACATCGGAAAAATGACATTGGCGAAAGTACAACAGTTGGAGTTGAAAGTTCTCTATCATCATCATACTCACCTGAAATTGCCCCTACTGATTACCACTTCTTCCAGAATTTGGAACACTTTTTCATAGGAAAAATTTAATTCCGGCGATGTTATAAAGCAGGCGTTCCAAGATTTTATTGACTCTAGATTGCCAGAGTTTTACGGTTCCGGGCTGGACAAGCTAATGCTGAAATGGCAAAAGTGTATTGGCAATATGGGTATATAGTTTGAGGAATAAAACGTTAGCAAGCCTTTTTCTTTTCTACAAACTTCTTACTTCATTATCACGCACGATAATCATATACACACATACGCTAATTACGTATTCAGGATTTCCTGAGAGTCATTAGTAGAAATCCTTTATTATCAGCCGAATGCTGAAGCAAATTCCATCTTTGCTGATTAAAAAAAAAGCAAAATAAACGTTAATTAAAAAAAAATACTTCTGTGACAACGATCCAGTAGGTTGAACACACTCTTGTTATTAGAAACTGAAGCATTATGTGTTCGAAATGTGCATTCAACTTCACAGCAAGACATTTTAAATCTACTTTTATAGTTGTGTGGTTGTGTGTGTTTTCTTTTTTAACATAACTTTATTACCAGATGTTTTCTTGAGACGAATAGCGAATGTAAACTTTTCAAACAGTATATCTGACTTGACTATAACATACAAAATGCCATTTGAATTAGTGCCACTTCTGTCACTAATAATGAATTTTTATCTGACCAGCCGGATCATTGTACTATGTACTATCATGATTACTATGACAACTTTGAAACTGTTGTCGTTATTATACAGTCTACTTGAACGAATATGTGCCGATGGAAAATTATTAACTCTATGATTTTGTTTTTGCCTGCTTGTAACAGCTAAAATAATGTTTAATTTGTAACTGTTAATTGCAGCTATAACGGAAGCAAAATGCAGCTATAACGGAAGAACAAGAATACTTAACGGTAGTTTTGTTGTATATTTTGTAGTTATTATATTGTGGTGGAGCATTGTCCTTAATTTGTTCAAAATCATTATCCAGTTTTTCTTTGGACAGGACTGGAAAACAGAACGATATACCAGGTATTTTTCACTTTTTGTCCAGTAATATTCAGTGATACATATATACATGTGTACATCAATGCATATATATATAAGTACAAGATAAACATCGTATACATGGATATATCCATACAAATTTGTTGCTAATGAATCTCGGTCGTTCGTGTAACGGAATGTATCTGCTCCTGGACTAAGTTTTAATTGATCGAACATTCAGTATTTCCGTTTTAGCCTCCGCGACATTCTGAAACAGATTCAGAATGTATTTATCAAAGCCATACCGTTTCCATGCAACAAATTTTGTTCTTTGTAATTGTTCTTCGAGTCAGTTTCACTCATAGTATGGGGTGTCTCGAGGTACCATGCAATCCCAAGATGCCGTGCAATTGGTTCGAACAAAGAACCACGTGTTATTGAAGCGTTATCTTTATCACATTATTTATACACACTGTATAAATACAGAAAAAAGAGACGGTAAACTTAGTTATATACCTTTTTGACGTAATTTCACAACGTTCTCGCATTATACATACATACACACACACAGATACACATATACGCACGCACACACAAATCCATCTTGCTTTTCAATCTATATATTACGTTAGATGATTGGCTCTCTTTTAAATGATCTGTTATTGATTTACTTGGTTTAGTTGTTGGATTGACTGAGACATTATAGATTCGGGTATAATATGCTTCACCACCTTGTCAAGTGTTAAGGTCAAATTACAACGTGAACAACCTTATTTTCATCATTCTTAGTTCATAATAATCTTTACAAGACATGTATTGTATTCTTACTGATTCGATCGATATCATACTTCACCTGCGTGTACGTGAGACCGTGTCAATACAAAGAATCATCATTCATTTGGTTTCACTTAGAACATTGCAATATGTTATTTTCGACTGCATTAACTCCGGAATATTACTGATACATTTTGCTTCACTGAAATAAATATTCCAATGGGCGATACCTGCTTTTCTGATGTAAAAGCATTTCTTTATGCAGTATTCGGTTGCTATTCATTACCCGGCACTGTGCTAGATCTTACTGTTAGTTTCACGGATATGAATTCATCCAGATAATACATATTTCACATTGTCTTATAGTCACATATATTATTGATATTCTTACGTTAGATATTGATTTCAAATTTTGTCACAACACCAATATTTTCGGGAAAGTTGATAAGTCGATTACATCGGACACCAGAATTCAACTAATGCTTCTTTATTGACCCACGGAATGATAAAAGGCAAAATCGAACTCGGCGGGATTTTAACACATAATATAAACGCGAACGAAATATCACTAAATATTTTACCCGGCAAGCTAACGATTCTTACTTTATATATAGAGAGCAATACAGAATGGACTAAACAGAACGGGAGGAGGCATGTGTGATAGAAGAGCCACTGAAGAAGTCTCAAGTCTGTGACGAAAGATTTCCAGACAATGGACATATGAGGAAATAAGAACAATGATAAACAAATAAAAAACAAATACATAATATGTATGTTTATTTGGCAAGAAAAAAAACGACCATCCAGAAATATAATAATAATTTGTGTGTGCGCGCACGCGGTTGAGTGCATGAATGTGTCTATATATATATATATATATATATATATATATATATATGCGTTTTGGGAAGACAAATTTCCAAATCAATCAGGTGTAACCCTACAGCGTAATGTGCATCTACATATGATAGTTTGGGGTCTTATTTATCGTATATTTAATTATTTATCTATAAATATAAAAACTATCTGATAAAAGTCAATATTCAATTTTTGGAGATTAATCGATATGCGGGTATTCTATCTCAGATAATACAAAAAATAACTTATTGAGTATATCTGACAGCAAACTCATGGGATCAGTTTGCACATCACGAAATAACACTTAAAGAATATAACCAAAATTACCAGCTGGGTAATTAATGTGCTTCATTAATTATATCATACTTAGTTAATATTATGTTTATTATATATTTCTTTACTATCCACAAGGAGACAAACAGGGAGGGGACAAACAAGGACGGACAAAGGGATTGAGTCGATTACATTGACCCCAGTGCGTAATTGATACTTAATTTATCGACCCCGAAAGGATGAAAGGCAAAGTCGACCTCGGCGAAATTTGAACCCAGAACGTAACGGCAGACGAAATACGGCTACGCATTTCGCCCGGCGTGCTAACGTTTCTGCCAGCTCGCCGCCTTATTATACTCTTTACTCTTTTACTCTTTTACTTGTTTCAGTCATTTGACTGCGGCCATGCTGGAGCACCGCCTTTAGTCGAGCAAATCGACCCCAGGACTTATTCTATCGGTCTCTTTTGCCGAACCGCTAAGTAACGGGGACGTAAACACACCAGCATCGGTTGTCAAGCAATGCTAGGGGGACAAACACCGACACACAAACATATACACACACACACATATATATATACATATATACGACAGACTTCTTTCAGTTTCCGTCTACCAAATCCACTCACAAGGCATTGGTCGGCCCGGGGCTATAGCAGAAGACACTTGCCCAAGATGCCACGCAGTGGGACTGAACCCGGAACCATGTGGTTGGTTAGCAAGCTACTTACCACACAACCACTCCTGCGTACATGGGCATAGATGTTGCTGTTTGTAAGCTCGTGATTTTCCCCATGTCATGTTTTTTTCCAGGCTATGGAAATATATATTACTATATTTCTATGTTTAAGGAAGCTGTGTATGAAATATATTTAATTCCTTTAATAGAGTTAACTTTTTCTTTATTTCATATTTCTCCAATCATACCGGTGTCGCTTTAAAATCTCATATTAAGATTTAAATGAATTTATTAAATATTAATCCGTACATGTATTCCATATTGATTTGCTACTTAGATGAATTTAATAAGCAACCACAGGTGTCACAGACGATACTCTGGAAAGGGAAGCCAGCTCTCCTTGAAGATGCATTCTTTTAAATAGATATCAAATAGAAGACGCGGTTATTGTCGTCTGATGTTTTCCACTTAGACGATGACGTTAGAAGAGCAGAACTCTAAAACAATTGGTTTGGGGCTAAACACGAAGCCAAACACCACCTTGAATAATAAGAACGATTTTGTCTTATAAATTTGATGCATAATGTTGGAATGTAAATAAAGGAAATATTGAACTTTTGTGGAACGGTACTTGTTCACGTCAGAATCAGGATAATCATAATGAAGAAATGATGGTGTTAGCTGCGGTTGGAAGAGTAACATGACATGAAACATTGTACCATTTCGTCAGTGCTAGACGTCTTATTGATTTTGGTGAGCCACAAGTCTGAAAATTGTAACTCAATAGATTTAATCAGCATTCCTTCGGTGGAAATTTAACGCAAGGCTGATTTTTGGTTTCTTGTTAATCGGAAAATATCCGCTCCGTAGTGTATTAAATAAAGTAGTCCTACTCTATACGATAATTAAACTTGCAGTATATTCGCAATGTTATATATGAACCGCATTTGTCTCTCTCTTTCTTCCAATCCCTATAACTAGCCATCCGACCAGACAGTTTCCATACATACATTGCTGAATGTGTATATATATATAGATATATATATATATATACATGTTTTATGTATATATAATATATATATATGGTGTGTGTGTGTGTGTATAATATATATATATATATATATATATATACATGTTTTATGTATGTATATATATATATATATTTATACTTTGATACTTTGATACTTTGATAGGTTCGGCCATTATTGGCCCAGGCCATGTCTAACTTAATAGCACCACCTGGTGAAGTCTTTCAAGTCAGAATTTGGGCACTATGGCCCACTCAAGTAGAGAGTTATTGTTTACAGAGACATATCCGGGTGTAGGGGGTTTATCCGGGATTTCTTGAAGGAATCTGTCCAAAGACTTCTTGAACCCTATAGGGTCAGTTTCTGTTTTAATGTGTTTTGGTGTAATGTTAAAGAGAGCGGGGCCAATTGAGGTGAAATAATTGTGCCGTATTGTTGTTATGAGATGAGAGTGCGATTTTTGTTTTAGGCGGATGGCACGGGGCCCAAGCCTTGGATGTACCTTAAAGGTGATGCCAACATCATTTGGGCAATGCTGATGGAATATTTTCCACATCATGCAGATGATGTAGCGCTCACGACGACGTTGGAGAGAATAGAGTTTTAGCTTTTCTAGTCGACCCCAATAGTCGAGGCCTGTCATGCCATCTATCTTTTTTGTGATTGCCCTTTGAGGTGCTTCAACTTTTATGATACCTTGTATTGTGTGGGGAGACCACAGTGGACAACAGTATTCAAGGTGGGGTCGGGCAAAAGTGGAGAAGAGAAGGATAATGGTGTGGATATCTCTCGACTGGAAAGTTCTGAGAATCCAGGAACACATTCTGCGGGCCATGTCAATTTTGGTGTTTATATGAGTGGCCCAGCTTACGTTGTTGTCCAACACTTACCCAAGTCTCTGATGTTGTTGGACGCCGCGAGAGTTTCACCTGAAGGAAGGGAGTATGGGAGTTCAGGGCATCCTCTTTTCCAAAGTGGATTAGCTCAAATTTATCCTCGTTCAGCAGCATATTGTTTTTTTCTGCCCATTGGATAACAGCCAGTAGATCTGACTGAAGGCATGTCCGGTCACTCGCCTCATTTATGACCTTCTGTAGCTTGGAGTCATCTGCAAAGATTTTTATGTTGCTGTGCTTGATGATGTCATTAATGTCATTAATGTAAATGATGAAAAGAAGTGGGCCCAGCACAGTGCCTTGCGGAACGCCACTACTGACTTTGGCTGGGCTTGATTTTACCCCTTCAACTACAACATGTTGAGATCTGTCTGTCAGGAAACACTTAATCCATTTCAGTAACTTTCCAGAGACACCAATGTTGGATAGTTTTTTCAATAGGATCTTGTGATCGACCCTGTCGAAGGCCTTACTGAAATCAAGGTAGATGACATCGGTGTTGGAGCCCTCTCCCAAAGCTCTCAAAGTGATGCAGGAGCTGCGTTAGGCAGTCCCTTCCATTACGGAACCCATGTTGGTTGGAGATCAGCCGTCTGTTGCTTTCCAGAAATTGGGTTATTCGAGATCTCACCACCCTCTCAAATACCTTGATGATATGAGAGGTGAGTGAGATCGGACGGTAATTCACTGCAAGGGACTTGTTTCCCTTTTTGAAAACTGGGACAACAGACTGGGACAGAAGGTTTTTTGGAATATAGCCAGCATCCAGTGAGTTTCTCCACAGATTAGCAAGGGGAGATGCAAGTTGGTGTCGACACACCTTCAGGACACAAGCAGGGAACCTATCGGGGCCTACTGCTGAATTGTGTTTTTTCGTTTATCGCCGCTAAGACATCAGGGGCACAAAACGTTATGTCCGATATAGTGTGTTGGGGGTTGACATCACTGATACAGCCCAGATCGGCCATATCAGGATTGCTGAAAACAGAGCAGTATTGTTTCTGCAGTATCTCGGCCATGGATTTGGCATTATCTTGGAGAGTGCCAGTTTCGTCAATTAGAGGGCCTACAGTGGAGACAGTGACCCTGCGTTTCCTCGCAAATGAAAAGAACACTTTGGGGTTGAGTTTGATTTTTTCAATGGCCCACTTCTCCTCAGCTGATGAGGGTTATTGATGAGGGTCTTCATGCATTGTTGGAGGTTATATTTTTTGGATTCAAGCAGTGCGATAGCCGTCGAATGTGTGTGTTGCTGTTGGCAGTACTTTAGTTTGTTAATTTTTTTGTTTGTTCTTTTTATTTTTCTGATAATGGTTTTTCTGTTTTGGGGGATTCTGCACTTTTTGTTCACAGGTCTTGGTGGGGAGTGTTTTGCACATATGTCTGTGACGGTGTCTACAAAGATCTGCCAAGATGTTTTATGGTTGGTGGAGATGTGTGTATGTGTAAAGGACCAGTCAACAT